>NC_090922.1:383635239-383960523 GCF_040938575.1 Ambystoma mexicanum
GAAGCAGCGGTAGTAAGAGAGGAAAGGGTGGTTGTTCATGGGACGTATGATGGAGGAAGAGCATGGAGAATAGTAATAGCACTTGACGAAGGATACAGACTAACAGACTTGACAAAGTGTTGTTCAGAGATGAGAATTCGGATAATTAATTCATATTTCATAAGCCTTACATATTGGATGAAAATCGAGAATAAGGAAATAGCACAGAGAATGGCACTAGTAAAAAAGAAACCATAATTTTTTCCGGAAGATTTAGAAAAGGTGCCAAGCATTTTATGGATCAACAGTCCATATGAAATGGGTCTATTGAGTGGACCAGGAGCAGTTAAAATAAAGCTTAAACCAGGGGCAAAACAGTATCCCATGTCCAGTGAAGCAGATGAAGGTATATTTTAAACCATTCCGGCTTTATTACAGCAGGGAATATTGGTACCATTAGATTCTCTGTGTAACGTGGGTGTGTACCTAGTAAAGAAATGCACAGGGGAGTTGTGGAGATTTATTCAGGATCTACGTCCCCTAAACAATATTGTCAAAGCAGAGTTTCCTCTGGTTCTGAGCCCTGCTACGATATTACAACACACCCCATCTACAGACAAATATTTTACAGTGGTAGATTTAAAGAACTCCTTCTTTACAATTCCCATTCATGAGGAATCCCAAGACTTGACCTCATTTTCATATAGAAATCAGTGGTGGAAACATACAAGATTACCACAGGGGTACTGTGAGTCCCCATCAGTCTTTAATAAGGTCCTTCAGATGGACCTAAGAAACAACCTGAGAGCACAATAGTTCAGTACATAGATGACATATTAGTGTGTAGGGAGACAAAACAAAAATGCAGAGAATAGCCAGTCCAGTTAATGACAGTACTAGCAGAAAAAGGACACACAGTGGACAAAGAGAAACTACAGTATTGCCAGGAAGAGGTCCTGTATATAGGACAGTTAATCTCTCAAAAGAGGATAAAGGTGAATCTTTAGAGAGCAGACGCAATCATGAACACTCTAAGACCTGAGACAGTGAGGGAAATGCAGCAATGTTTAAGCATATGTAATTATTAAAGGGCCTGGGTGTTTGATTACAGTAGATCAATTAGACCAATTGTGAAAGGACACAAGGAAGCACAGACAGGTAAAGGTGAGATAATATGGACAGATGAGATGACAGATGAATTTGAAGAGTTGAAAAGGGTGATTTGTACAGCCCCTGTGTTAGGGATTCCAGACTATAATGAAGAATTGTACTTATTTTCACATTCGGATGGAGTGGTGATGGCAGCAGTTCATACACAGAAGGCAACATTTGGACATGGCCGTGCACTATTGGCTTATTACAGTGGGATTTTAGACCTAATAATGAGAGGGCATTACCTCTGTAATCAAGCATTAGCTGCTGCTGCTTTCGCAATTGAAAAAGCTGTGAGTTTTACAATGGGGAGCTCAGTGACGTTCTTCAACGAGCATTCCTTATTCACAATTTTGGAAGAACCAAAGAGCATGTTGATTACAAAAAGAGCATAATGATATGAAATGATCATTTCTAATCCAGCGACAAAAATTGTTATATGTAGAGTAATGAATCCAGAAAATAAACACAAATGGACCTGGCTATGAGGTTGGAAAGATAATTCTAAAACACTTTATACATACAAAAATCAAATGTATTCCAAAAGCAAATACAGATGCTATTGACTTATAAAAACCAACAATGGTCCCAACATCACCAAATTCATTACACCATTTATACACATACTCTCTATCACACGTCCAATACAAATTCTACAATAATATGGGCTATTGGGTACATAAAACCCTATCAAAAGAAAACACAAAATGATTGAGTTCTTCACACCCTTACAAATTGAAAGTGTGTGTAACTGTTAATAAATCGCACAAAATAGCTTATTAACATTGTCTACGGCATAAGGGGTTTCTACTACAGCCTTGCGTTGATCCGACCGACATTAGGACAGGGGGCGGGGTGCAAATGCCACCTCACCCAGCAAACACAATTCAGTGGAAGATGTCATCAGAGAAAATTATCTACAAACAAACAATAAAACCTAATTACAAATGAACCTCTTTATATTGTCACACACAACACAAATCAATTGTGTGTATAATTCTTGCGTCATTATTCTTTTTCAATATGTACTCATGGAGGCAGTGCGAACAGTGGAATTAATACTTAATGCTCCAAGGATTTGACCCAATATCAGCAAAGCCTAGAAAGGACAGGGGTACAGGGTGAGTAAGGGGTGCCCTCCAATTCGCAGTGTTAATTCAACCATTAGTTGTTTAAACACCCTGTTGCTGTATATAAACTTGCAGCACTTACTTCCAATGTATGGACGTTAACTGCCAATATGTCTTAATGTCCACATGCCATGATGGCCTCTCGCTGGTTTCTATTCATCCCACCGAAATGCACTATGAAGTGACAACCATGTATTCTATTGCACTGTAACAAAATCAGATGCAGGACATTAATGAACTAGTTTTCCCTCAAGAGTAGTGAATCCAGCAACATTTATAGCAGAACCAGGAGAAAAGGAGGATTATGTACATGATTGAACAACATATACTGAGTTTTATGATGACATTACCCACGTTAAAGAAACGCTCTAGCGGGGGGGGTAATTCTATTCATTGATGGTTCATCACAAATTGTTCAAATGACAGGAGAAAGACGTACGGGATCTGTAGTAGTGAAGTTAAAAAAGAATGGTGAATTTGAAATAGTGACAAGTGCAAGAATGCCTTCACATTGTTCAGCACAGGCTGAAGAATTAGTGGCGCTTATCGCTGCACCAACAAACAATGAGGGACTCCAAGCCAAAAGGATACACTCGGTCGTGCTTGGAAAGAACATGTATATATATAGAGTAACTAGGGGACCGAGGTAAAAAATCTTGTTTAGGTGAACAGGCAGGAACTAAACCAATAGACGGTGCAACTAACCAAATTGTACCTCTAAAGAAGTACAAACCACATCACAAGGCAGGAGATGAAAGAATTCAATTCACATCCAGATTGTAGTAGAACATTATTCATTCAATTTAATAAAGTATATCATAAGAATTCTAAAAACTCCTAATGTATCATAAAACATTGCAGTCATAAAATACAAATGATTGGAACAATGAACAACACAACCAGACCCATACAATTCACCAATCACTCCATTCATACAAAACTCATACATATCCATAATTCATACCACAAAAATGAAAGTGGAGAACACTGACTATACAAAAACACCAATAAACTTGTTGCACATACTGTTATAGCACCATGGTCAAGATCTAGTAAGTGACAAGCACTATATTGCTAGAATATTGTTACAATGTCCTTTCCAATTTGGACCTTCCAAAAGTCATAATAATTGACAATTTTTAGCCACATCAAAGCTGGACCATATAGAAAACCGACATGTTTCTTTCCAACTTCATATTTAAATTGATTATGTGGAAATTCTTCAGGGTGACTTAGAAACTGAAGTCATCAATGATCGACGGAGCTGGGATGCTGCAAAGTTCCATGGATCAATCCTGTCCTGACACCTAAACAAGAAAAGGGAGGAGCAGAGATTACTGGTCTCGAATCAATTAATTTAAAGAGATCAGTATAAATCTGTGGCACGCTCTATAGATGGGCGTGGTTACAAGGTCACAAGACCTATTGGGAAACCTACAGGTGGTCACAATCAACTAATGGGAGGACCAACAGGGTATAGAAGCTAAATATATTAGGTTCAAACCCTATGTGCAGAGCAAAATAATGAATGCAAGAGAAGAAACCATTCTGTGAAGGCTCTACAGGTAAACGATTTTCTGGTGACCAATGCACAATACCAAATTTGATGTAAAATGTGTGCTTGGCGCGGGGTTTGAAACATCTAACTTACACTAAATGAAAGAGTATATCCCAACTGCGTATCAATAAAATAGAAGCTTTGGCAGTCTAGTGAGACACTAGCAATCGATAAACAGTTGGATTAGGTCAGATGGTTAACCCAGAATGCCCTAGAGTAGCTGTACCTGGTCCCACCCAGGTACTTAGACAGAAGGCATCTGAAATCATGTATCACATCTTAATTGCTTAAATCAGTAACGTTAGTACTGAGGTCAAAATCACTCTTACTCTGCTATATATCGAGTAGCGGCATGCGCCCACTAGTTGGATCGAGTAGTTCAAACAAAGCGCGAGGTAACCAAGCCAGGATGCTTGAAAAATATATATCTGTCCTATAAAAAGGATAAAAAATAAGACCTACTGTAACAAATCACAGATCAAGATACATATGTATATGCGCAAAGAAATGTCAAGTCATATGGAGGTTGGTAAAAGTAAATGGAAAGAGCTGAAACCAAACATCATAAGAACTTACTTGAATAAATCAGTATCTGCTGCAACTTGGATTGCAGTCTAGATTATGACGTACACCATCTGTTTGTTAAAACCGCATCCAAAGGTGCAGCAGTGATCTTGTCAAATGTGTCCCGACAAGGGCGATTCAGAGTATCTATCCAATGGAATGGAAAGACAAAATGCTGTTAACACATAGAATCGTCTATCAGTGTCTAAGCTATATACGTGTACTTATTCAGAACACGCGTGTGACTGCGCACCATATAACAAGAAAAAAGTTTGTTCTATCGACACGTCATGCTGAAACGAAAAAGCAACATGCACCCGGACGATAGTAATGATACAATGTGAATCGGTGTCCAAGCCTGCATAAAGCCCCGTGAGTGACACCATTCCTTAGTGTGTTTAAATCAGGATCGAGCCGGAAGTAGCGGACAAGCAAACTTCTCCCGTATAGACAAATGTATCGGATCGGTAAAATACCGAAAAAGAAGAATGGAAGCCCAACATGCTGCACCATGATATAAAGGCGAGTGCACATATACGGGACGAAAATAGACACAAATGCTTACCGCATACGGGAGCATTCATCTGAAATCCATGATACAAATGAACGCAGTCTCTCGAAAAAAATTGAAGAAGGACTGCAAGAGGAAGTTGCCGGCTCCATTTATACACAAAGTGTCACAGTACTGGTTGCGTGCAATGGTACGTCCAATGTGAATTGAGGCGGCCATATTGGAAGAGGGTGACTGTTCAAATGGCACTAATATACGCAGTATAGGGGTATATCCAATGGACCAATTGGGTAAAATGGTGCAGACAAAAAGCAAAGAAACGGAAGACTCTACGGAGAGATGCGGATACCAACAAATCCATTCCAAATTACATCCTCAAAGGAGGAAATTAGAACGCGAGGTCAAGTTGTTCATTAAGGCCAATTAAATAGCTTTTTGTAAGAAATATTAGCCTCATCTCTTCCTTGATCAAGATATTTCTGCTTGTATTGTCACCATTAGCAGTGCGTACTTTTTTCAAAACAGTCCATTTCAAGTCTTCACAGTTGTGATTATTAGTCAAAAAATGTCCGACCATGGGGGCTGGGATGTTTTTATTCCTAATGCAGCTCTTATGTTCGGTAACTCTAATCTTTGTTTTACGTTCTGTTTGTCCAATATAAAGTTTTGGACAAGGGCACCAAATGGCGTGTATCACTCCACTTGTATTGCAGTTGGTAAAAGTATGCTGTTGCCAGGGTTTTGCCAAACATATGTCAACCATTGTAGTGCGTTTGGTAGATGAACAACATTTACAACTACCACAAGATGCATGGCCGCTAGGTCTCGCTAGACCCCATTGTTCTGTTATGGTGAGCTGGGAGGTAGGGTGGTCACTAATGTCATTCCTAGTGACTAGCTCTTTTAGATTACGTCCGCGTTTGAACGCGCATCTAGGTATCGAGACCGGATTGTTACTTTTGGATAACAAATGCCAGTTTTTTTCTGATTATGCTGACGATTTTGTGTGACAATGGATTGTAAGTGCTGACAAAGGTCAAGCCGTCAGGATCAGATGTAGAAGATTTTCGCTTGTGTTCAAGAAGGGCTTGTCGATGGTTATTGGATGCCCTTTTAAATGCCCATTTTACAATTTGTCGAGGATAGCCTCTTTGTATAAGATTGTTGCTCAAAATGCCAGCTTCCTCCTTAAAGACATGGATGTTGGTACTACTACGCTTCAACCTAAGAAATTGGCCGAAGGGAAGATTGTCACAAAGTGTTTTGGGATGAAAACTGTCATATCTCAAAAGAGAATTCCTGTCCGTAGGTTTATGGAATGGTTTTACTTCTACCATGTTGGTAGTGTTGTTAACTAAAATAGTGAGATCAAGAATATCAATGCTGTGTCTATCATGATGAATCGTGAATTGTAAAAAAGGATTGATACCATTCAGCCAATCAAAAAAAGTCAATAGTTGTTGTTTGTCTCCGTGCCAAATCATGAGCACGTCATCGATATACCTTTTCCATAAGGTCTGATGCTGGCGAAAGGTATTCGTTTCGCTGTAAATACTCTGTAATTCAACTGAATAGATATAGTGGTTAGCCAGAGTGGGTGCCACCGCCGAACCCATGGCTGTTCCGTGGATCTGTTGAAAAAAATTGTTGTTGAATTTGAAATAATTCTCAGTAAGAGCGAGTGAAGTGCACCAAAGGATAAAAGAATTAGGCGTAATACCAGATGTCCGTTTTGTCAGCAGTAGTTCTTCGATCATGTCTAAGGTGGATGATTGTGGAATTTTGGTATACAGTGAAACGATATCCAAGGTGACCAAAATATCTTCACTGCTTTTGAACGGAAAATGTTCAATGAGATTGATAACACTGGTGGAATCTTGTATAAATTATTGCATCTCTGGCACATAACCTTTTAGAAAAGAATCTGCACATTTTGCTAATGGTTCCAGTAGTGAATTAGTACCTGAAATTATTAGTCTTCCCGGGGGGTTGACCAAGGTCTTGTGAACTTTGGGTAGAATGTAGAATTCAGGAACTCTAGGATCATTATTAACCAGATATACTGCCTCTTTATTGGTAATCCATTTCCTGTCTCTTGCTTTCTCTACTTTGGTTGTAATTATAGCCTTTAAGCGAATCGTAAGATCAATACTCAAAGGCTTATAGAAGCTGGTGTCAGCCAATTGTCTATTGCATTCAGAGATGTAATCCACTCGATCAAGTAGAACAATGGCACCGCCTTTATCAGCACTGCGAATTACAACTGATTTGTTGTTTTTTAGTCCACTAATGGCTGTATGTTGTGCATTTGAACAATTCTGAAAGGTACGTGTCATCACTGTGGCATCTAATTTATCTAATTCAGATAAGACTCACTGTTCAAAGACCACTGACTCAGGACTGTGACTGGAACCTGGAGGGCAAAAGGTGGAGGGGTTATGTAACCCACTGTTGGCTTCCTCCATATCAAATGGATTATCCTTGAAGTATTGTTTCAGATGTATTTTTCTGAAAAGGTTCTGTATTTCAAGGCGAGTATTAAACCGGTCATAGGTGGCCGTGGGTACAAACCCAAATCCCTTTTTCAACACTGTTGTCTCTACTTCTGTAGGTGTATATTTGGAGAGATTTATTAATAAGTTGTGTTGCTCCGTGTCACCCTTGGTTCGTAATCCCATGTTGACATGTCCTGGTCTAAAAAACCGGGTAGGGGACCGCGTCCACGCTGAGCAGAACAGAAATTTTGGGCTCTCCGTCTGTTGTTACCATTGCCCCTATTTCTACCAGCACCTCGTCTCTGGAATCTGTAGTTGGGATCCTGTGGGAAACCGTGGTTGTCTAAACTACGTGAGCTATAAGACGTATTGGCAAAGCGTACATTTTTCTTGGCTGTTTTTTGAGCTCCATCGTATTGTTGATTCGGGATATACCCTTCTTGTGTATAGCGGAAAGCCTTTTCATGTTTGAAATCGGCTATATCTTTTTTTAATCTTCGAATCCTATATCTCACTGTGGATTGTTTGAAATCATTCATCTCTTTAATGATCTGTTCTAATCTTATGGTAAAGGCTTCCAACGGGACACATTTTTTGTATTTTTGACATGGGTGGAGTTTTGAAAAGTGGGACTCCCTCTCTCCTGCGCACCTTCTATTCGGTTGTTGACTGAGTTAGACCTGCAGCCAAGGTCCTAGTTTGTCAAGGGACCAACTCCAAGGTTCCTAATGTTTAGAAGATTTGTGGGGTTTGACAAACTTTGGACTGGAAAGGCGCTGGTTGGATTAGATAGTCCTGTAATTGTTGGTAGGTAGTTTGCACAAGTAACAGATGAGTCAAGTTATTAGTGTGTCAAACATGAGGTTTGGTTTATTCCTTGGATCAGTCAGCACCAATGAGAGACATCAGCAGCCGATCCTCGACTCCACACACCAGCACTGCCGAACCTGGCTCAAGCACGGCTATCCAGCCTACTGGCACCCACACATGGGAGGACCAGCTCACCCCACCTGGAAGCAAAACCATCAAACCCAAATGGCCTTGAAAAAGACTTAGGTTGAAACGCGCGTCGGCTGTGTAATGTAACATATCATCATGTTATAAATATCACCTTTACATCCAATGATGTCTCTCATTGGTGCTGACTAAACCAAGGAATAAACCAAACCTCATGTTTGACACACTAATAACTTGACTGGACTAATTTTTTGATTTCGTCTTCTTACTGCACTTCAGAGATATGAGGATGATATTGTCACCTTCATCGGAAATTCTAAGACAGCCCCCATTATCCGCAAGATGATCATTGCAATATTATTACAATTTCTGTTATAAAAACTTTGGTTATTGTAAAAAGTAACAGGTACGGATTGTACACTAAGAAAGAATGGGAATCTTCAATTTTGTAAGATACACATTGCTAGCGAGAAAGCCGCTTAATCTGCAAAATGCAGTATGGCACATTAATTATTTGGCAATAATCCTTGAAGCTACATTTTGTACAATGTGTAGTCTTTACTTCCTTATTCTTATAGTATTTTGTCAAATGATGTTTTACAATATCGACGGCATGTCCAACAATGAGACATCTGTTTCTATTCCAAACAAAAGCATGAGTGACATTTTTACTGATATTACCAAACATACTAATCGGCTCAAGGGGGATGCTGGAGAAGATTACCAGCATATAAATGCATATCTTGATAAATCAGCCCATTTAAAAAATAACCTATGGTACCAGCACATGAGTAAGGCGGAAAGAGGAACGTCAGATGAGAGATGCTATGTATGTTCTCTCATCCCTTATGCCATGAGCACAGGCAGAACATTTATAGCAAGAGAAATACCTATACACAATGTGAATTGTCTCAGTCATCTAGCAGTACACATGTCAAGACAGCAACCCTACTATTGATGTCAAAAAGAACATTCCTGTATGAAGATGCTTACATAAAAACTGAGAAAATGATAAAAGACCCAAGATGGAGGAGCAGCATGATCCTGTACTCATTGAGTGCTCTGAATAGAGGAGTTGAAGAAATGCCACAGAAAACAAATAGGAGGTCATAACGACCCAGGCGGTAAGTACACCAACTTTACCACCATGGTGTAAACTATGTTTACACCATGGTGGATGGCGGATTTACCGCCCCATTCCAAGGTGAGTGGGGCGGTAAATCCCCATTTCCCATTTACCCTTCCCCATTCCCATTTTTGCCCCATAGGGCACCGTAAATTACGGTGCCGTAATTAGCACCAAGGCGGTTTAGCGCCATGGATTTTAACGCCTGCTAAAAGCAGCCGTTAAAATTGGAATCAGGCGTTAAGGGTTAACGACGGCGTTAACCCTTAACGCCTGGGTCGTAATGACCTCCATAGTCTCTATTCTTACTTTTTACAATTACCACACATTTTAAAGGTGACAGAAGATGTACACGTTGTTTACTTTTTTCCACCTGAGACTACAATGAATAAAGCATTTGTTTGGGCAAGCATATATTCCACTCTTAGAATGTATTGTCTCTGAAATTAAAGGTATCATATGACATGGCTTAGTAGTGGAAGCCATCAGAGCAGCAGCATACAACCTCTTTTGACCCATGTCCAAGAGACCAGGTGGAAAGACAAGGATATAGTGTACTTGTTTTACTTGTTTGAAGTATCAAATGTTTGACAATGCAAGACCTGAGTTCTCTGACATCAGTGCACATTGCTATTTTGTACATCAGGTAAGGGGACTCAAATGAACAAAGTGAGTTGGAGGATTGCAAGGAAGACTGGATGACAGAATTCAGGAAAAAAGCCTAATCTCCTCTACAGGTCATCCATATTTATTTGCAGAATATCACTTAACCAGCATTCTGTCTCCCTTCAAAACTTCAAGCAGTTCCCCACTAAAGAGCAGTCTTATACTCAGACACTACCTGACATGATCATGTTGGCCTACAGTTGACAGGACAGTCCCACCAAGGCCACAATGAGGCATACAGAGCACAGCTTCTTCAGCAAGCAAGGGGGTCTGGATTCTATATGTTGAAGGAAACTGACTTCCAGGTTGAAACAATGCGGAATCCTCAAAACCTATTGGTCTCCTTCAAATAGATCAATATGCCACCTTTCCTACAGAAGGGGAAAAAAGAATCTCACACTGATTCCCTCCTTTCATCTAAACCCCATAATGATTTTGCTTTGAAAAAGGCAGATGTTGAAGCAATGGCCATCATGATAATTTTTATCCCGAAGTAGAAATGTTTTTTGGGGTGAAATGTGGCACTTTGTTTGCTTGTGGAGCTGAGGTGTGGTGGCTGGACAAAAATGCTGCTACAGTAGGAATCTGTGTCAGAAAATTCCAGAAAAAGCTCATTCACCTCCCGCAAATGTTCCTGAATGCCACCTTGCAAGCTATGGTGGCTCTCCCTCCTAATAGATGGGAGTGATGAAATGCCCAGCCAGCTACGCAGTTAAATGAGTACCATTATTAAATAGAGCTCAGGTGGCTATGGATTGGCAGGAGCATTTCGCTCAGCTGTTCATCTCACCTTAAAGGAACCAGCTAATAGATTATCTTCATTCTCGGCATATTGGGAATATAGGATTCTCATCTTTGTATAATGGACTCAAACTGATCCTTACTGGCTAAATTACAGGCCAGCAGCAGTGGAGAGGCTGTTGTGGACGACATCATGGTGAAAGCAGGAGTTCCACTGGCAGATGACTGAGAAGCTACCAGAACCACGTGAGGGTCTACAAAGTGGGTAATGTCTCCCTGAGGCCCCAAAATAATTGCCGCCATACGCCATGGCTCGTTCATGCCAGCGAACACTAGTGAGTCTGTTCAAGAGTCCTTGGAGACCGGGGGCGTACCGACAGGAGCACGGACAATTGGGAATTCACTTTAAATATCAAGCAAGCGACATAGAAAGACTTTATTTGCACAAGTCTCCACATATGAGATGTCAATATGGGGAAAGTTGGAGTAAATGTTGTCAGGAGCAAATGAACTATAAAGAAGCAATTGAAAGGCAAGATTGGTATTCATCTTCATATATGAAAAGTCAATATAGTGAACATTGTAACAAGTATTGCTACATGCCTATGAATGCTAACAATAAAGCTAGCAATCAAAACTTGAACAAGTCTCCATATAAGGGATGCCAATATGGGAGAAGTTGGTACACGTGATACCGGGAGCTAGTAGAGTATAAACGATGAAGGAATTCAACCGTGTTATACTTACAGAGAAAGAGAACTGAAAGATTAACAGAAGACCTGGTGAAAGAAGTGAGTCAGGCAGTGAGCCTTTCGGGGGAAGATACCTGGCAGGAGAGTATACCAGGGTATCTACCAAGCTCAGAGGAGGATTCCTAGCAGGTGAGTACACCAGAAAATCCCTCAAGATTTTGTGAAGAAAAAATACATTGCGAAAGGGGTTCCTGGCAGGAGAGTACACCAGGAGATCTTCTTTACCTTCTTTAATGAAGTGCTCAGTAAAAGCAACACTTTCTGGAATTCTTATAAAAATCTCAAACTACTTTGAAAAAGCACTCTTTGTCATTCTTAAGACGATGTAGTGTAAAAGAAACATTTCTACTACTGTTGGGTAGCCCTTGTTTGGAAATAGTAAACTTTCTCAGCATCCCTGAGAAAGTATGAAAACATAATTTCTTAAATTGGCAAGAGATACTTTGCCATCCTCAGAACAACATTGTTTGGAAAACACACGTGTTTCATCATTTTAAGGAAGTGTTGTCGGAAAGAGACATTTCGACCACTCTTAAGGAACTATTCTTTGAACTGAACATTTTTAGTATTCTACCTGAAACAGTTCAGAGGAAGGGAATCATCCACTGGATACAAGAATTATTTTATTGGATTTATATATTTCGTCTTTGCACCCTTTCTACGGAATTTAAAGCAGAGATTTACCTTGCAAATGTTTTTGTTAATTTTTAGTGTGATGGTCAGATATGTTTCGGACACTGTTAGGGAGAATTCTCTGTTTAGGCTGAATTTCCTAACCTAGTGAGTCCCCCAGCAGCTTTGCTGGATATCTGGAGTTTGTTTTTTCCATCCTGCCAAGAGTGAGACTCTTTTCTCCCACTCTTGGACGTGTATGTGTGTGTAATTCCTTTGAAATGTCAATGTGTTCGATGGGCTATGGGGTCTTTTACTCCATAGGGTCTCATATGTTTTTCTATGTGTGTTACACCGCACCCTACGTGCCGTAACACTGGGGCGTCCTAGCAGGCCCCCACCATAGACTCCATACCCGGGGACTGACTACTGTCTCCCCGGGCATGTAAAGTCACCATTGGCTTTACTAGACCTACATTTACTAACAGGACTAGTACAAACCATCTTATTGTGGACGTACTAGTAGGGGTAATTCGATTGCTCCTAGACCTGTTACTCGAGGGGGCACTGTCCCGTCCCCCCTGGTCGAGTTTTGGCTGGTGGCAGTGGAAACTACTTGTTATGTTCGACCCCGAGCATAACCCTATGGGATTCGTCCCATTGTTGGAGATTGATACTTTTTCTCGTTAATCTCTAACGTACCACCGATCTACTTATCGTAAATAAGTTTATCGGATGGTATTTTCTGCCAGAACTCGGTTTGTAAAATGGCGCCTGTGTTCGTCTCTGTGACTCCTAAACCAAAGGTTGAGCCCTTTGTTCCACTTTTGGCGGGCCTCTGTACAGATACCCTCCAAAGTGGTGCCATTCTGTCTGGGTTACCTCAGGGGTGTGGGAGGGGGTTTAGGCACCCTGGACCGAGTTGCCTTGCCAACTCAGGTCGCACTCTGGAGTGATTGGCCCAAGTTGTGAGCGTTCCTGCTCACCACTTAGCATGTGTTGATTGACAGCTAGGCTGAATGAATGGGGGTTTTCTGCATAAAAGCAGGGCTTTTGGGACTGGATCTTCAGAAGTCGCCACAGGACCTAAGAATCCGACGAGGGTAACGCTGAGCCGACCTGCACGACGACACCTCCGGTGGAGCCCTGCGGAACCGACTCACCACTTCCCGACGACAGAGGAGATCTCCCTGCCGGAGAGTCTCTTCCCCTGGCTGGTGGGAACAACCAGCCCCCTTTGCTTTTTATTCGCCTCAGGACGCAGTGGTCGAATTGCCCGTGCAGAGCACCCCGGCAACCGGATAGCCACTACCCCTGAACCGCGACCAAAAGGTGGTGCCTTGTGACGGAGCACTCCGCGGCTGGTCTCTTCCCTGGTGGTGCACCGGACTTCATTTTCTTCGACGACGAGATCATCTCTACTCTTGGCAAAGACCCGCCGTGCATCCACCACCAGGAACAACTGCCCCCGCTGGAGCTGCCCTCCACAACAAGGTACCGTGTCCACCTGGCTTCCCTTTCGATCGGTTCGAGTGAGGTTTCTTAATCCTCTCCTTTCCATTGGGTCGCCTCCAAGCTTTTCTCATCCTTTGTTCTGAACTGGTTCAACCTGCCGATAACAATTTGCTATACAGACTTGAATGCATCTCCACTAGAGACTGTTTGGGACATCGCGCCTTGCCTCTCTCCGAGTGGGCCTGGCCTCTGAACTTTACGATCTATTGTGATTCTTGCCTTCCTGCCTTGCATTTTATCCGCGTAGGATTGAACTGTGTTGATTTCATGACCTGCCTATTTTTTTTTCTCTCCCGTCCTAACTAATATTCGAGTGTCATCTGGGTTGAGGTATACACCTCTGTCTGAAAATAAGTGATACCGGTAGAACCTAGAGTTGTCGAAATATTGCTAGGGGGATTGATCGTTTTCGACTTCGTAGAGTAATTGTGTTTGATTTGTTTGCCGTGATTTGCCTTAGTGTTTTCCATAGATGTTCTGTTATAAATAAATGCCTTAATATCTTTACACTAAGCCTCGTTGCGTGTTTGCTTGTCTTGCTGTGAAGAATTGCCCTATTTTGTATACTCCACATACTGCTCAACTTTTCTTGAGAGAAGTCTGACTGCTCAGCCACAGCTACCACGTGAATCTGTGTGGTGCAGACTGCTACCAAGTGGGTTCACCGCCAATGCCTGTAGTCCTAAATCTTTTGCAGTGGTCACAGAGGGAACTGCACAGGTTTCCGCCTAACAGACACAAGGACAGTTTGCCTACTTTTGAAGATGAGACACAGACTGATCTTTAGTTTTGTTTTCATAGGTAGGAAAACTCTCTTAAGGATATGGTCTTTATCTTAACCTTTTTATTCTAATAAAATGCCTAATGTTGAAAACATTACAACTTTGTGACCGTCTCTCATTTCTGACACCTTACAGAGACAAATATCTACGGTCTACTTGCATTAGTCCCACACTTGGGAGGGAAGGCCTGCTAGCCTGGAGAATCAGAGAAGAATGTTGAGTTGGCTGAAAAAACATGGACTTCCCGTGGTCTGGTAGCTTATTATCAGGGGATTCAAGGGAAGATCTACACCATAATTGTCTTTCCGCTTGGTTATTTAACATACTGTGTGTTGTGATTGTTTGTTTTTATAACATTTTAAAATAGAGCAATTTATGTTGTTATTTTTTGGTTGTATTGTTCTAATCATTGTTTTGGCTGATGTTGTTATGTTTCCTACTAAAAAGATCTCAAATAGCTGAAAGTGCAACAATTAAATTAATCAATAAGTCAAACAGCCATTGTAATAAAAACTGCTGACAAGCCAAATGTGCCCTTTCTAAAATAATTCACCATAACTGTATTTTTGACACATTTTTTTAAAAAGTTCAATTTTTACTTGTACATTTCAGCACAATTTATGAGTGTACAAAATTTGCTAAAGATAGTCAACTGCAAACACGACATTCAAAAATAAATTGGGTTTACCGTTGCAGCAGAATGAGGTTTTTTAAACAGGTCTAAGTTAAAAGATAGTGACACTTTCATGGGTCTGAAAAAAGAAACGTTTAACCTATGTCAGACTCTCCAATGCCTGCCCATTTGCCTTTTGTACACGCTTAGGGATAACAGTTAACTAGCCCTGATGACCCAGATAAGAACAATTATCTCTGCAACCCACTCTGGGTTAAAATTAGCTGACTGTCCTTGAGGCGTGGGAAACTGTATTTACCAAAAAACCGAATCTCCAACATTTGTGGGTGACTGGGGTTTAACCAATTCGCCCAAGCATTTAGTTTTTCCAGACACAATGTTTGTCTACTTAGGAAAACTAGGATGGCCCTTACAGCTCAGTGAAACTGTTTTTGATTTTTGGAAAAATCTTCCAGACTAAATTAGAAATATAATAGATGATTTCTAGTGTGGTTCAAGTGGACAGATTTAGTAAAATATACCCCAAAGCCAAAATGTTGTGCCCAAAAAAGGACAGCAGAAATAGATAACAAAAAAAAAAAAATTTAACACATCCCTAATAGGCACCCACACGACATCCAACAACTGCAACGTAAGTGATACTGGGAGGTAAAGAGTGCAAATCAACCGCAAACTATTGTAATATCTCTCGCTGTTTAATGTCACACAAAGCTCACAGAGACAATATGGACAGAGGAGTTGGTATGGAAAGCAAAATCTAGGGTAGATGATGTATGTAGAGAAGAGGCTGAAACCAAAGAACCCTTTATTGCACACATGCACTGCAATCACTAGAAAGAAGAAATAGGCCAAGGTCATCTACATTAGGAGACAGGTCGACTACTCAAGGCACTTATGCTTGGGCCTTTCCCTGAAAAACATATCCCACTTTCTGATTGGGTGATCAGAGTGGTATACCATGTAGATTGCCCCTATGGATCTTTGTTAATTGGCTGTCATGATGCCTACCCCCGGAGCACCAGGCCAGGCCCAGCACCCCCGGGAGCAGGCATCATGCCCCCGGGTAAAAGCCCAGCGGCCCCTTATAGGGGCTCTTTGGACTCTGTCCTGGCGCCATTGGCGCCAGGCTCATGTTGGACATCAGTCCTGGCGCCATAGGCGCCAGGCTCATAAAGGAAGGTGTTTTGTGCACTTACCTGATGCAGACCATGCTGCAAGATTCAGGCCTCCCTGAGACCTGAAAGGGACTATTTTTTCATTAGGACTATTTTGACACTCGGGCGTGGCCAGGGAAGGATACTTACCTGGAACTACTTTGGGGGCTATTTAAGCCACGCCCAGACAGTAGCTCACGCTTCGCGTTGTTCTGCATCCAAGCAGATGAACGCTCACCGTGTCTGCTCCTGCATCTGGACTCCAGCCACGCCCTCCTCGATCCTGGAACACCTGTAAGGAAAGAAGAGAAGAGAAAGGTGAAAACCAAGAATTTTATCAAACTTCTTACCTGCATCCGGAACCTTCACGCCAGCGTTCCTGAGAAAAGACTTTCATTTAAAAGCACAGCGTTGCTCGCTGCAGCGCCGCGCTTCACTCACCTGTGCTCGGGAGTTCTTCTGGCTCCACCGCGACTGTCTGCACCGGTCGCCACATCTCTGCGCCTAGGGGAGAGAAGAAGAGACAAAAGGTGAGCAGAAGGAACATATGAGGAAAGCCTAATTTTCCGCCATAACACTTACTGGTCTTCTGCTGGTGGACCATTCCTCATTTCGGGTCGGCGCCACTTCATTGGCAGGTACCGCACCCCGGCCCCTATGGGGAAAGGACAAAAGACATTACTGGAGGAATGAAAAGACATTAAGAGGGATCGCCCCCATCGCTAACTCACCTGAGTTTACCATCAGCAATTCAATCCCTCAACGCATCGCCTTCATTCTGCACCTGAAATAAAGGACAGATCACAGGTTAGGAAGGCAACAGAAAAGGAGGCTCAACACTTGAACCTTTGTAATCTACATACTTACGGCGTTCCGCTCGGAAAAGTCAAGTGGATTTTGCCATCGCCATTCTGAAAACCAGTGAAGTAACTGGACAAATACGCGCCCCTGCACCAGAAGCAGGATGGAGAGTTCATCCTTTCAAACCATAAGAAGGATATTCCTACGGGCCAGACAAGCAAGATTTGAGGGTCCTATTCAGTCGGTGTTCCGAGTTCTGCGCATCACGCTCGAAGAGGCCACAGCAACCCAGACTATACCAGCGCCTCCGTGGGAGTCAGGTGAGCGTTACATT
This sequence comes from Ambystoma mexicanum, assembly GCF_040938575.1. Classification (NCBI taxonomy): domain Eukaryota; kingdom Metazoa; phylum Chordata; class Amphibia; order Caudata; family Ambystomatidae; genus Ambystoma; species Ambystoma mexicanum. Next base: position 383,652,703 of record NC_090922.1, read on the forward strand.
GGCCCTCTCATGTCAGGTGGCTAGCCTGCCCCTTCCCCAAGAAACTATCTATTACTTTGTTGCATGGTGACAGGATTACAATTGGCCCTTGCCTCCTGTCATCCACCCCTGGATTTTTGTCCCCTGATTGGCTGGAACTGGTCTCCGCAGGCCTGGGACCCAGCTCTGTTCTCAGCGTTCTGTGCACCTCTTCAAGTTGATGAGAATGACTATGTGTTTCCAATGTATCTGTTAGCAGTACCACTTTTGCCTGTGAGAGTGCCCTCACCCTTGTAATGTTGTTGACAAGTTCACGTGCCACTTCATGTCTGTGTTGCTCAGAACTGTTTATCTTCCCACTGCCGGCGAATAACCATTGTCTAGCTCGGCCGCATCACGTGGTTGAGGACCACTAAATCAAGCTCTACTGGTCTGCAATTTATGAGGATGTATTCTGTTTTTTGCAGATGGCTCCTTGTCGTTTTAAGTTTGGAATGTGCTGCTTGTCTCTGACCTTGACTGCGAGCCCTGATATTCCTGTTCTGTGCAGCCTAGTGCTGATTTCCCTCGTCACTCGTCCTGTGGCTTGTGGCCTTATGCGATCCTAGTTATACTTATACTGTAATTTCTACATATCTATACCATGCTATGTTTTCCCTAGGTTAGTCGTATTTGGTCTTTCCAGGTTTCTTATGTGATCCTGTAGTTCCATAAGGTTAATTGCCATAAGCATCTGCAAGCTTACTTTGAATCTCTTTGTTGCCTTGCGTTCAGCGTTTCTGCACTTTTCTAATGAGAAAAATAATAAAAGCTTTTGACAGTATGTATATGTGTCTGTCCTCTATCTACAGAAATGTGTAAGCATGTTCTTTGTGTATTCACGTGTGGGTTTGTGTGACGTGCATGGCTGCAAGTGTACTTTGTTACTAACGTGGCTATGTCGTGGTGTTACTAATGACATCAGCAGTTTTCTCTGCATTAGTTAACGCTCTTCATCGAGGCATTTGGGTCCATGAGCAATGTTGAAGCACCTGTATCCATAAAGACATTGGCCCTCATTACGACCCTGGCGGAAAGTGACTGACCGGACCGCCACAGCGTAAATAGCGTTTCCGCCATTGCACGAAGGAGCAAAGTGCGGCCCATTCCGACCCATCGGGCACGAGCACCACGCCATGGCGGAAGTGCAAAGTCCGCGATGGCGGAAATGACCCCAAAACGGCCCACACCGCCGCCGTACGGCGCCCTAGGTGCAATACCGCCACCCCTCTTAGCAGTCACCGCAGTGTGCGCCTACCGGAAAGTACGGTGACCGGAAATATACGGAAACGGAAGCTAAAACATGGGCCCGGAACGGGAAACATCCCGCCGTACACCTATAAAACCACTAAAACCACACAACCACTAAAATCACTACCCTGAAACACACCCCAACCCGTCATCCACCCTAGCGAAACCAAGAAAAATGGGAAAAGTAGCGAAGAAAGCGTGCGACCGCAAGCGGCAGGTCCACTTCTCCCGTGAGGAACTCACCGTGCTAACAGAGACCCTCCAGGAGAATGCTGCCGTCGTCTTCTCCACGCAAATGACCAGAACGGCACTTGCAAACAAGAAGGCCATATGGGCTCTGGTGGCACAGCGGGTAAGTGCGGTGGGGACCGCACCCCGCACCCCACAGCAATGCCGCAAGCGATGGGACGACCTGCGGATACGCGTCCGCAGCATACTCTCTGCCAACCGCAACATTGCCACAGCCACCGGGGGAGGTCCTGAATCACCCATCAAGTTGACCCCCTGGGAAGAAATATGTGCCTCCACCATCGGAATGGAGAGCATAGAGGGAGTCGGAGGGATGGAGAAAGGAGTGCAGACATCCGAAGAATCAGGTAGGTGGCCCAAATAAAACAATGCCAAATCCACACAGTCCATCCATGTGAAGTACCATGCGTCCACATAGTGCAACAGAAACACATGTCCAGGAGAACGTCCACACACATCGGCCTGATAGCGCACGTTAAAACCCACAATAAATACATAAATAATTAAAAACCCCTAAAACACGCACTACACGTGCAGCAGGCACACCCTAACTGCAGGCTGCCAAACAACTGCACCCTCACTCCACACACAAATGAAAGCACCTCCAAGGCCCCGACCCAAATCACCCTCAGGTACCACCCCAATGCATGTGATACAATGCCATTCCAATTCCCACAGACCCATCAATAACCCTCGCCCTCCTTTACTCCACCACAGGGTCCGATCCAAACGACGAGCTACAGGACACCCCTACCAGCACACCTGCAAAGAGGGCCAAGACCAACGGCCAGAGACCCTCCACCTCAGCTGCACGCATCAAGACACGGCAGCAGCACAAATCATGTGGCAGCACAGAGGAGGGAACATCAACAGGCACCCCAGCAGCCAGCATGCCCACAACACCACCACCACAGGTCCCCCCAATGGATGCCACAAAAGGCACTGCCTCTGGTGGCAGCAGCACCATAGGTGACACCCCATTGATGGCAGCATGCTCCGACACAGAAAACGGGGATGTCGAAGTCAGATCCATCCATGACCTGTCCCAATCCCCCTGTCTGTCCCATCCCGTACAACATGAGGATACCACGCAGGGGCACCCACAAGACGACGACTGGCCATCCCCCACAAGCCCTGTGGCAAGGCAACATGAGGACAACAGCCCCTCTGTGACACCCCCGCAAATGGCCATGGCCCAGCAGAGGCAACAGTCCCTCGACCAGTTAATCGTGCAACAGCAGCAACTGGCCACGCTCCTCAAGGACCATGCCGATGAATGTGGGGGCACTAAGGCAGACATAGAAACATCAACTGAGACACTTAGGGCAGAAATGGAGAGAGGTACAGAGACGCTAAGGGCACAAATGGAGAGTAGCACCGAGAGCCTGAGAGTCCAAATGGAGAGTAGCACCGAGAGCCTGAGAGTCCAAATGGAGAGAAGCACCGAGAGCCTGAGGGGGGAACTGCATGCGACGTCCAAAGACGTATGTGCCGAACTTGCCGCAGTGCGCCGTGTGCTCACTGAGCTCTCGCAAACCCTTAGGGACATGCATGGACGTGAGCAGGCAGACACATCATCCGTTGCAAGTTCCGTCCAGGGCAGCCCCCAACGTAGATCTGGGAGGAACCTGCGCTCCACAGGCAGGGGTGCCCCTGATACCCGCAGAGGGGGCTTGCAATAGCGACAGCCCACTGACAATGAGCATCTTTGGACACTGGTGTTCGGGGGGGAGGTAGGAGGGTGGAGGGGGTGTGTTGGGCTCACTTGGGTGGCGGGTCGATAGGGTGTTTAACATGATATCACATATGCCATAAACAGTGCACGATCAACCAATGAGATGTGTGGACATTGATCTTTGTGTACTAGGCCATCATAGGCGTACAGTCCATATTGTGCATGTCCCAGACACACACAGTGCCACGAGTCCCGTGTCCATGTATCAGCCACCAGGCGTGAGTGCTAGAAGCATACATCAATGAGATGCTGACGAATGTCACGGGCCTCCGGTGCCTCGCAGACTCCATGAGGTGCTGCCACATCCCCACCCTCATCATGACCATCATCAGGTGCTTGCAGTTCTGCGTCAGGGGGCATGGGCACATTTCTACGTACGCACATGTTGTGGAGCATGACACATGCCATCACCATCTTTGCAACCTTCTCATGGCGGTACAGGAGTGCCCCGCCAGACCTGCTGAGGCAGCGGAAACGAGTCTTCAGTAGGCCGAATGCCTGTTCAATGACTACACGGGTACGTGAGTGGGCATGGTTGTAGTCCTCCTCATGCTGGTCCCGTGGGTTCCGGACTGGTGTGAGGAGCCATCTCTTCAGTGGATATCCAGCATCACCTGTATGTGGACGAGAAACGTATAATGTGGAATGCCATTGCTACGTACGCACCCCCCCCCCCTTCCTGCCAGGTCATTGCCAAATCACATACCCCACATAATCATGCATGTAATGAGACTCACCGAGTAGCCAGGATCTGTTCCCTGCGTGTCGCTCCATGTAGCGTGGTATTGTAGAGTTCCTCAAGACCATAGAATCATGGGTTGATCCAGGGAATCGGGCACAACAATGTGTAATGATCCTGTTGGAGTCACACACCATTTGTACATTCAGGGAATGAAATTGTTTTCGGTTGCGGTACTGGGCCTCCATGGCATGTGGGACGACCAATTCCACATGGGTGCAGCCGATGGCACCAATGCAACCCGGTATGCCGGCAAGTGCATGGAATCCCACCTTTGTGTTGGTAATTTCCTGCTCCGAGCGTGGTAGAGAGATGTAGTCGTCTGCGTGCTGCAGGAGGACATCGAGCACTTGAAATAGTGTCCGTGAGAACAGTGGCTGAGAAATGCCATGCAACTGTCCGACTGTGTGCTGGTAGGTGCCTGTGGCCAGGAAGTGGAGTACAGACACCACCTTCAGTAGGGGTGGGATGGCGGTTGGGCTATCTATCATGCTGACAAGGTCAGCCTGTGTCATGTCCACAATGGCGGTTATGGTGTCCCGGTCCAAACGGTAGAGGGTGTGGATCTGCTCATCAGTGAGGTTGAACGGATGTGCTCGGAGGCGTGGGATTGCGGGCTGCCTGCGTGGTGGTAGTGGCTGTGCTGGCGGCCCTTGCTGGCCCTGCCTTGCCCTCCTCCTCCTCCTGCGTCTCCTCCGTGCGGCCGGTTGTAGTTGGTGTTCGTCTTCTTCTTGGAGTTGGAGTACTTGCAGTGCTATCAGGTCCCCCAGGGCCAACATCGCGAGTCCTGCCGGTAGCATTTCGGTGTGGTTGTGGGAGGAGACTGGCTGTGCAATTTATGTGTTTTCAGGCTGTATGGCCTCCACCTGTGGTGATTCATTCCACCTGTGCAAACTGCTCTCCCCTTTGGCCGGGCACGTCCCGCGCACAACGCTGCAATTCGGGGAATGGCATCTTGCTATTGCAATCATGTATTTGTACCCGATGGCCGTGTAAGATTGTTAGATATGTTCATCCTGCTGTGGTCCCATTGTTTCACATACTATCTGTGCAGTCGCGAACAGACTTGTGAAGGGTCAGTGGAACGTAGTACTCGAGTAACGGTGGGCCCTCATGCATCACTGTACCGAGTTGCAACGACGGGCGGGGCGTCCCATTTGTGGGTGAAGGCAGTTGCCATTTTCACACACAGCCGCACTCGATGGAATAATTAGTGATTTCAAACGGCCACAGATGCCTCTTCGACGTGATGTTGCAAATGAGGAATTCGAAGGGCGGCGCTTTCGGTTTTCAGCTAGCGGCGAGGAAATGCCCACAGGTCTGACTGCAAATATAACATACTATTGTTCTATGTCCTTGAGACAGGGGCCATGGCGAGGATGCAATGATTGATATGAATAGTTTGGGATGCGCAATTGCGACGTGGGCGGTGAGGCCGGACGTTCCCAAATACATGTTACTTCACTACACTGGAATTCCGGGCTGGGGCACTGTGGATTTTGCAGGCTGCATAACGCACAGACTCAATGGATATTTCTAATGTTATGTGAGTAAATATTCAGGCGTTTTAATCCCGGGATGAGGGAATGATGAATGGATGCATGGGCAGGTGATTTGATACAGAGTTTGCCATGTACAGGGCTTCTTGGGATCTATCCGCCTCCCCTACGCTATGTGATGCAGGGCTGCCATAGTGGGACCATCGTCTATCTGGCCTTGTTGAGCCCTCCCTGTCTCGACGCGCCCTCAGACACTTGTGTCCATGCACGTTAACATTCCCATCTGATGGATTCTGTTTTGACAGACGCATGCACAGGTACACTCGTTCGTGATGGTGTTTGCACCTCGATATAGATGGTTATGAGTCGCAAGTGGTTTTGGGGTGGTGATGATCCTTTGGAGTGGGCTAGCATGCATATGGCTGTGGATTTAGTGTGATCATTGGAGTGAGTTGTTGGAATGTAGTTCTGATGGCCATTCTGTTCTTTTTCTTTTCTTTTGGTTGACAGGTATCTCCTCCCCTTTTGCCACTGCCATCTGTATGCCACTCCTGCAGATGGCTTTTACTCCCGACACCTGCTGCTTCGTGTTAATCAGTGGAGCAGCATTACGATCTTATGGGACGATCGCCAATGGGCCACATGCCCTTACGCAGTACTGGTGGCTCGGAGCAACATTTCGGCCTTTCAGCTGGACTAGTGCCTCCCCATTGGGACGGCCCTGCGGTTCTGTGCGCTTCCATGTTGCCTTTTCGTACGTGAATGTGGCTCTGTGTACCATGATGGAACAGGGCGTCACACAAGTAGTGGCTGGTCATTTCTTGCGGATGCAGCCCACAATGGTGAAAAGTGTTTTGGAGTTCATGGCCTGATGGCTGTATGGGCTTGGTGATTTTGATGTGCATTAAATTACTATTCTGATTTGGCCCGTGTAGCGTTTTTCTTTGCAAGTGATGTGGCATGTGCCTATTTGGGGGGCGATGTATTGTGAGGAGATCTGCATTGGGTTCCAGCTTCGGAGTTTAGTTGCGTGGTACTGTACTGGGCGCGTTTGCCTACGAAGCCCGTGTGGTCAGGGATGGGGGCTGCCAATATGACAGTTTGAATGTTGTCATGCTCAGGGGCGGGGGATTGGGTTTTGTGTAACAGATGCCGGTCAGCCAGGTGGACTGGTGGAATGATGTGATTCTCGGAATATTGCTGGTCACAGGTGCCTGTGTTTGCGTGCGTTTCTTGGTGGGGGACTGTGGTCATGTCCATTGGGATGGCTTCTGTATTCGTGCCATCTGTGCCCTGCAGCTCCCATTGGCCCCTCTTGTGTTTCTTTTGTTCGTTGGCATGCATGGGTGACTTGTACATTTCACTGGTTGCATTGTGACTTCATTGCACCTACGGGGAGTTGTACTTTGTGGGCAGGGAGCGGTGTACAGGCACTCAGTGGGGCCGTTTACGGTTGATTCGCGATGCCGTACTTCTCACCATGGCGGAATGGTACATTCCGCCATGCTTGATGGCGTTAGGTACATGTCCGCTAGGGTCGGAATTGGCGTACCCTTGCGCCATGGTGGTGTTTGCGGTTTGGCATGGCGCGCGCGCGCGTGCTTGGTGCAGTTAGCGTTGGCGTTCACTACGGTGTCGCTAATGGCTTCGTACTTTGCGGTGACGGGTCATAGTCGCACCGAGCGCTATTCGATGGCGGTATTGCATTTCCGCCATCGTTTTCCGAATTCCGCCAGGGTCGTAATGAGGGCCATTCACTGGATAAGGTTTGAATGTCTGTCTGAGAGAATATCTTTCAGCATACGTGTCAGTCACTGGTCCTCCTGGGGACTGACCGAATAGTGAGTGACTTTGTATGTTTTTGACTCTTCGGGCTGTCATGTTCATGGGTGTGAGGATGGGCATTCCAGGGACCCTCTCTTCAACAGTGCAATGAGAGGAGGGACAGCACAGGTGGTGAGGAGTGAAAGCGCAATAGGGGTAGGAGTAACAGTACAAGGTGGAAGCGTGGCATGCAATGGAGAGGGGCAACACTGCAAGGTGGCAGGATGGACAGTACCAGCAAGAGGAGGGACAGTGCAATGGGAAGGGACAGTGCAAGGGGGACGGAGGGGCAGCACAAGTAAGAGGAGGCGAAGCACACGGGGGAGGTAAAGCGCATGGGGACAGTGCAAGGGGGAGGGCCAGTGCAAGGGAGTTCGGAGGGACAGTGCAAGGAAGGCAGGAGGGACATCTCAAAGTAAGAGATGAGGGGCAGCACAAGAGATGGCGTGCAAGGGGGAAGGAAAGACAGTGCAAGGGGGGAAGAGCTGACAGCACACAGGGAAGGAGCAACAGCACAAGGGGAAGAAGCGACAGTGCAATGGGTCATGAGGGGTGACAGTGCAAGGGAGGGAGGTTGGACAGTGCAAGGGGAAGGGACAGCACAAGGGGGAGGTGGTACAGCTCAAGGGGGAGGAGGGACACCACAATGGGGAGGAGAGACTGCACAAGGGGGTGGTGGGACAACATGAGGGGTAAATGAGCTGCAGAACAAGTTGGAAATGGCATCTGTTGGTTGCATGTATAATTGCAGTGTTTGGTCCTATATTGTAGTTTTGATCTTAATGTGATTTCTTACAAGGACACCTGTATGTTGTCAGTTGTTATTATAATAATAATAATAATATTATTATTATTATTATTATTATTATTATTATTATTATTATTATAAAATGTATAGAGTGTGAACTGAGGCCCAAAGGCATCAAGGCGCTAAGTGGGGCAGCAGGCACAGAGCAATCAATTGCCTTGTACTTTAGCTGAGAGGAAGAAAGAGACTAAACAGATGGGTCTTCAATGCTCTCCCGAAAGAAAAATAGTCATCAAGTGTTCTCAGGTATAGTGGAAGAGCATTCCACAGGCTAGGTGCCAGAACTGAAAAGGAACGACCACTCAGATGTTTTGGACGATATTTAGGAATCTTGAGCAGTAGATGAGATTCAGAACGCAAGTTTCTCGCTGGGACGTACTTTTCCACTTTCTTTTTAATGTAGTGAGGGCCCACATTATGCACGACTCGAAGAACAATAAAAAGAATCTTGAACTCAATACGTGCGGCCTCTGGCAGCAGGTGCAGATGGTGCAAAAGGGCTAGTGAAGGAGTCATACAAGGCACCTTAAGCGCCAGTCGTGCAGGACTTGCAACCGCTGAATCTGGTACTTCGGCTGTCCCAGATAAATACCATTGCAGTAGTCCAGGGAGCTCATCATAGTAGATGTCACCAATGTTATGCGATTTTCTGCGGGAAGAATTTTCCTCAGGGCCTTCAGCCTTCCAAATCGAGCACTACAGCTGGCAGAAATCTGTTCTGCACCTATCCAATGAACTACTACTTACAGATGTCCTCACAACTTATTTTATTGGAGAGGTGCAGTACCACTGACAACATACAGATGTCCTTATAAGAAATCACATTAAAACTGGAGAAGTGCAGTACCACTGAAAACATACAGATGACCTCATAAGAAACATTAAAAAAATGATTGCTTGTATGGTGGCGGTATCGAGAAAGGGAAACCTACATGTAGCCAAACGGGTCCAGGAAAGTAGCCCAAATATAGCCAACTCCCTCTGGCTGTCAAAAGGAAGACCAGTATGCCATCCCAGCTTTCAAATTGACACACTGGTACAGAGCTCCTATTTGGAAGAAAGTTAGTTAAACAAGCCACTATTGGATTACATCGGCGTAATGGAGCAAGAATAATATTCAGGGGCCGATTCATGGAACAAACGTGCGCCGAAAATCTTCGCGCAAGCAGGTGCAAGCAGGCGCAAGCAGGCGCAAGCGGAAAAAAACAGGCGCACGGGCACGCGTGCGATTCATGGAAGTCCCTGCGCGTGTTCACCTCGGGATGTGCGCCAAACCCGTGCATGGCGCACAAGTCACTGCAACATCCCGAAAGGCGTGCGCAATGCGCACAGTGAAAGCGCACAACCTCGGCGCATACACCAGAAAGTGGGCAGGACACGGGGCGTAACGCGCGGAATGGGGAACAACGCGCGAAAATAAGGGCGTAACTGGGGATGTACTGCAGGGAAGCAGACGGAACGCCAAACACGCACTCGAACAACACGTATTCATGGAATCGAATAGGGCAAAGCCACGCACAGCCAAAGACACGCACAAGCTGAAACACGTCCGCCACACGAAAGCAGGCGGTAGAGTCCCAGCGCATCACAAAAGTGGCAACATACAGCAATTGGGCCTGTGCGAGCGGGGCACGTGTATTGCGGGGGTGCGCGGGAAGCAACACATGCGATCGAGCGGGGTACGTGTATTTCGGGGGTGTGCGGGAAGTCACACACGCGATTGAGCGGGGTACGTGTACATCGGGGGTGCGCGGGAAGTTACACGCGATTGAGCGAGGTACGTGTATTTTGGGGGAGCGTGTGAAGTTACACACGCGATTGAGCAGGGTACGTGTATTTCGGGGGCGCGCGGGAAGTTACACACGCGATTGAGCGGGGTACGTGTATTTCGGGGGCGCGCGGGAAGTTACACACGCGATTGAGCAGGGTACGTGTATTTCGGGGGCGCGCGGGAAGTTACACACGCGATTGAGCAGGGTACTTGTATTTCGGGGGCGCGCGGGAAGTTACACACGCGATTGAGCGGGGTACATGTATTTCGGGGGTGCGCGGGAAGTTACACACGCGATTGAGCGGGGTACGTGTATTTCGGGGGTGCGCGGGAAGTTACACACGCGATTGAGCGGGGTACGTGTATTTCGGGGGTGCGCGGGAAGTTACACACGCGATTGAGCGGGGTACGTGTATTTCGGGGGTGCGCGGGAAGTTACACACGCGATTGAGCAGGGTACGTGTATTTCAGGGGTGCGCGGTAAGTTACACACGCAATTCCATCAGGGTACGTGTATTACAGGGGTGCGCGGGAAGTTCCACACGCGATCTCATCACGGTACGTGTATTACAGGGGTGCGCGGGGAGTAGCACACGTGAATTGCACGTGTGGGTCATCCCAGGTGTTCCCTCTACACCCTCCATGGCCCCTGCAGGTGGCTCACACCACAGGGGCCTACCCTGCACATGTCCTGCAGGCACCCTATCCACCATGGCCATGCCCCCCAGCCAACCCACATGTCAACTTGCACTACTGGCCAACAACGCATGTCCCCCTGCACCCCCAGCCACCAGGGGCACCCTCCACCAGGCCCCCACCCATGTCTCCCACCACCCCCACGCCCCAGCACTGTGGGGCAACTGCCAGCAGGCCCCCACCCATGTCCAACTCATGTTCCCCACCACCCCCACCCACCAGCCACCAGGGGCAGCCTCCACCACGCCCCCACCCATGTCTCCCACCCCCCCCCAGCAGTGCAGGGGCAGCCTCCACCAGGCCCCCACCCATGTCTCCCACCACCCCCACCCCCCAGTCACCATGGGCAGCCTCCACCAGGCCCCCACCCATGTCTCCCACCACCCCCACCCCCCAGCACTGTGGGGCACCTGCCAGCAGGCCCCCACCCATGTCCAACTCATGTTCCCCACCACCCCCAGCCACCAGCCACCAGGGGCAGCCTCCACCAGGCCCCCACCCATGTCTCCCACCACCCCCACCCCCCAGCCACCAGGGGCAGCCTCCACCAGGCCCCCACCCATGTCTCCCAGCACCCCCACCCCCCAGCAGTGCAGGGGCACCCACCACTAGGCCCCCACCCATGTCTCCCAGCACCCCCACCCCCCAGCCACCAGGGGCACCCACCACCAGGCCCCCACCCATGTCTCCCAGCACCCCCAGCCACCAGGGGCAGCCTCCACCAGGCCCCCACCCATGTCGCCCACCACCCCCACCCCCCAGCAGTGCAGGGGCAGCCTCCACTAGGCCCCCACCCATGTCTCCCACCACCCCCACCCCCCAGGGGCAGCATCCACCAGGCCCCCACCCATGTCTCCCACCACCCCTACCCCCCAGCCACCAGGGGCAGCCTCCACCAGGCCCCTACCCATGTCTCCCAGCACCCCCACCCCCCAGCAGTGCAGGGGCAGACTCCAGCAGGCCCCCACCCATGCCTCCCACCACCCCCACCCCCCAGCACTGTGGGACACCTGCCAGCAGGCCCCCACCCATGTCCAACTCATGTTCCCCACCACCCCCAGCCCCCAGCACTGTGGGGCACCTGCCAGCAGGCCCCCACCCATGTGCAACTCATGTTCCCCAGCCAACATGTCATCACAATCTTGATCCCTGGTCCCTATGGTCAGCCTCCAAATGCAAAACACCCACCCGAGTATTGCATCCACCCACTCCGAAACAAACACATTTCCCTCACATACACCCAATGGGTGTCAGTTGAATCTCAAAACACATATCATGAAATGCATGAAACCAATGAGATACCACACATTGAAGTTCACCAAAAAAAATATGTATTAAAGGAAACATAAATAGAATCAAAAATGAAGAAACAGAAATGTGAATGAACAAAAATTAAAAGAAGCATGTCCGTGAAACAAAGCAAAACCAAAAATAAAATTCCAAAGTAATGTTGTCCAAAGTCAATGTCCACAAAACAAAATCCAATGGGAAATAAAAAAGAAAGCCATTGCTCCATGGTTAAAATGTGAAAAAATAAATACAATCCAACAGTGAACTATGTACATGGGAACAAGCCAGGGTTCATTATCCCAACAAAAGAAAGGAAACCTATCTAACTACACTAACTAATAAAATAAACTATATACAAAAATGTGGCCAATGTCCGAAAGGTCCAAATAAAATCAAAACAAAAATGAAACCTAATACTACCTACATAACTATGTACAAGGGCAGCGGGCTAGTTTCACGGCTCACTTGTGGAAGTCCCGGGCCAGGGCATCATCGAACTCCTCCTCAATGTCCCGGAGGCGGTCCTCCTCCATGGCCCCGAGGGTCCACAGGGCCGTCGACGTGTCCACCTCCAAACCCCTGCGGATTGCCTCGAGGCACTCGGCCCGCCTCAGGGCCCTCCACATGGAGTTCTCCACCCTGACCATTGTGAGCCGTGCCTCTTCCGCCCGCTGCCGCTCCGCATCTATGGCGTGGCCCAACCGCTGCCACACGGAAGACACTCTCTGTCCTGGGTCCTCCTGCCCTCCGGCCGATGCCTGCCCCTCCGATGTTGAAGGCCCCGAGCCTTCATGGCTCCCACCAAGTTGCTGCTGCTGCTGTGCCTCTGCCCGTGCACTGCCTCCTGCTGCCTGCACATCCTCCGCCGGCTGGGGTGCAGTCGTAGATGTGGCCACCCCTGCTGCAGGTCCGACTCCAGACTGTGGCAGGGATGCCTCCTCCACCAGCCTGGCCGCACCGTCAGAGGCAGCTCCACAGGGCACCCAGGTGACTGATGGGTGGAAAGATGGCACGGAGGACGACTGGCGCGTAGGGGGTCAAGTTGAGGAGGGGGTCGTAGCAAGCCCCATCAGACGGAGGAATGCGGCCTGGGTGACCTGTCCCAGCAGGCTGACGTGGTCAACGAGCCATTCGAGATGACGTGCAGTCTCCTCATGAAAAGACTGCAGGTCACCTCGCATGGCCCGTTGACGCAACGCCACACCAGTCAGGACAGGCTCAACCCGGACCCGGATAGCCACGTCCGCAGGCAGAGGAAGGCCAGTTGACGTGAGCTCATCCCCTGCCTGAAAACGGGTCTGGACGTAGGCATCCCTGCTGGTGCAAGATGATGCAGGGACAGGATCAGGGACAGGATTGCACACAGGCACCTCCGCGGTGGCCTGTGCTGCCTCCTGTCCCTGGTCCTGCACGGCACCACTAGCACCAGTGGGATCCCGACCTCCAGACCCCGTCTCTGGTGCTTGCACGGCCTCCTCCTCCACCAAACCCCCCACCAACCTGGATGACTCCGTGCCATCTTCCCTGTTGGGCCCTGTGGGGTCCCAGCTGCCCCTTCTGCTGCCGAAGAGTCCAACTCCAACCTCTGCCTCTTGGACCTCCCCCCGGCAGCTGCGGCCTGGGACGCGGCACCGGAGTCCTCACTCCCCGACGAGATGACAACATGGGAGGGGAGCCGGGCCTTGCCTCTCCGGCTGGCGGTGGGATCCCCGCCGCTGTGCTCCACAGCACCTTCTCCGCCCTCTTCATCAGTTGACGCTGCAGACAGGGAGAAACAAAACAGAGGCATCAGGGCACTGTACAATGGACACATACACACATGACAGTTGTGCATGAGTGGCATTGGCAAACCTCAGACATGTCATCACAATCCCCAACACACATGTCATTTCAACTCGCACACATGAGCCATACCACAGCCATATCGCAACTGCCAGCACCATCCATACACATACAACAGCATGAGCAGGCAAAGGTGAGCCAGACATCACATGCAACACAGGAAGTGCACTACACATGTACACACACCACCACACTTGCATGCATGTGTACACCCCTGCCAAGTGTCGCAGTGTTCAGACGGGCATCCATGTCACATCTGCCAATCAGGCTTCCACATACCGCTGTCACATGCATCCATGTTGCATCACTGTTGTCAAATACACAAACATGCACATGTACACAGTGCTGATACATGCAGCCGAAAACAACATACATGCGTGACATCATGGACATGTCTACTTACATACACATTCATCCAAACATGTGTGCCCACACAACTGCATTTGGCATGCAAGCCTACACACACAAGCACCATCCATGTCTCACACATTCCAGCCCTCGCATGTGTTAGCCCCACGGCCCTGTACACCCCCACCCATACTCGACCCCATACAAACAGATGTGCAACCTGCACACTACTGAAAAATCACCACACGCACTGCTCACAATCAGGATGCATGTACACTTACCGCTCGACTCCAGACGGGTCTGCCTCTCAAGGACCTGGACGTGGAGCGCTGGGGATATGCGTTCCAGGACCCTCATCTGTTCTTCTGACAAGTGGCCCTGTTCAGGGTCCTGGACCTGAAGTCCTCCCAGCGCTTCTTGACATGTTGTAAGTCGCGGACTGCCACCCCCTCCGCGTTGATGGCAGTCACGATGTCAGTCCAGATCCGAGTCCGTCTTTCCTTGTCGGCGCGGGAACTTCCGAAGAGGGCATCATACTGCCCCAGGACTTGCTCCACCAGGACACCAACTTCGGTGGCACTGAAGCTGGTGCCCCTCTGCCTCTCTGGCCGGGGGTTGTCAGTGGTCTCAGATGGTGTTTGCCCCGACATGACAACCCCAGAGGCAGGAGTGGTTGGGCAACTGGGTCCTGGGGCTGGGCTGTGGAGCGATGGAATCCCAGTCGGGAGTCTTCGGTTCCAGCAGGGGTGGTCACAGCAACAGCACCCCTGGCTGATGTGCAGGCAGCAAATGGCAGGGCACGTGGGCAGCAGGCAGTCAGGCAGCAGCAGATGGCAGGTGGGAGCGTGCTCGGGGCTCTGGGGGGCAGTACTTCGGCCTTCTGGGCAGGAGCATGGTCTTCCGTGTGCTTACGAGTGGCCAGCTTGATACGGAGTGATTTGGCACGTGAAAAATCTGCACGTCAGCGTGTAATTCGAGGAAAGGCCCTTAGCGCGTATGCACGGCAGCACGCATATGCGATTTCATTGGACCAAAGGCCCTTAGCGCGTGAGCGCGTCTGTGACGTGACGCGCGCGGGTGTTTCCCTCATTGCACGTGATGACAGAACACACGTGGATTTCCACCAATCGCGTGTGAAGGTTCCCGCGCACCCCGGAACACACGTACCCAGGCTAATCGCGTGTGGAACTTCCTGCGCACCCCGAAACACACGTACCCAGGCCAATCGCGTGTACGCTCACTCCCCTCTGATCACACGCGATGACACTCGGACGTACAGTCTTACCACATATCTGAATACGGGAAACCCGCGCACGGCAAAAGACGTGCACAGGCGTCAACGCGTCCGCCCACACGAAGGCAGGCGGAAGCGTCCCCGCGCACAGCATAAAAGTGCGCGCAAACAACAAACCGTATATACAGCTACGATGAATGCCCCATTTGTCGCTGCACTGATCGTGGGACACCGCAGGAGGAGGAGAATAGCCAGGGCACGCATTTTCGCACCACGGACAAGCCTTTTTGGGATGCCTGACGACCAGGTCTACGGCAGGTATAGGTTTCCACCCCATATCATCCTAGACCTGGTCAGGGAGTGGGAAGATGACCTTACATCCCCCACCCTTTGCTCCCAAGCATTGAGCCCCTTGGAGAAGCTGCTCAATGTCCTGCATTTTTTGGCCAGTGGGTCATTTCAGCGGACCACTGCCATAGTGGGGGGTCTCACAGGCCACGCAGTCACGCTGCCTACACCAGGTACTGGCAATCATGACAGCGCGCCCCTCAGTCCGCAGGCACATATACATGCCCAGAACACCCGCAGAAAGGCAGGCCGTTGTCCTGGATTTTTTCAGGGTGGCACACTTCCCCAAAGTGCTCGGTGCCATAGATTGCACCCATGTGGCCCTACGTCCACCTAGGGCCACTGAGCACATCTACCGAAACCGCAAGCACTGGCATTCCATCAATGTACAGGTGGTATGCAATGCAAAGTTAATCATCACCTCTGTCTATGCAAACTACCCTGGCTTCACCCATGACAGTTTCATATACAGAATGTCCGCCCTGAGCCGGGCCCTGAAAGCTGGGCAGCATGGCGACACATGGCTCCTAGGTCAGTACAAATGCCCTTGCACATGCATGCAAGTCACACACAGACAAATATCCAAACCCTAATAATCTCAACTATTATCACCTCCCCAGGGGACAGTGCCTACCCTCTGAGCAACCACATGATGACGCCAATCCGGAACCCCACCACACCACCCCAGGTAAGATACAACGCCGCCCATATTGCAACCAGGAGCATAGTGGAGCGCACATTCGGAGTGCTCAAGTCACGTTTCCGCTCCCTTGACCGCTCTGGTGGGCAACTACTCTATGCACCACCAGTAGTGTGCAGGATCATTGTGGCAGCATGTGTCCTGCACAATGTTGCAACACGGCAGGGCGTCCCGGTGGACATGGTGGTGCCCCCACATCCCCAACCACAGGCACAGGCGCTGCCCATGGGAGGGGACAGGGCACGTGGCGAGGAAGCCCGGACCCAGCTTGTGGCCACATTTTTCACCTAAACTCCCACCCCTGCGGAGTGCACACAGGCCTAGCACATACCAGGTGACAATCGATGATGACAAAGAGACAGTCAACTGTCACAACCCTACCACCCTGAGATAGTTGCCATGGAAGTGCCACATCGTCTGCATCCCTAGCTACTTAAACACAAGCTATCCTGTGTGACCAAAAGTGCAGGGGTAGGGGGAAGGGAAAAGTGCAAGGGGAAGGGTGGGGGGGAGTCCAGTACAGGGGAAGTAGCCCAAAAAAATAATACATAGGTTGGCTGGTGGCAACTGCAAAGGTAAGTGCAGACAAGTGCTGGGAAGGGAGGGCTGTAGGGATAGAGAGACAGTACTGCAGTGCAGGGGTTGCCAGGGAGGCAGTGCAAGTGGAGAGTGGCTGGGCCAGGGGCCGAGGTCGGTGAGAGTGGCCCAGTTTCAGCTCCTGTGCAGTTCCAGTGAAGAATTCTGCAAGGAAGAGGCAGAGAGTAAGCAGAAGCAAAAAGGAAGGTCTTGAGGTGCTTCCAGAACTGGAGATGGTTCCCCTCAGGTTCAAGTCAGGCAGGAAGTCTGTTCCAGGGGGAGGGCCCTGCCGCAGAGAGAAATCTACCCCCAGCTAGTTGCTCTGAGAAGCGGATGACCCTGACATGCAAGGTGTGCATCACACACACCTGCAAAACAGGCCATGGCCATCACTGTCATGTCACTCAAACCCTCCCAAACCACAACATGACATGGCAAGCAATACCCATACACCAACACAGTAACGATAAGGTACACATTGCCATATCCTAAATGTACAGTGGCATCAGACAATGATGCCTGACCCGGAATCAGATGAAATGACAGACCAACAAAATCTCCCACCCAAAATAAGTCATTTCCAAATGCATTACAACAGTTGTAGACGTAACATAACAATGAATGCCTGTCTACATGCGCATTATGCATTGCAAAATCAACACTGCAGCTCATGTGTGCAGTGTCCTACTCCTGCAACACACTGCTCAGCGCACAGCACAGTGAACAGCCATTGTGTGTGATGCACACCCTGAGCATCACATCTAAGTGACAGGCCACATCAAACATCAAATTAGGCATGTACTGGATCCATAATCGGTCACAGAACATGTGCTGCAGGGACACAGTGGGCACCAGAAGGCAAACAGTGTACACGTGGATATGCAAGGGTGGGAGTACATGTAGTGCATCAGAGTGCAAGTGTGTGGTTCTGCAAGGACATGCACTCCACATATGCATGTGCACTCAAGTGACCATCAGTGTTCCCTACACATCACATGTGAACATTCACCATGTGTACACCCCAGCATGTCAAACCACAACTATCCCCTCGCACCTGAAAGGAAAACACAACACATGAACAGGCATTGATCAGCAGAACACAACATGTACATAGGATACCACCATTACAATGTCAGGGTTCCCATGACACTGCAGGGCAAGGCAACTATCAACAACAACCCCCCCCTCCCTCACAAATGACCATGACCCACTGAACAACTGCAACCCTCAATTCCACCTGGCCACTGGATCACCTTTACCCTTCGTCACCATCTCCCACCTTGTGTGTAAAAAGCTGCCTGAACCCTCAGAATCCACTCATTTCCAAAATCACAAAATCCAAGGCATAAAAACGAACCAGAACACCCTCCAGTAGATGACTTGACGTAGCAGTACCTCACAAAGGCCAAGTACTACCACAATGATGCAACAACCAAGGTAGCACAGTAAAACAATGTCACAACAGGATGTGAACCATGTGTGGTACATAACATAGGATGATGCATCATGAACGGATGTGTATTGTCACAGGTCCCGTGTACAGGCACGGGAGTGTCATGAAACAACCACCCCCACCGTGTCCCGGGTGCCTGCAAGGTCAAACTCACACAGGCCCCTGAGACCCTGGTGGGGAAGGAGGTTCAGGGATATGCAGTCGGGACAGGTGTTGGCACACTGGATAACTGGAATGAGTGGCAGGAGAGGGGAGGAGCAATGACACATGAAAGTAGGGAATGCACGAAAATGTACTACCTGCATGAACACATGCACAATCCAAACGAACTTGGACATCATTGTTATGGCCTTCTGTAGTCCAGGCTTAGGAGTGGTACGAACCAACCACCCCCTCTAGGGTTTTGGCGCCTGCAAGTTCGGGGCTTACACAGGCATCCGCAACCCCAGCGGGGAAAGAGGGTTAGGGAACGTTGCTTGGATAGGTACGGGAAGCAGGAACACCGGGTAGAGGGTACAGGTTTCAAAATTGCATAGGATTCCGGGTGATTAGGGGGAAAAAAACATACCAAATTGAATCACACATACATCCATGCATTAGTGCACCCCCCCAGCAAGCCTATGCAGAGCAGTTTGAAAGAAAAACAACAAGACACTTAGCTCTGGTTTTGAGTGCTGGCCTCCTGCCTGCGCACTCTCAGGTCCGGTTACAGGAGCACTGCAATGCTGCAAAGAGAGCCACAGTCAACAACCAGTACGTGCCAATTACACAAAAACACACCACCAAACATGCCCCATAGCAACAGAGTACTCTACAAACAGACAATCTGGTGTAGATGCTTCGTACCCATATATATCAGTACCCCTGTGACGGGTCATACACAGTCAATGCAGTAAGTCAGCCGCCGGTGGGTGCGTGGCAAATGGAACACCAATGTGTCACAATTCACACAACATGCAATGTTCCCTGGGTAAGCAGACAGACCCATAGAGCAAGCCATGACTTCAGTGCAAGTTGCGCACCACCATGACCGAAACAAAGTTTGCAGTGCATTTATCATAAAGTACATGGAAATGAAATGCACTGCACCCGAGTATGTCCCTTGCTGTATGTCCCTGTGAGCTGCCCCTTTCCATGTCTTGGAAGGCTACATGGTTGATGCAAGTGCCTCAATGGACCTTGGTGGACCGGAGGGTATGTGCCACTGCCCCTGCATGTGTCCCAGACAACCCTACTATCAACAGCCATCAGTCCACAAACACATCTGAGCTGCATTCTGTGCTTCAACACCAATGTTCGTCTAAGCTCACCCTCAGTGCTGTGACTAAGCCTGCATGTGCAACTCGCCTGGTGCAAGCTTTGCTGTGTCGTGGCCCCCCTGTGATGCTCACCTTGCCTGGAGTTCCTTGGAACATGTCAGCAGTTCTAGGATGTGGGTCTGCAATCCCTGTGCCTCTGCTTGTGCACACATGTGCATGTGGGCACCAACAAACGGGTCCAGATTTCCGTCGTCCAATGGGCCATGTCTGCTGGCAAAGGTGATCTGGAGGCTCATCCCCCTGCAGAAAGGGCATGAAACACATGATTAATGCTTCAAAGTCATCTGTGTGTGTCTCATCAGGCATCTCATTACTTGACCATGTCAGAGAGTCACATCACAAATCACACCATCAGTCCATCTTTCACATCCAAAGTGTGGTACACTATCTACAGCATGAATTGCAACAAGCACGTGTACAGGAAAGATATGAAACATACCACACAATGCATAGCAATCAATGTACACATTATTCATGACACACCCCATCTAGCAAAAGCCAAACAGTGGACAATGACACCAAAATCATCCCCACTAGGGGTGTCCACACAAGTCACACAGCACCAGACATGCCACAGATATGACAGTCCAAAGCCCTTGTGTAATATTCTGTAACACCGAACCATCCTTGCGAGCCCATGGATAAGGGAGGCAGGAGTGGCATATGTGAGTCAAGGACCCCAAGCAGCAAACACATACACAAGACAACCATGAAGGGCCCAGCTGGAACAGACAGTGGATGCCTTCAAAAGCCACAAAGCACCGCACCGTCACATGAAAGCACAATAGACTAGCAATTTTAAACTAAATCAACTATTAACTAATTGCACTAACAATGGAAAACCTACATTACCTATTTAAACTAACTATCAAACAGAAACTTAACTAACTAAACTAAAAGAAAAATCAAAAATGGCCACATACGACCCGGGGGGAGGGGAGGCACCCAGGAGGGGGGAGGTACAGGGTGCTGCTCAACATCCACATGCGATGATGCTGAGCCAAAAAAAAAACCTCCATGGGCTAAACGCCTGCACAGCCCGACCTATGTGGGAGATAGATGGTCGTCCGAGCCTGGCTCATCCTGTAAAGGAGGATGTGGCACAGTAGCCTGGCCACGCCTAGCCGCAGCTTGCCCCTCGTCGGCAGCAAGTCTGCCGGACGGGTGAGCCTGGTTCTGTGTGGCGATGTGACATAGGTCTGCATGCAGAACCTCACGTGATACACGTGCTTCCTCTTGCAAGGTAGCACGTGTAACACGGAGTTCCTCCTGCAAGGCCTGGCTGGACAACCACTGCACCTCCCGGCAAGCCTGTAGCTCAGCCGAGATGGTACGCTCAAGCTGTGCAAACCTCTCCTCTGCCTGCTGCCTCTGGGACATCATAAGGACACCCAGAGTGGATCTGAGGGAAGCATACTCCTCCCTCAGGGCATCCATGTGCGCCTCTGCGTGAGCAGCAATTGCTTGACGCAGAGACGACATTTCAGCCTGGCGTGCCCTGTCTGAGGCCGCCATGCCCAGCCTGAGCGAGCGGGCCGTGGACCGTGCCGCCTGCTGCTGGAGAAGCACCTGCCTAGCAGGGGGGAGCACAGATCGGGCCACACGCTCCATGCTCTCAGCGATGTTCTCCATTGCTGCCCCCTGCCGTTCTGAATTGGCAGTCATGTCTTGCTCCCACTCAGTATACAGCGGTTGCGCGCGGCGACGGCGTTGCCGGGCTTGACCCCTGCGGACCCAAGGACCAGGGGTCCTCGCTGTGTTGGCACCGCCTGCGGCTGCACGACTACATGCCCCGTCGACGTGATGTCCCAGGCACATCAGTGACTGGTGTGGAGGGTGACCCTGCGTCCCGATCCACCACGGGCGGAGGAACCTAGACTGTCTGATCCCTCAGTGCAGGTGTCGCAGACAGAGGAGTGTCCACATCAGAATCACTCACCCCTGACACATGGACTTGATGCTCATCCAACTCAACATGGACGTCAGAGTCGTCATCAAGGCTGGACTCATAGGCAGCCAGAGACAAGATGGATTGCAGCACTTGGGGGTTTTCGTGGCCTACCACCCCACGACCCCCACTAGTGCCGGGTTGATGTGGTGTTACCAACCCTGTGTCTGGCATGACAACACCATCCTCCGCCTCCATTGCATCATCACCTGAACAATAGAGAGAAAAAAGGTCACTACACATGTCAGAAGCACACGACACACACACACACCGACAGCAAAGGCATCCGGCAGACATGTGACACACAACATATGACCTGGCATGCATGCTGGGTCTACTTTGAATAGCTTCTGTGATCAGATCTGTTGGAAGGTGGCAGTTTCCATGGAAGTGGGTCTATGCAGTGCAGAAAATGTGTACGCCACTCACTACCTACATGTACAAGCACTCCATGGTGTGTGCCAGGAAATGTGAAGGCAGTGCAATGTCAAATTCACACATCATGTGCATTGTGCATTCAATGTGTACCATGTCTAGAAGCCAAGCACCCCACCACCCCAGTACCAAAGCAGGGATGCTTAGCATGGTATCAAAAAGCTGACCATACACCTGTGTATTGACAGGCAGTGTTGACTGGCATCAACAGCTTAATGTGATTCAAATTACAACACCGCAAATGATGCTGGGACAGTGGGCAGGACACATGATGAAAACTCCGGAGGCCGCCCACGTGTGAAGAAGACACAACAAGAGTTGGACAGAGTCATTGGCCATTGAACAGGCTGAGGCCTGTTAGCCACACAGATTGTCAGAGCCTAAACATGTGTGCAACGCAGGACTGAGCCACAGTTGACATGGGGAGGCCGATGAGATGGCAGGCAATGTATGTAACCAAGGAATCATATTACAGTGATCATCCAGTCAAGGACACATAGAGGCATGCGTGCAATGCACATGGAGCATGAATGGGCACTCATGTCCCTGCGGGACATCTGACCCATGCACAGTACAAGTGAGATACCCTGCATCGAGTACTAAGGCTGTACCACAAGGCATATGTCTGGCAGTTTCTACGCTGGAAGTTAGCATCTACACAGGACACATGAACAAGAAACTACACATTGGCAAGATTGAAGCAGACTAGTGCAAAGGTGGAACTGGGGTGCAGAGTGGCGGAGGAGGGGCAAGGGAGCATGCCCACATGGAGTCCCGCATGCAGGCAGAGGAGACATGCATGACGGAAGCATTGCATTACTTACACATCAGAACCATGTACACGTCACATGTACCAGCAATCATGCACAACACATCCCACAAGTGAAACACACACGTCCTCAACAAACACGCATCAACACTCACTGGACTGGGCATCAAAGTCCAGCATCTCTCCCACTCCTTCGACCAATTCAGGTGGTATGAACTCCGCAACGAGAGCCTCATGCAGAGTGAGTTCTTCCTCCTCTGGTGCAGGCCCACCGCCAGTCACCAGAGTCAAGTTGTAATTTGAGGCACGCTTAGCCTTAGTGCTGCGCTTAATGTCATTCCAACGCTTTTTGCACTCCTGCGCCGTGCGCACCTCATGGCCGAATGAACTGACATGTTCCGCAACATGCTTCCAGTGGGTGTCACGTTGGGCAGCTGTAGTCTGACTATTGGCACCCACTAGCATGTCACGGCTGGGGCCCCGCACGTAGTCCACGAGGAAGTCCAGTTCCTGCTTACAGAAAGGCTTCTTCCTCGACGTGCAGGAGGTCGTGGCTGTGTGTGGGGTCCCAGCCTGTGCTGCAGGTGCAACCTTCCTCCTCTTGGACTGTGGCGCAGACCCTGGCTGGCTAATGCTGCCCTGACCAGTATGGCCAGTGGGTTTGGTGGATTGAGCCAAGGGAGTGGCAGGTGGAGGGATGACCAAAGGCCTGACTTGTGTCAGTGGCAGCTGGGTGCCCACTAATGGACCCTGAGCAGCAACATCAGCTGTGGCAGGGTCATTGACCGCAACGGTCCTGGTTGGCAGACTCACAACCGGGGTGCTGTTGGGTGCATCTGCACCTGCACTTGCCAACACCCGGCTGTTCGGGGCAGCAGATGACATGACTGCCGCAGGGACACGTGTCTTGGTCTGAGCAGCCCGGCCTGCCCCTATGGTTTCCCCCCTGGCCTGTTGGAGATCTACCAAGGGCTCTTCAAGTGCCAACGCAGCCTGCGCTGGCAGACCCTGAGCCTGGGTGGCGGTGTCCACAGCTGCACCTGCAGCTACCACTACCCTTGGGCCCGTGGCAGTCGATGGAACGGACTGCCGGGTCGTACGGGTGCCAGTGCCAGATGCAGGAGCTGCATCCCCCGGAACCACAGGGGGTGGTGGCATGGCTGCACCGACACATGGCACAACATTGTGCTCAAGTGGCGCACCCCTGCCTCTTCCCCCTCTGTGGCTGCCCTGGACACCCTGGAGTCCCCCTACTCCCTGGTCACCACCGCCACATCCCCGACCACGCCAGCCACGAGGAGGACGCCCAGCTGAGGCGCCCCTCACCTTTGGTGCCCTCCCAACCATGGCACAGATGTAGTAGTGCTGGCACAGATGGAGTGGTGCCAATGGGAGGTGTACACCACAATTGACCTGGGCAATGGGGTGAAGGGTGTGGGAAGCAAGATGTTAACAGCCCCCCTGCACCTGCAAGGCTGTATGTGACCCCGGTGATGTGGTGACGGGTCACGCAACGCTCAGGCACCCCAAAACTGCAGTAAAACCGTGCACGCAACCCTGCAGCCTACGTGCGTGGATTCAACCTCCCGCAGTACGCGGTGGCACCCAGTAACACGAATAACGCGTACGCGTGGGACACGCAGGCTACTATGACATCGAAAATGGGTGCGATACACAGGGGCACCCGCAGTGGGAAAAAGAGCGTGTGCGACTCACCGTCTGACTAGCGCGATGCAGAAGAACACGCGTAGCCAATACCCCCGCCAAAAGAGGAGATACGTCCTTGATAGCTGTGAAGATGTGATGGCGCGCAAAACAACAGGAAGCAGCAACACACGTCGGTCTCCACGAAAGGCACGTACAACGAACTGCTGGGCCCGCTCACCTTTAACCCGTGCTGAGCGAAACGCACGCGCGCGTCACGTCACTTACGCGCATGGGCCCTTTCCTCGTATTACACGCGGACGTGCAGTTTTCCACGCGCGCTTACGCGCATGGGCCCTTTCCTCGTATTGCACGCGGACGTGCAGTTTTTCACGCGCGCTTACGCGCATGGGCCCTTTCCTCGTATTGCACGTGGACGTGCAGTTTTTCACGTGCGCTTACGCGCATGGGCCCTTTCCTCGTATTGCACGCGGACGTGCAGTTTTTCACGCACGCTGAAATGCCCATGCACGTCTGTACGTGTCACGTCACAGGGGCGCTTGCGCTTGAGGGGCCTTCTGTCCAATGAAAATGCGTATGCGTGCAGACGTGCTTACGCGCTAAGGGCCTTTCCTCGAATTACACGCTGACGTGCAGATTTTTCACGTGCCAAATCACTCCGTATCAAGCTGGCCACGCGTAAGCACACGGAAGACCACGCTCCTGCCCAGAAGGCCGAACTACTGCCCCCCAGAGCCCCGAGCACGCTCCCACCTGCCATCTGCTGCTGCCTGACTGCCTGCTGCCCACGTGCCCTGCCATTTGCTGCCTGCACATCAGCCAAGGGTGCTGTTGCTGTGACCACCCCTGCTGGAACCGAAGACTCCCGACTGGGATTCCATCGCTCCACAGCCCAGCCCCAGGACCCAGTTGCCCACCCACTCCTGCCTCTGGGGTTGTCATGTCTGGGCAAACACCATCTGAGACCACTGACAACCCCCGGCCAGAGAGGCAGAGGGGCACCAGCTTCAGTGCCACCGAAGTTGGTGTCCTGGTGGAGCAAGTCCTGGGGCAGTATGATGCCCTCTTCGGAAGTTCCCGCGCCGACAAGGAAGGACGGACTCGGATCTGGACTGACATCGTGACTGCCATCAACGCGGAGGGGGTGGCAGTCCGCGACTTACAACATGTCAAGAAGCGCTGGGAGGACTTCAGGTCCAGGACCCTGAACAAGGCCCGGCGCCTCTTGAAGGCAGCGGATGCCAAGGGGCACCGGGGCCACTTGTCGGAAGAACAGATGAGGGTCCTGGAACGCATATCCCCAGCGCTCCACGTCCAGGTCCTTGAGAGGCAGACCCGTCTGGAGTCGAGCGGTAAGTGTACATGCATCCTGATTGTGAGCATTGCGTTTGGTGATTTTTCAGTAGTGTGCAGGTTGCACATCTGTTTGTATGGGGTCGAGTATGGGTGGGGGTGTACAGGGCCGTGGGGCTAACACATGCGAGGGCTGGAATGTGTGAGACATGGATGGTGCTTGTGTGTGTAGGCTTGCATGCCAAATGCAGTTGTGTGGGCACACATGTTTGGATGAATGTGTATGTAAGTAGACATGTCCGTGATGTCACGCATGTATGTTGTTTTCGGCTGCATGTATCAGCACTGTGTACATGTGCATGTGTGTGTATTTGACAACAGTGATGCAACATGGATGCATGTGACAGCGGTATGTGGAAGCCTGATTGGCAGATGTGACATGGATGCCCGTCTGAACACTGCGACACTTGGCAGGGGTGTACACATGCATGCAAGTGTGGTGGTGTGTGTACATGTGTAGTGCACTTCCTGTGTTGCATGTGATGTCTGGCTCACCTTTGCCTGCTCATGCTGTTGTATGTGTATGGATGGTGCTGGCAGTTGCGATATGGCTGTGGTATGGCTCATGTGTGCGAGTTGAAATGACATGTGTGTTGGGGATTGTGATGACATGTCTGAGGTTTGCCAATGCCACTCATGTACAACTGTCATGTGTGTATGTGTCCATTGTACAGTGCCCTGATGCCTGTGTTTTGTTTCTCCCTGTCTGCAGCGTCAACTGATGAAGAGGGCGGAGAAGGTGCTGTGGAGCACAGCGGCGGGGATCCCACCGCCAGCCGGAGACGCAAGGCCCGGCTCCCCTCCCATGTTGTCATCTCGTCGGGGAGTGAGGAGTCCGGTGCCGCGTCCCAGGCCGCAGCTGCCGGGGGGAGGTCCAAGAGGCGGAGGTTGGAGTTGGACTCCTCGGCAGCAGAAGGGCAGCTGGGACCCCACAGGGCCCAACAGGGGAAGATGGCACGGAGTCATCCAGGTTGGTGGGGGGTTTGGTGGAGGAGGAGGCCGTTCAAGCACCAGAGACGGGGTCTGGAAGTGGGGATCCCACTGGTGCTAGTGGTGCAGTGCAGGACCAGGGACAGGAGGCAACACAGGCCGCCGCGGAGGTGCCTGTGTGCAATCCTGTCCCTGATCCTGTCCCTGCATCATCTTGCACCAGCAGGGATGCCTACGTCCAGACCCGTTTTCAGGCAGGGGATGAGCTCACGTCAACTGGCCTTCCTCTGCCTGCGGACGTGGCTATCCGGGTCCGGGTTGAGCCTGTCCTGACTGGTGTGGCGTTGCGTCAACGGGCCATGCGAGGTGACCTGCAGTCTTTTCATGAGGAGACTGCACATCATCTCGAATGGCTCGTTGACCACGTCAGCCTGCTGGGACAGGTCACCCAGGCCGGATTCCTTCGTCTGATGAGGGGCTTCCCCCTCCTCAACTGGACCCCCTACACGCCAGTCCTCCTCCGTGCCATCTTCCCACCCATCAGTCACCTGGGTGCCCTGTGGAGCTGCCTCTGACGGTGCGGCCAGGCTGGTGGAGGAGGCATCCCTGCCACAGTTGGGAGTCGGACGTCCAGCAGGGGTGGCCACATCTACGACTGCACCCCAGCCGGCGGAGGATGTGCAGGCAGCAGGAGGCAGTGCACGGGCAGAGGCACAGCAGCAGCAGCAACGTGGTGGGAGCCATGAAGGCTCGGGGCCTTCAACATCGGAGGGGCAGGCATCGGCCGGAGGGCAGGAGGACCCAGGACAGAGAGTGTCTTCCGTGTGGCAGTGGTTGGGCCATGCCATAGATGCGGAGCGGCAGCGGGCGGAAGAGGCACGGCTCACAATGGTCAGGGCGGAGAACTCCATGCGGAGGGCCCTGAGGCGGGCCGAGTGCCTCGAGGCAATCCGCAGGGGTTTGGAGGTGGACACATCGACGGCCCTGCGGACCCTCGGGGCCATGGAGGAGGACCGCCTCCGGGACATTGAGCAGGAGTTCAATGATGCCCTGGCCCGGGACATCCACAAGTGAGCCGTGAAACTAGCCCGCTGCCCTTGTACATTGTTATGTAGGTAGTGTTAGGTTTCATTTTTGTTTTGATTTTATTTGGACCTTTCGGACATTGGCCACTATTTTGTATATAGTTTATTTTATTAGTTAGTGTAGTTAGATAGGTTTCCTTTCTTTTGTTGGGATAATGGACCCTGGCTTGTTCCCATGTACATAGTTCACTGTTGGATTGTATTTTTTTTTCAAATTTTAACCATGGAGCAATGGCTTTCTTTTTTATTTCCCATTGGATTTTGTTTTGTGGACATTGACTTTGGACACCATTACTTTGGAATTTTATTTTTGGTTTTGCTTTTTTTCACGGACATGCTTCTTTTAATTTTTGTACATTCACATTTCTGTTTCTTCATTTTTGATTCTATGTATGTTTCCTTTAATACATATTTTTTTTGGTGAACTTCAATGTGTGGGAGTGGTGGGAGACATGGGTGGGTGCCTGGTGGAGGCTTCCCCAGCACTGCTGGGGGGTGGGGGCCTGGTGGAGGGTGCCCCTGGTGGCTGGGGGTGCAGGGGGACATGCATTGGTGGGCAGTAGTGCAAGTTGACATGTGGGTTGGCTGCGGGTCATGGCCATGGTGGATGGTGTGCCTGCAGGACATGTGCAGGGTAGACCCCTGTGGTGTGAGCCACCTGCAGGGGCCGTGGAGGGTGTAGAGGGAACACCTGGGAGGACCCACACGTGCAATTCACGTGTGGTGCTCCCCGCGCGCCCCTGTAATACACGTACCCTGATGGAATCGCGTGTGAAACTTCCCGTGCACCCCTGAAATGCGCGTACCCAGCTCGCACGGGCCCAATCGCGTGTGGAACTTCCCGCGCACCCCTGAAATACACGTACCCTGATGGAATCGCGTGTGGAACTTCCCGCGCACCCCTGGAATACACGTACCCTGCTGATGTCGCGTGTGAAACTTCCCCCGCACCACGAAATACACATACCCTGATGAAATCGCGTGTGGAACTTCCCGCGCACCCCTGAAATACACGTGCCCTGCTGATGTCGCGTGTGAAACTTCCCCCGCACCCAAAAATACACGTACAATGATGAAATCGCGTGTGGAAATTCCCGCGCACCCCTGAAATACATGTACCCTGCTGAAATCGCGTGTGAAACTTGCCCCGCACCCCGAAATACACATACCCTGCTGAAATCGCGTGTGTCACTTCCCGCGCACCCCTGAGATACGCGTACCCTGCGGAAATCGCGTGTGGAACTTCCCGCGCACTGCTGAAATACGCGTACCCTGCTCGCACGGGGCCAATCGCGTGAGGTACTTCCCGCGCACCCCAGTGATACACGTAGCCTGCTTGCCGTGCTGGTACAGGGTTAGCGCAGCCCTTTGCGCTGGATTGGGTATATTGATGGCTTTTCCCTGCGCGAGAGGTGTTCTTGGGGGCGTAACTGGCGCTGCTGCAGGGTCGCTGCGCCACTGTGTGCCACGGCTGGTTTTGGTGGCTGGAATCCATGAATACGCTGTGCGCGGAAATGGATTTTAGCGCACGCAGCTGGCGCAGGGATTCGCACGCGCACACTGTGCGCCAGCCGCGTGCGCCACTTGTGCGCTGAATTCTATGAATTACCCCCTTAGTGTGTCAGCCGACTATGCCACAGGATGTCCAATTGTCATGGTAACCACTAAATCAGCTTTCTGGCACCCATTTACTATCTCTCTTCTCTGTAGCAATGGCGGTGATATTTTGGTGGCTCTGCCACCAAACTGTACCAAAATCAAAAATAGTACAGACATTGGGCCTCGTTACAAGTTTGCCGGTCCAGAAACAAGGGTGCCGGTAAGCTCATCGGCACCCATGTTTCCAGACCAGCAAACTATGAGTTTGCCTGCCGGGGCCGCTGCGCCCGACAGGTCTGACCCTGCCAGGTGCAACAGCCATGGTAGGCAGACTCTTCACAGAAGTGCCGGCACTGTTTGTAACGGTGCCGGCACTTCCGGGTCCCCACTCCCATAGAGTCCTATAGGACTCTATGAGAATGGGGACTAACATTTTACTGGTGCCTGGCTTCCCGGGCCGCCGAACTGCAAATGTCATGGTGGCTCCGGGAAGTCAGGTGCCAGTAAAATGTTACGAGTCCGGCGACAACCCGCCAGAAGCACCGGCATGGTTAGCTCCGGACTCGTAATGAGGCCCATGTTTCCAGACCAGCAAACTATGAGTTTGCCTGCCGGGGCCGCTGCGCCCGACAGGTCTGACCCTGCCAGGTGCAACAGCCATGGTAGGCAGACTCTTCACAGAAGTGCCGGCACTGTTTGTAACGGTGCCGGCACTTCCGGGTCCCCACTCCCATAGAGTCCTATAGGACTCTATGAGAATGGGGACTAACATTTTACTAGTGCCTGGCTTCCCGGGCCGCCGAACTGCAAATGTCATGGTGGCTCCGGGAAGTCAGGTGCCAGTAAAATGTTACGAGTCCAGCGACAACCCGCCAGAAGCACCGGCATGGTTAGCTCCGGACTCGTAATGAGGCCCATTGAAACCAAAAAGACAAGGCAGCATAACAAAGACATTTTCACCACAACAATTCAGAAATTCTTAAACCCAAGAAACCACACTAGTCTTAACACATCACCAAGGCCTCTCACTCAGAGAATTAACTCAACAAAATCATTTATAAAATGAAAAACCCCTTATCCTGCAGCACAACACAAATCCCTTCACAGAAACTATGAGAGGATTTTACCTATCACTTTAAAAAGTGGAAAAATACAGCAGTCAAGAGTATTTTCAAGGAATAGAACCAGCAATAATATATTTGTCAACAACAACCAAGACATAGCCCCCCGAAAGAACAAACCTTTGAAACCTTGATAACTACAGAAAGATCCTCAAAAGCATGATATTCCATAAACTGATGAGCTCATCTAGAAACAGAGATAGTATCAAAAGTCTTCAAGACAGCTTCTCTGAAACCACTACTAAAAACACAGTTGAAGACCCTTCCAATAACTGTCCGATATCAAATATACCATACTGAGCTTAACTACTATAAAGCTATGCATGCATCCAGGTTTTTAATCACGTAGAAGCTTATAACCTACTAGATCAGTCAAAAAAGTAGGTGTCATGCAAAGGATGGCTGTGAGGCCACACGTGTTTCCATCTGGGTTGACCTGAAAATATTAGTTGATGAAACCTCCATCTCTGCCTTCATACCAAGAGACATTGCATTGGCTTTTAACACCATCAGACATGAAACACTAATCAAAAGATTGGAAGAGAAAGTTTCCAGAACAGTGCTCTACAATTGATGTGAACCTTCCTAGTGGACAGAATGGAAATAACCGGCTTTCCAGTATTCAGTTTGGACCCTCAAAAAATGACCTGGAAACTATCTCTTCCCCTCAAGAATTAAGCCGACCAGCAGAATCTACCCAACACTCTCTAGCACAAGACAACAAATACTGGCACTGTGACCTCTCACCTGAACATTATACTTAAACCATGAACGCAGGAAGTATCTTGACCCATAATTCTCAAGTTCTACACCAAACTCACCTCCCACAAACCTAAACTATCTACTCGCACATGGCTATTTATCTGCCTAACCCCTGACTTCAAACAACAGAACTCAACACCTCTACAATATAACTGACACATGGCAGTCCTGAGACAATTTATCCCTGCACCTTGCACACACGTTCTCCTGTCTGTACACAAATTCTTTACTCCTCCAATCATAAAAAACATAGAAAGCTCACATGCTCATGGTAGAGCTGGTCTGCATGCAACAACACACATTGCTGCAATCTTGCATTTTCCTTCTCCCACTGACAAACACAACCCACCCACTCTCTTACAGATCTGCTTGAAAACCTGCATATTGTTCAAATAGTCAAGGGAGCAGTTCAAATCCCATTAATGTAACATGACATGTGGTGTCTGATCAGGCTTCAAAGTGCTATGCATAATGCCCACATGGTGCTGTTCTTACATCCCTAGATCTGAAGTAGCACCATGGACAAACTATTCTACAATCAGATCAGAACAAAAATCGAGGTACTTGCTATTTTCACTAAACTTCACTATGTTGCGATTCTGATAAAGAGTATTTTGAAAAATAACTGATGCTCCAAAGTCATTAGTTTTTTGAATTCTTCCTTATATGTTTTTAGACACTACATCTGAGGAAGTATGCAACTGCACTGTATTCCAGCGAATGGGGAAATAAGTAGTGTTACACAAGTAAGCACACTCAACAATGTATTTGTTGTTGCTCATTACTTTTAGCCAGGGTGCCTTGTGTTCCGTTGAAAGTACTCGATAAGTAGCAGAGTAGTCCACACTTGAAGGGAATGGATATGCTCAGGAGTGGGCCCCTTGATCTTTGTTCCTCAATCATTCTGCGCCTCACTGATGTTGTCCAAAAATACCGAAATATGTCTTGGGTTCCATGTGTTTCTACGCATAGGGGTCTTAACCCAGATGTACTGGCTGAGCTTCTCCATTCGACTATGAGCCCATGCTGATTTTCATATGTTTGCTTTCCTTCCGTAGGGGTATGCAAAGGGTAAACTGTGAGGCGATGCAAAACTGCCCAGAGGAAAACCAGCGGTTTATGATTAGTGCATGGCTTTCTGCGCATCAATTTATTTGGTGTCTAGAATCCGCTTTTAGCATATTTGTATGGGATTTTCGTGACATGGCCTAAACAAACTCATTTAATCAGTTTGTGTCAAGGTCAAAATGTTTACCATGTTACATGGTTATGAGTAACCGGATTCGATCATATACAAAACAAAAACTTAAAATACCATTGTTCATATGCCTTTAATACAGAGCTAAATGTGTTTAATGCATGCGCCTCGATAAAGATTATGCAGGACATATATCAGCCTATGTTTCTTGAAAATGCCTAATAATATTTATATTTCTCTCGGAAGATGAAGTATGTATTGGCTAGCCCCAAGAAGCAAGTAAATACATATAAAAGTCCATAGGAGAAATGGTGCTCATTTTTTAAATATATTCTTGGGAATTTATTTTTCATCCGAAACATTTATTCCGATTAACAATGTCTCCCATAATTGCATCTGTTGTTATTCTTGTTCTTTTCTTGATTTTGATATATGAGCCTTGAATCTATGATGACATCCTTTTGGAGGACTCGCAAAGTAATTGACCATTTAAAAAAATAAAAGTGACAGCAATCATTGTTGCTAGGCAACGAGTAAAATGTATGCCGGGTGAAAACAATGGGACTGCATGCAAGCATATTGCTTGTGACATATCGGCACAATACATTTTAAATAAGAAAAGAAATCGCATAGACGCTGTGCTACATTAACAATATTGTAAAGGTCTGTGTACTGCGATTGTGCAGGGATATTGAAGGAAGGAATCTAGTCCTTTTAAGGGCATTCGGGCTCAGAAAACACTATGTTCACAAAACATATAAAATAAATACATAATTTGTTGAGCACATCACACGTATAGACATATAGGCTTGTACCATGTCAATCCTTCCTCTCCGGTCAATTGCAATCGTTGGGTGGAGCACCTTATGAGTCACCTGAAATACCTTTAACATGCAGAGTAACCCAGGGCCCACTTCTTACCCTGACCAGAATCATTGAGTCATATGGCCAATGCGGCTGTATGTATGCTGACGATACCCAGGTTCCCATTTGGCTGTTCCTCAGTTGGTAGTTGCAGCAGCTAATTTAATGACATGCCTTATAGCATTGGGCAAATGGGTTTCTCTGAAACGCCTTTGTAGTATTCTATTTATTAAGTATAGAACTCTGCCCTGTTGTACTAGTATGGAAGGATGTAAATGGATAGACAAAATGGCCATTGTGTCACGTGAGGTAATTAGCTATCAGCATTCCTGGGCCTGGTAGAATATTATTAGACGTTCATTGTACATTTCCAAGAGCTGGCGCATGAAATTCCGAAAAACAAAGAAATACGTGAAAAGCTCAGGAGAAGATTTGTAGTGATTAAGGAAGGATATGCAGAGCGCTTTTAATTGCTGGTTTTGATGACAAGGCTCCATTCTTTGTGACCGGGGATTCCAGTGAGACAGGGTTTGCTGCCATCTTTCCCAAATGCAAGAGGCCAAAGAACCTTTAATAGTGTTCATATCTAAAGCTGTGGGTGAGATGGAATCCTGTGGTGCTGTATCGGAAACGGAGCTTTTATTTTGTTTAGGTCATGAGAGCATACCGGCACTATGTGATGAGGCGAGGCACACATTATGGTCGGACCACAAGTCACTCATACAAATAATAATGCCCACAGGCACTGCCACATCCTCCCAGGACAATGCAAGGCTAAATGTGAATTTGCATGGATACACACTCAAAGGGATTTATATGCCAGAGAAGAAAGACTGCACAATAAATTATTTGCTGGGGAAGCTGAAGTACATTTTGAAGTAACTAGGAATTATGATCAACATAGGGGAGCAAGCAATTCTGGAAGGTGAGCATATATGATATATTTTATTTGTATCGCGCCAATAGACAATGGTTTCACAGCGCAATGAGGCAAGGGAGGGGAAAAAAGGGAGGACAAAACAATGATCTTACTAGGCCCAGTGGCATTGAGAACATGCAAGTGCAGAGGAGGGGGAAAGGGAAAGTGCGAGGGGCAGGGGGGAATGGAAAGTGCTGAACACAAGATAGAACAACAACAAGTAGTGCGGCCAGCAGGTGGTAAGTGTGAGAATAAGGAGTAGACAGCAGGTGCCTGATAAGTGCTGGAAGGGGTCTGTGACCGACCCAAGTGCAGCGGTGCCAGGAGGCAGTGTGGGTGTGTGGCTGGGAGGACAAGGATCTGGGATCAAAATCAGAGGGTAACTAGGTGCCCAGTGCCAAAGCAGACAGATTAGCAGGGGAGAGGAAGAGCAAAGGCAGAAGCAACAAGGAAGGTCTTGAGTTGCTTCTGGAACCGCAGATGGTTCTCCTCAAGTTTCAGAGAGGCAGGGAGGCTGTTCCCGAGGGGGGCCCCAGCTGAGGAAAGGGATCTGCCAACAACCCCTTGCTTGGAGAAGCTACTGACCCTGAGGGAGTTGGAGGTGAAGGAGTGAAGAGCTTGAGCAGGATTGTATTTACAGAGGGAGAGTTGAAGGTATTGGGGACCCAGACCCCAGAAAGCCTTGTGGACAATGAAAGGGGTCTTGAATTTAATCCTTGTGGCCACTGGGAGCCAATGAAGAGATTTCAGGGCTGGTGGCCAAAGAAAAGTCTTGCAGTCCTGTACTGGATGAGCTGCAGAGGACGGAGAGTGGTTGCAAGCAGATTTAGAAAGAGGCTGTTGCAATAGTCCAGCATAGAGAGAACCATAGCTCTAGAGACAGTGAGCTTCTGGGGGAAGGAGAGGAAAGTAAGAATACCTCTGAGGAGGTACTGTTGGTAGTTAGACTTTTTTGAGACATCAGAGATGTGAGGAGAAAAGAAAAGCATGGAGTCAAAGATGATCCGAGGTTCTCAGCCTCACAAGTGGAAGCAGGGAGTAGGCCAAGAGAGGCCAACCAGAGAGTGACAGGAAAGTAAGGTGCAGCTGTGCCGATGAGGAGGATCTCTGTTTTACTGGTATTAAGGCAGAGGTTGTTGGTGGACAGTCGGAGATGAGAGAGAGGGAGAAGAGGTGGCAGAGGGGAGCCTGAAAGCAAGTTGGGTGTCATCTGCATAGAATTGAAAGTTTGAGCAGAGAGCAGCAATGCGGTGGGCGAGTGGTGCCAGGTATTGGTTGAAGAGCCAGGGAGAGAGGTTATACCCCTGGGGGACACCATAGGTAGAACGTGAGATAGAGGAAAGGAAGGACCCAAGTTAGACCTGGGAAGGTTGGTTGGAGAGGAAGGAGGTCAGCCCGGCCAGGGCCTGATCAGTGATACACAGATTATCACAGAGGCGATTGAGCAGGAAGACATGGTTGACTGTGTCAAAGGCAGAAGAAAGATCAAGTAGGATGAGGACAGATGGGATATTAGAATCAAGGTTGGAGAGCAAGTCTGGAGAGCAAATTGGGATAATGTGTAATGAAGAGTGAGGGTAAAAAGGATGATAGAATGTCCGCCTAATTGGAAATATAAGAGGAGTACAAGGGATTTTGGGAGATAAGGACTGAATTTACTGTGAAAAAGGAATGCTTGAGTGGAGAAAAATGGCAGCCCCCAAAACGCTTGACAAAGAAGATTGTGACCATCACTCACGCAGGGAAGTTATTTGGGGTCGCCATGGGTTACCGGTGCGACCTCTGAGGCCCCCCCTTGCTGCACCGAAAAACAACATAATTCTTTTTCTTTGTTTACATTCTTTTTTGTTATTGAAGCTCCTGGGCTGTGGCCAGTGCCATGTGGCTCTTTGTTTCTAGAGACGCTGGCTTTACTGTTCAGGCCTAAAAAAAAAAAACAGCAGGTTCCACAAATGTAACACTTCGAGCAGTGACCCTAAATAAGATCAAATTGGAATAATAAATCATTTGTCTTTCTGATATTCTATACAATAATTGCTAGAATCATCAAATGTTTATTTCAGCACACTTCATGGGGTGAGTCACTGATTTAGTCTGTTCTTAAATACCTCAAATTCCCAATACAGACAAAAAGTTCCAAAAAGCATTTAGAGTAGAATAAGCATTTCATACTATGCATTTTGCTTTTCGAAAGTTGCAGTTATAGCATTTCTTTCTGCTGCTGTCTCTGTTCCGATCATCACAGACATTCCATCTCAGTGTCCTCGGTCACTTGACAAAGTCCTTGTGCCTAAAAGCTTGTGTACAGTGAAGAAATGTTTGACCATAGCACATATAAAGTGGCCCTTGATTTCATTGTGCCACAATTAAGGCTCTCTTGTAATGTGTCTATCTTTCCTATCTCCGTGGCATGCTGTTCAGGATGATTGTTTGCATGTAGGAAGTAACGAGTGCCCAGAGCACAGGATGCCGTGTGAGTGTGCTGCTTTCCCTGTGCTATTCTAAATTCTTTAATACCCAGTTATGAACCCTCCCAATGGTATGTATTTTACCAACCTCTGAAGCCTGAAAAGTAGATCCACACAGGCTTGACATGTGACCAACTTTGCACCAGACCTGCAGATGAACTGGCCTGCTGTTAAATCTCTATTACCAGCAAAGGTTACTGTCCACATGCAAGTATATCCATTAGACCAAAATAAAGGACACATACCGCTAGGGATGGAGACCAGGAGAATAATTGCAAGCAAAACAAATGTATATAAGATATGCAAATGCAAGCAGAGAACTCTGCTGCCTGAGAGCGCTCTGACACATAAAACAGAGGTAGCACATTATGAACCAAAAATACTTCACAAATGATACATCAACATAGGGTATGAAATAATAGTTTCAATTGGTTGGCCCTCATGGCGCAGCATATGGTATAGGTGATGTCAGGGTGCGATTGGCTGCTGTGTCTGGGTTGATCGGCTAGCACATGGGTCAGCTGGGCTCATTTCCGCGGTGTGAAAGTCGAACTTAGTTCATGAAGAGTTACAATTCTGACTCACGTAAACTAAACAACAATCATTGGCATACAAAGAATAATGGTGAACATGAACTATTATGTGGATGGGACCCTTGTAAGGTGTAGGCAGGTATATGGGCATTCTATCCTTTGCATTTTATGGGGGTTGGGTGACACTGGGTCCCTCTCCCAGGTGCGGTATCTGTGGGGTTTGATCTATAATTTAAGCTCCCTGATGCCTCACCACTCAAGCGACTATATAGACAGATGTTACTCTAGGAGAGAATATACCGCTGCACGGGATTAAGTGTATGGTGTGTACTCTGCTGAGCTTGCCCCGGTCTAACACTCTGCAGTGAGCACATTCTCTTGGCATTTGATACTAGGTAATTGCAACAATAAATGGCTGGACTTCCGTGATAACAAAGGTCGCGCAGAGCTGGCAGGGGGTGAAGGTGTCGTGGGCTGTCTGTACGCGGTGCTGGGGAAGGGAGAGCTGACATCTCAGTGGAGTGAATTTGGGCCTAGTTAAATATGGCGGACGGCAGGACACAAAATGGAGTTTCTAAAACACATACATTCAGTAGGTTATTGGCATACTGGGTAGTGTTATGGTGTGTGGAAATATACGAAGGAGGTGAGGGTGTGTCCCCCCTTAGCTTAGACATGGTCTGCGGACTGTGGGAATGCTAAAGGGGGTGGCACGATGCCACCTCCCCCAACATTCCCCCCTTTCGTTACTACTAATGTAACAAAGCCTTTGTCCGATTCTGTCTATGTTCCTCTGCAACCCTTACTGCCTCATTCCAGGAAGGGGTATCTTGTATTGGCATCCAAGCTCTGCAAATATTTCTTAGGCTTTCCCCGCAGCAGGCATACTCTTCAGGAGTGCAGGGCATATATATATACAATCCCCATCCCCATCTATGCCCACCCACACCTCGCTGTGATTCTCAAGATCTTGGGGCTACTAGGTTGTAGTGTGATAAAGGTTGTCTACTATGTCACCTGTTTGGTATTTTGCCACCATACACAATTTGGGCTTGTCACTCTCTCCTGTTTGTTCTTGGGCTTCTCTAGTTTTGTGAGGCACTTTACCATTACTATTTTTGCTACCAATGGTCACCATCATCATCAGACTACTAGGAAACGCTTTAGCACAGCATCGAACCCTTAACTGGCAAACACAAAAAACCAGCAAGAGAAATACGATGATTGGGACCAGCATTTTCATCAGTGTCCTGAGCCATGACGGCACCCACTCGAATGCTGTACTGAACCTGTCTTTCTGCTGCATGCCACCTTATTTCTTCATTCTCACTCCAAGTTCATGCACTGCTGATATTACATGTGAAAGTATCCCGTTTTCAGCATCTGAAGAAGGCACGAATGTGCAACATGCACTCCCGATTTTTTTGGCAAACACTGTCCTCCATAGCTGTGAGGTTGAGGACATAGCGGTTTAATGACGTTGAACCCCTCCTCATTGTCATTTGCCAGCTGGATCAGCTCCCAGCACACAATCTGGAGCCACTTGCCGTTTGCTCAGGTCTGGATACTGGGAATCAGTGATCCAAATAATGTCTCTGCTGAGTTGAAAAATGTATATTCATTGGGGATCTGTGCCAAAAGGGCAGACAAATCCTTAGAGAGATAGTTGGATGCTCTCTTATTTTGTGACACATGGTCCTGCAACTTGTCTTGTGATAGTATGGGAGTTCTTCATTCACTGGATGGGGTGCTGGTTGCTGTCTTTCAGGCACCCTTTCCCCCTTGACGTGCTTCTCCGGTATCACCAGCAGTGCAGAGTGCAGCGTTGCCAGAGTACAGTAGCACCTCCATGATGATGGGAGGTGCAAGTATGCCTGTTTGCCACTTACCCAGTAGTGGTCCATTAGGGCAGCAGATTCTTTTTGCATGTCAGGGATGACGAGGGTTTGGTTGCAGCTAGTGTTTGAACATAGGGGTACTTTTCCTTCCCTGTGAAAGCACAGTTCAAGTTTTTCTTTGTGCAGGATCTTGATTGGTTTTTTCACATCTGGTGACCCATGCCAGCTTTGTGATGTGTTGAGGCCATGTCAGGGCACGTGTGTCTTCCATCAATTTCAGCCTCTCATCTGATAAGCCACGCAGTGCTTCAGCTTTGCACATGACGGTTGCATCTTGCCATTTATATTCTGTGAACGTTGTCCCTTTTATTGCAAAAGCCGGCTTCTTGAAACACATCGCACTTTTAGGTTTGCTCTTGCAGATTTTCTCATCGGGAGGGAGCAGTTGTAGTTCTACTGTGTGTGCCTGGAAGGTGCTCCTAATTCTACATAGTGCAAGATGAAGGAGACATTGGGCTTCTACTATTGGGGTCTCTTGAGGCACTAAGACCTTAGGTGTCTTTGACGCATGAGGTACCTGTGAACATACATAGCAGCTACCATTCGTGGTCTGTCTACCAGTGGCGCTCATTTCAGAGTACCATTTGTTAGACTGGTCCGGATGGCGGAGGTCTTCTACCGTGTCCAATCCTAACCCATGATAGGCATCATACTTATACTGTTTTGTTTGTCTTCTTTTTCAACTTTTTGATAGAAGGGACTGGCTTTCAGCTAAAGACCTTTTACGAAATGTATCCGTAGTAAAGAATGACCTTTGTGCTTAAAAGCCTTGTTGATGGTATATTGGGAATAATTCAGTATCTATATTTGTATTGGGATCAGTAGTTTTCTGCCAATATGGGGTATCTGATAAGACATTCAGGACAGTAGTAGGGAACATATCATACAGCTGTGTAAGCCATGAGGTAGTTACATTTTCAGGTTGTGAGGTAGCTTGTAGTGTAAACAAAGTGGGTGTTGGGTTGGCCCCATAACTATTTCCATATTAGAAACACTCTCATTTTCATTAAAAACAAATATTTCAGTCTCTGGAGTTGCTTTGGTTATGTTCTTGTGCAAAGTATTGAGATTAGGCAGCATTGCATTATCCCATCCCATATTAAGCTTCGTCCTTCTCATATTAGTTTTCAAACACTCCTGCCTTTTATATCTCCCATAACAAAAGATGCTCCCCAATAAATTCCTAATCCTAACATAACAATGCTAAATACAAATACAAGCCACAATCATAGCTATATGTCCTTGTGGCACTTATTCTATTCCTACTGCTATCAATCGAAGGTTGTTGAGTTGTAAGTAGCGCTGTCCACACCATTGTAGCACCTATAGAAAATGATATACGTTGACAGGGGCTAATAAAACACAGATGTTGAATAAGATGTAAGATAAGATAAGGAGAGCGAAAACATGGAAAAATAGAAGAGAAATTTTCACATAACACATTAATCATTTACTTCAAGTATGCATAATTATATTGTACTACTGTATTTTACAGCTGTGCTTGCGCATATTTCCTTTTGATAATCATTGATGGCCTGTCTATTGCACAGCTGCTTCTCTTTCATTCTCCTGTGGTGTTTCTGTGACCACACTGTCATGGGCTTTCCTCACATCTGAGAGTTGCATCCAATATTTCAACCCCTTTATTTTTACTGCAAAGGGGGTACAATAGATTACCGCATAGGGACCGTGGAACCTTGGTGCATTCCACCTTGTTACGAAACTCTGAACATATACTAGTTCCCCAGGCAGTAGAGGTTCGTTGGACTGTCAGGTGCTGCAGTGGTTGTAACTGTTTCATTCTCTCGTCTGAAGGGTGGGTCAATGTTTTGGCATTACATCTTACTGCTCTCGTTAATTGTGTAAGGTAATCCTTAAACTCCTCCCCTACTGGTGTTGCTGTTCAATGGCGTCTGACATTCTTCTCACTGGTGACAGTAGTATTTGCATGCGTCTACCAGTTACTATTTCATGGGGGACAAGTGGTGGTCCTTGCTGGACTGGGTGTGCAACTACAATAGGGCTAGAGGCAAGCAATACACCCTGCTTCCACCCAGTGCAAAAAGGCACAGACTGCGACAATCAGACATCTTGCTCCATTGCACTTATCTCCCATGTCTGCATAATCAATGTGCAGCTCACGGAAGGGACCAACTGGGCATGGCAATGTTCCTCGTATTGTTCTGAGTGTCATTTCAGAATTGAATGTTTGGCATGTAGTACATTCTATTGATATTTGGTTGAGATATTCTCAGATGTTTGGCACAAACCAATCTTCCTGGATATCTGCTGCAATGTGCTGTTTTGATATATCAATGTGCTGTTTTGATGTATGGGCTGGAAATGAAATGCAAAGCTACGAGTACCAGTACTACAGGCATTACTACTTTTCCAGCGTTATGCTGTTTCCATAGGAGATGAGTAGGGGACTGGGTGCATCCTCTTTT
This sequence comes from Ambystoma mexicanum, assembly GCF_040938575.1. Classification (NCBI taxonomy): domain Eukaryota; kingdom Metazoa; phylum Chordata; class Amphibia; order Caudata; family Ambystomatidae; genus Ambystoma; species Ambystoma mexicanum. Next base: position 383,694,397 of record NC_090922.1, read on the forward strand.
TTCCCATAATTCCTCTTCTTTGCATCTCTATGATCTGGGCTATGGGTAGTGCATTATATCCCTTCCCCATGGGCTTCTGTTGTTTCCCTTTTAACACACATTCTGTTGTAGCTGGTGCTTGGAAATAAGCTGCCTGTTTGGCTGTGGCATCCGCTGCAGTGTTCCCAAGTGATATTTTGTCATTGTTGTTTGTATGGGCTTGGCATTTTACCAGGGCTAATACAGATGTCTCTGCAAGTGCTTCAATCAATTTGTTTAATAATTATGCATGTTGGACTGGGGACCCATCTGCTCTCCTTAACCCCCTTCTTCTCCATCGTGATAACCCACCATGTACCGTAGTGGTGACATAAGCCGAGTCAGAATATATCCTTACTGCACATCCTTTTTATGCATGTATTGCTTCTATTAGGGCTACTAATTCTGCTGCTTATGCAGAATAGTGCATTGGCAGGTGTTTTGTACCAGGAGTTCATACTCCCCTTCATCCAACCTCACCACTGCAGCCCCAACATGTTTTTCTCCTGTTTCTGGCCAAATTGACGCTGACCCATCTACAAAAACACGTCTCCCTCCTCCAGTGCATTTTCACTAGCCTTAGGGATGTCAGCCCCTTCTCCCTCAAAGGTGGCACAATCGTGATCCTGCATGTCTTTCACCGTGCATAGCTCTGTGGGGAACGTGGCTGGGTTTACTGTTTTGCAGCGTACCACATGGACATTGGGGCTTGAAATTATGATTTTGTACACTGACATTCTCTGCGTGGTGAGGGTAGATTTGGATCATTCAAGGATGGCAAACAATGAGTGTTCAACATACAATGTGACAGAACATCACATTACAATTGTGGAGCTCTTTCCTAATACAAAGGCAGCGGCTGCAAGAGCTTGTTCGCATTCAAAGTGTACCTGCATTACTGAATCAAGTGTGCTGCTGTAAAAGTCCAGTGGCTTGTGGTCCAGGGATGTCTTCTGTGTCAACACAGCAGTCATTAGTGTTCCGTTTGAGTGAGAAAATAAGAAAAATTCTCTTTCATAATCAGTTGTCGCTAGAACTGGTGCTGTACTTTTTTGTTCTTTTAGTGTTGCGAATGTAATGTGCATTTCATGTGCCCATTTTAGTAGTACCATTTCCTTCTGTGCTTCTTTCAGCCCATGCAGTAGAGGTCAGGCGTAGGCGGCATGATCTAATATCCATGCTCAGCAATAATTACAGATGCAGAGAAACTTCTGCATATCTTTAACAGTATGTGAAGTGGGTGGAGCACATACTGCTGCTGCTCTGTCAGGTATTATTCTTTTGCCATCTTTTGAGATCAGCTGTCCTGAGTACAGGACCTCTACTAAACAATACTGTCATTTGCTTTTGTCTACTGTGTACCCCTTCTGGGCCAGTAATGATTTTAGGGTTGACAGAGTCTTTTCGGCATTCTTCCTCCCCTTCACTACATACCAGGAGGTCATCAACGTACTGAAAAACAGTGCTTTGGACAGCAATATTGCTGAGGTCTTCGTGCAATATTCTGTTAAGGATGCTTGGGCTCTCACAGTACCCTTGTGGCAGCCTGCAGTGTTTGTACCTTCTCCCTCCTGTTGTGAAGGCGGTGAGGTATTGAGACTGACTCAAGTGGCACTAAGAAAAAGGACCCGTATTACCATTCCGCCTCCGTGATTTCCGGAATCACTGGGGCATTATGACCCTGGTGACCCGGGAATTCCAGAGGCGGAATTGTGTAAGTCCCCATTACCATGGAGCCCCATAGGACTGAATGGGGACAATGGAAACACCGGTTCCATCTATGACAGAGCCGGTGTTTCCATGTCCGCCTGAAGGCGGGTGGTGTTAAACCCGCCAGGTCAGACATGGTGGGAGTGACACCGCCTGCCTGCAGGACTCTTAATCAGCTCTGGTCCGGAAAGAGTGGTGGCGGCGGTATTACCACCACCATTCTTTCCGGACCGGCAGGGTCGTAATGAGGCCCATTGTTCAGGTCCACCACTGTGAAGTGGGTGGCCTGCTTTGGGATGCTGCGCAAAATGGATGCTGGGTTTGGGACAAGAGGGAACTCTTTCTGGACAATATCATTAAGAGGGCAGAGGTCTTGGATCATACACCACGCCGCTCCTGTCACTTTCTTGATCAGATAAAAGGCTGTATTGCATAGGGAGGTTGAGGGGACAATAATGCCTTGCTGCAATAGTGCGTTTACAGTTGTTTTTATGCCTTCCTCCACTTCCTTGGACAAGGGGTATTGTCTAACCCTGGGTAAGACAGCACCTGGTTTCAATTTTATTTTTACTGGGGTCACTTCCCTACATCATGGGGGTTTGTGGTCCACAAATATGGCAGCACTTGTTGTAAGTCTGTGTCACAGAAAGATGGCTGTGCACTGACAGCGGCCATGAGGGGGTTTGCTACCAGTCTTTTCTGAATCATTATGTCACAGGGCATGCAAATCTCTAGTATAATCTCCCAATCAGTGTCATTGTCAGTAAACAGCTCTTCATCTGTTAATTCTTGTAGTGGGATATTTGGATCAATACACAACACTGTTCGCCACTCACACCAATGTGGGTCCATTCCAATCGCCACTATATGCCTTGCTGACACCTGCACTTCCTGTAGGTCGAGAGAAATCACTGTACCAGCTCCTATTTCAAGTGTGGTCAGAGGGCGGAAAACAAAATCAGAGGGTACTCTCCATTATTTTTGTGTCAGTTCTGGTACTGCTCTTGCTAATACTTGCATCCCATACACAAACATGTCTCCATTCATACGGATTCCTTGCACGGGTGTCTCATTTGCTAAAGTTTTTATTAGTAACATTGCTCAGAGTGCACACATCCCGGGGGTTGAACACACTATTCCCCTGTCTGTGAATGCTATTGTCATGTTAAGCTTACTGAGTAAGTCCCGACCCAATACGTTTATGTGGGATTTCTCATGATACATTAGGGGTGCTTGTACTGTTTTATCCCCTATTTTGACATCCAATTCTTCTGTGTAAGGAACCGTGACCACAGCCCCAGAGAATCCCTGCGTCTCAAGATTTTTGCCAGATAACGGAAAATTACCTTCACATGAACAGAGTTTTTCTGTCCCCGAGTGCACCATAAAGATGAACTGGTTATTCCCTATCTCTGCCCCCACCAGTGGTTCCTTGCCTTGGCAAAAGGTAGTAGATAGGACTAGACATGCAAGGGCTCTCTGTGGCCTGTCCTAGTAGGGGTGGGTTTATGTTTCGGCGCAAGAGAAAATATTGTCACTGAGTACACAGGCTCCCCCATAGGTTGCAGGTGCGCCATTGGCAGTAGTGACAAATGGGTTTGCATGTGTATGTGTCATTTGATTTTGGTGGGTTGGGAGAGACTGCATACAGTGTGGGGGGTGTATGAGCGTATTGTACCCTGGTATAGGTCTACTATCTGACTGTCCATCTGGTTCGTAGTTTCCTATGGGCAGACCATAGGGGCTACCCGGGTGTGGGTGTCTGTACTGCTGCTCATTGCCGTACCTTTGGTTATTCTGGTAATTGGCCATTGGCCTAATTCAGCATTCCCTTGCAAAATGGCCCCACCTCCCACAGGACCAACATGGTCTGGGTCCACCCCCCGGTACTTGCACTCCATATCCCTCTCCTCCTCCCTGCTGTCCACTGTACCCACCTCTTCCTCTCACGGGTCTTCCTTGCCACTGGGGTCCCACATACCTTTTTTCTCCACCCCACTGTTCCTGGCCATTGTCTGCCCATGCTGCAGCTATCCGGGCTTGTATAACCACTGACACCTTCCTTTCTTCTCCCTGCTGCTCTTTGGGCAGCACTACAGTTAATGCTGCAACCGTCACTAACTTACGCTGTACCCGCTTTGCTTCTTCTAATAATCTCCTCTGGGCTGTTTCTTTTTCCCTTTCTTTGATCCTCCTGCAATGGTGTACTATAATGCTTTGTATTTCTGGCCACCCCTTGGCTTCTATCCCAGCTATTTTATCTAGGGCCTTCTGCACCTCCTTCGGGAGGACTCTTTTAATGATAAAGTAAAATAGGGAGGTGGATTGGTCCCAGGCTGTGCCTGTCTCCACTCTCCACATCTCTTGCAGCCTGAAGAATAAACTGTGCAGCATCTTCCTTATCCCCCATAGTGCATTGCATTATAGAGTGTAGATTGGGGGTGTCGGGGAAGGTCCTCCACAGTGCATCCCACACTTGTGCATGGACATTATTAGAGATGCCCATCATGTGTATCATTTCCTGTGGTGACACCTGAGAACCCCGCCTTCACCAATACTGAGTCTGCCCACTGCAGATACTAGAAGGCTTTTCATATCCCCTATAGCTAAAGGTACCCCTGCAGTGTTATTTTCAAATGCATAAATCCATTTTCCCGCACCCGCCATGAGTGGGGGGAGGGATTTGAGGAGGATGTTTTTGTCCATCAATGCCCAAGGCACATAATGGGGTAGTCCTACTCTGTTGTGAATGAGGGGCATTTGTAATTTTGTCTTAGTCCTCCCTTTGGCCATTTTTGTTCCTTTCTTTTTTGCCAATGCCATTCTCCCACCCCGGTTCGGAGCCTTCCCTCCCATCCTTCTTCTACCTCTGTTATTTGTGGAGTTGTCAACGGGACCTGCTGTACCCCTCCTAATGCCCCTTCATCAGACTCGTCAAAGTCACTCCAGAATTCCTCTTCCTTTTCTGATGCCACTGTATTGTATTCCACACTTCCTATCCCCCCTTTCGTTCTACCCGTACTATTTTTATTGGGGCACTGTCTATCCGAAAAAGGAAGTCCCCTTATTTCCATTTATCTTCTGGCAGTACGGAGGAACTTTTTAATGGGGGGTTGTGATGGCAGTTGTCCTCGCCCGGGTAGTGGCAATATGGTTTCACACAGAGCTCTTAATTGTGCCAATTCTGCCTGGGTAGATGATAGTACTCTTTCTAGGTCTTGGGTCGTTGGCCCTATGGGGGCTGGTGTAGTAGCTATTGGAAGATACGGGCAGGGCGGTGCGGTGGCAGATGTGGTGGGGGCATTTCCCCTGTGCAGATATACTGGGTCAGCATATCCCTCTGCGGGTCTGGTCACTAACATATTAAACTTCCACACACCAACTGCCATTTAAAAGTGTACTTTTGAGAATGAAATATAAAGTCTTTTCCATCAAATCTTCTTCTCTTTTACAAAACTTTACACACCGAGCTTCTATAAATACACATCTGCATGTCTTAACTTTCATGAAAAAAGCTTCCAAAAACCAAGGTTTTTAAACATCCAGCAATTTCATTTACTTTTTTCCCCAACAACTCTCTACCTTCATAAATAACAATCCTGCTTACTAAAAGTACTTCACCATTACTAAATAGCCCCACTAACTTTCTTTTAAAGTTACAGGAAAGAAGCACATTGCCGAAGACAAGAAGCGAAAAAAGAATACCATTCCTATCATACAAAGTAAGTACATTAATGTACCATGGATATGTATGTAATTACAGCAGCACAGTTCCACTATGTATTACCCCACACTACTCTTTTCGAACCAACATTTTGTTTACTCTAAGCCATTATATTGCACCATTCACACTATTGTTATTCACATCTACACACCACTCATTTCCAGAAAACAGAACAATGTCCCCAAAGATTCAATCACGCCAGCACTCCCTTACTCACTAACCCAACGCCATCACACCTATGCAGATGCTTACTCTCACAACCTTCCCAACCACACCTAATATACCACCTCACAATCAATCAGCACTGTATTAAGCTCTCCAATCACACCCACACACCCATTCACAATAGATGCATATACATTGCACAACTTTCGAACCCAAACAGACACAACAAAATGCCTACTAAAAATCCTCTCTGTACAAACAAAAGAAATAATAGACCAGATAAGAATAAAACCAAACCATAAAGTCATCCACCTCTAAAACAATTTATAGAAATCATTCAAACAAAAGAGCTAGTAACCTCACACAACAAAAATAAACCAGCCACAACTAAAAATGGTAAGGCCCCTCTTGCAAAAACTAAAAGTAACAAAATATGTACAAATAAAAGCAGACATACTAACAAACCTAACACTCTATCTACCAGTGTTAACATAGTCATGGTAAAGCAATCCAAAAAATGATGTTACAAAAAATGTTCCACGTAGAGTTCTTCACAATCTTTTAAAAACAGCTGAAAAGTCACAATCTACCCATAAAAACTGCTGTAGGAAACGCTAATTGTCAGCGCTTTTCTACTAAAAAGAAAATTGTTCATATTGATTTTAAACAGAATGAAACCATTAACTGAATTAATCAATACATTACAAAAAATACTTCTAAACATGCGCAGTGTCAGTCGATACACCTTTTCAAATTTATGTGATGGTAAATGAATTCACACAAGCAGCACAGAACCATATTTCAATGACGAACTGTATAAACAAGAACAACAAAAAACAATTGCCATAGACAATAATGGTTGAGGGTATGAAATGGTAGATGAAACCATTATGGCAAGAGAAACCCTTATAGAAAAAACCTCCCCAACAAACATTCAACCAAATGCTCCTTTCACGCAAACAAACCGTCAAGTGTACAAACGGGCATTCAGCTCAATGTGCAACCATCCTTTAAATCTTTATGACAATTCCTCAATCACTATGTGAAACTAAAAGACAAAAGTAGAGTAAAAAGTTTACACACCATGGACTCCTGTCCAGTGCGCAGCCACACTGGACTTTGAGGACATTCATTAGCCTGCATTCTAGGAACTGCTTGCAAAAGCACCTTGAACCACATCAAAATATTAGCAGCACACCATTCTGCTATACAGAATCTTGTGCATATACGATACTATGCAAAAAGTCCTGCTCTAGAACTGTAAAAGTGAAATAACATTCTCCTACATGGAACAACCAAATAACTCCTTCAAGAAATCAAGCATATCCAAAGAAAATACTTTCGAACTGAAGTTGAATAGAAAATTCTGTAACTTCAGAAAACATTACCGAAAACCTCAAACACTAACGACCTAACAGAGACAAACAAAAAGAAATAGCAACATTTCAAAACACATCTGTTGAAATACCAGATCAACTATGTGTCTCTTGTCGCAGAACGTTTTATAAAACGAGCTCAAAAATAGTAGCTATAGCCTACAATTTAGAGGACAATAAGGAATCCTAATGATTCCAATTAGCTTTACATCTAACAGCATAAACTAACTACGAATAACTGACCCCTCAATAGTTTGCACGTACTGCAACACAAAGCTTGACAATAACCAAATGCTGTCACATGCTATCAATAATAGGTTTGAAATATATATATATATATTTATTTACTTGATTTAATCAAATTAATGATTTTTACAAGGAAGAAAGTCATAAAATAATACAATCATAAAAGTCAATCAGAAAAATCAGAAAACTCTGTGAAAGGGAGCCGGTTCGGTGCTGAATTTATGTACAGATTGGTAAAGGATGGTGGGACCCGAGGATCTGTTTCAGAGACTGTGCTGTGGCGATGGTCCAAGCAGTCCTTTCGCCACTGATTAATCTGCTCCACCACAGCTCTTCCTCTTGGGTGTAGGATGCCGACAAGTGTGGCAGCAGGTATTTTCCACTGATTGACTGGGTTCCCGAACAGTTCAGGAGCAGGTGCCGAATTGTTTCTATCTCCTCTTCATTGTTACAGAAGCAACATTTGTTGGAGCTGGATTGGCCTCTTATCGCCAAAATCTCATGGGTGTCAAGGAGGTTAATACGTGCCCTCAAAAAGAGATTTCTTACTGGTTTGCTTGGGAATTTCGCCAGGTAATTCGGAATGGAGTTCAGTTTACTCGCCTGTAGGGGGAGATGGCTGGTTGATTTGAACTCGCAAAAACAAAGAGGTGATGGCTGCAAGGTTTAGAATGAATCTTAACCACTGGCATTGCTCTGGGCAACCCTCCAGACCACCCTTCTTCGCCTGCCAAGCCATTACAGAAGGGGAAAGACCATATGCAAATCAGGCTCGGCCCCACCCCAAAAGGGGCAATCCAGCCCGAACTGCTAGACCACATCCCTTCTGCACGAGACCACAAGCATCCCCAAAAATGTTTCGCTCTTGTTGGGGCTCATCTGTGAGGAGTAGCTTGGGTCTCTAGGCCCAGCAGGCACGGGACCCACGTCTGTGAATACCCGTCCCACTCGGGGTGACAAAGCAAAAACAAAGAGGTGATGGCTGGAAGCTTTCAAATGAATCTTAACCACTGGCATTGCTCTGGGCAACCCTCCAGACCACCGTTCTTCGCCTGCCAAGCCATTACAGAAGGGGAAAAGCCAATTGCAAATCAGGCTTGGCCCCACCCCAAAAGGGGCAGTCCATCCCTTCTGCACGAGACCACAAGCATCCCCAAACATGTTTCGCCCTTGTTGGGGCTCATCAGTGAGGAGTAGCTTGGGTCTCTCCGAGATATTTAAAGTGTTGCACCTTTTCAAGGGCTACTCCTTCGGGAAACCAGCTCAGATGTTCCTTCGTTCTTTTAGATTTTTCCAAAACTAAAATCTTTGTTTTTGCCACATTGATTTGTAGGTCATTCCCATTTATAAATGCTGCCAAGTTGTCGAGTTGGCGTTGGAGGCCGATGGGGGTAAGGTCTATCAAGATCATATCATCTGCGTACAGCAGGCGTGTTGTTTTCTCAGAGCCCATTGTAGGTGGAAAAGATCGGATGGCGGATTCTGAAACCTTGAAGTCGCCCATGTACGCTATGAAGAGGGCTGGGGCTAAGGGACATCCCTGCATGACTCCTCTTCCTGACGGGATTTCCTCGGAAAGCAGACCAGCTTGATTTAGCCTAACTCGCAGCCTAGTGTTCTTGTGGAGGGTGCGTATAGGCTGTAGAATGTTAGCTGGACAGTTCCACTCTTGAAGTTTCCTCCATAAGGTCGCTCTATTGACCTGGTCAAATGCTTGAGCCAGGTCAATGAAGGTCATGAAGACTCGGGGCACCCCATCGATGATTTTGCTATCAGCGCACTCATAAACATATGTTAGCAGTGGTCCCGATGTTTTTAGTGAATCCAATTTGAAAAGGATCCGGGTAATCAGCGTTTTTGGCCCATCGTTGGAAATGTTTTAATAGGAGGGTGCCAAACACCTTGCTGATTACGTCGAGGAGTGCAATGGGGCGGTATTCCCGGGCTCCTCTTTATTGCCCTTCTTAAATACTGGCACCACGATGGAGGAGGTCCAGGAAGATGGAATTGACTTGGTGTCTTTACAGCGCATGAGAATCACACTGATCAGCTGCGCCCATTCCTCCGGATGTTTTTTGAGGTCTGTGTTTGTAATGCCGTCAGGGCTGGGAGCTCTTGAGGATTTGAGACTACGTATGACCTCAATAATGTCCTCTTTATTACTCAGGTCAATCCATGGTTCCTTGTCGATATTTTCCTCAGTGATAAAAGTAATTGAGGGAGGTTTAAAGAGTTGGCTGAAGAAATTCATCCAGGTCTCCTCGCCGATGTTATTGGACGGAGGTTCCTCCGCTGGTGCAGCGGCTGATCTCAATAACGTCCAGAATTTGCGGGGATTATGGCTGCACACATGCTTTAACATTTGTTCTGCATCCTGCTGGTACAGTGTCAAACGATGTTGCTTGGCCCAGGACTTATAGGTAGATTGTGCTTTGCGGAACAGGTCAAAGTTTGCTTGTGAGGGCAGTGTACAGGCTAGCCGCTTCAATTTCCTTAATTCTCGGCGTTTGTCCACTAAAGTCTTACAATATGTATGGCTACGGGGTCTGAGCATGGGTCTGGTCTTGTTTACGGAGGATGTAAAAGGGACCAAAAGGGGCTGATATTCAGGGGCACCAGGAGGATCCTTTGCTGGCTGTGCCTCCGCACTCTTTAGATATTGTGATGTTATAATTATCACAGATCTGGCGGAAAGTTTGAGGTGATTTCTTTGCTGATTACACTCCACTTGATGCAACATGAAGAGCTTTTTGGCCTTAAATGATTTCCACTTAAATGCCAGTAGATTATGATCGCTGGCGTTTGAGATAAAGACTTTGAAAGAATCAGCTCTTGCGGCTAGAGAACTACTCACAAAGATGTGGTCATGTTCCACGAAGGAGTTTCCTCTCGACCAAGTAGGAGCTTGAGTTGTCCTCGGAAGAGGTTGCCTGCATTGAGAAGACCTCTTGATGACATTAGAGCGTTCCACTTGTTTCCTCTGGCTTCTCTGTAGCATACAGGCTTTGGGTGAAGGCCTGTGTCGACAAGCGGATGGCATGTAGCATTGAAGTCGCCACATATTATCACATTTGCTGCTGGATACTCCAAAAGGGATGCATCGATGGCTTGTTCAACCATCATGAGGAAAGATTTGTCGTCCATGATCAGAGGGTTCCAATAAGCGTTCATGACGATCACCAATGATGTCAAAGTTATCGTGGGTGGGCCTCTTGGTTGATCCCATCGAAGTAAAGTAACAAGGAGGTACGTGGATGTCAACAACGTATCCTGCAGTTGTAACCTACTGCCTGAACAAATCGCAGTTACAAGCCCTGAGAAAGGGCGTCCCAGGGCCCCTTTGTTTGCCGGGGCGAAGGCTATGACATACCCATCCATTGTTGGTTTCTCCATCATCCAGGATTCCTGTATACAGAGAATGTAAAAAAAATCCTAGATTGAAGTCGCCCTCTTGAGTCAGATGGAGAAAGCCCCTTGTGTTCCAAGACCCCAAAACCAGCTCCTCTGTCATTGTGGTCGATCGAGATGCTAGGGAGTCTAGGGGGAGCCTGGCACGTTGCTATTGCTTCCTGTTGGTTATTAGGGCTTTAGGAATCCAAGACCAGAGTTGCGCAAGAGGAGCCTGCTTTGTTTTTGGTTGAGATGAAGTTCTATCAGAGTTTGGAACTTGTGAAATCGTTTGCCGAATAGAGCCGAGGGGATCATTCGGAAAGCGACCTATACCCAAGGGATCTTTGTAATCGGCGTTATTCGCTGGCTTGCCCGGCGCCTCTGGATGAATTGATTTGGTAGAACTTGAGCTGAGGTGGGCGCTGGTTCTCGGATGGCTCAGAGAGTTAGGTCTCGCTTCTTTCAGGTAGTTGTCTTTGGATAAGTGTTCCTTGGTCGTCCGTGAGGAGGCTTTTGAGGAAGCGAGCTCATTACGGACCGAACAGCTGGCATGAGAAGGCCTAACAAGTTTGGCGCGCTTCAGTTTGGGCGGAGATAGACCCTTTGCAGCAAGTTCGAAGAGGTCAAATCCCAGTTTCAAAAGGTGTTCAGCAGCCTCTGAGATCATGGAAGAGTGGAAGAGACGTAAAGGTAGGCAGTTGCTTTTTTGCCTTCGTGGATCGGTTCGACCAGCACAATATCATCCGACCTTAAGTGCCTCAAAGACGGGATGCATTTGAACAGATTCAGCACAAAGGCGCGGTTGAGAATGATATATTTTTTATTATCTAGTTCTTGGCTTTGAATTTCCTCTTTGATGACGCGGAGTGGCTTTTTCTAAGTGGTAGTCCACAGAGTCTTTGGGATCCCTCTTCGATTCCTGGTGCGGGCGATCTATGGTAGCATGTACCCAACTGATCTTACTAAGTTTTGGCGCAGGAGACAGGGAGCGCATTCTTGCTTCCTCTCCTCTATTGTTTATCACAGCTGGTTGCCATGTCCCATCTCTGCTTGTTTGAGTAATGCAGCGTGTGTGTTCGTACAACAGACTCCTCTTTTCCACTGGACCCCAGGTGTGTTTATCTATGAGTTTCTTGCAACAAATTGTCAAGGGTCTGAAATTGAAATTCAATTCCTTCAGTAGTTCTTGAAGAGGGGGAGTCATCCTTCACTTCTAAGACCGAATAGACGCTTAGATTCATTAGCTCAGCGTCAATATCAGGCTCCATCGGCCTATTCGAAGATGGAGGACAAGGAGTGGTTACATCTCCTGTGGACTCTAGATTTGTTAGCCAGTCTTTTAATGTACTCGTTTTGATGATCACAGTAGTGCCTGCGAGGGCTTGGTTAGAAGGTAGAAGGTAGAAGGTAGAAGTTCCTCCCACGTTGTTTAACAAATCGTTTCTAGGGGCGGTTGCTTCGAGCCTGTTTGCGGGTTTTTTGCTGACAGCCTGGCGTTTGACGGAAGGTCTTTGTCTGAGGAGGCCTTTGCTGGCTGAATAATTTTGGTTTGATCGTCCAAATCTGGCTGGATCACAATCACCTCGTTTTTAATAGAGACATTAGAGCTCTGGCCCAGGGGCTTACTCGTTTTGTTTGTAGTCGTGTTTGCTGTTGCGGTTGCTGCTTTCTGTAATGAGGAAGCCTCTAGTTTACAACTCATCCATGATGAGGGCATCTGGGAGCTGATATCAGCAGTTGTTGTTGAGCCTACGGGCCAAGAAAATGTGGCTGCCGCAGGTGTAGGATGGGAGGGAGGTTTTACTAAGTCACTTGGGCCCAACAGCCCCTTGTCTGCTCCGTTGTTTAGTGCGCTGATATATCCTTTGAGAAAAATCAGACGACTGTTCATCATGGTTGAGACTGATGTGTGATCTTTCAGAGTGTCATTGATAGACTCGTACAATTTGCAAAATGGGGCAAGAGCGATCGTGACTGCTGACATAATCGACATCAAGTCAGCGATCGTGACTGCTGACATAATCGACATCAAGTCGGGCTTCTTCCCCGGAGAGTCTGTGTAGGTGTTTACAGGTAGTTCACTTAGTCGTCGATTTCTAAGGGGGCTGTGCTGGGTACGCGGGCCTCTGGAGAGGTTCAGGGCCGAAATGGATCTTGGGCCCACTATGGGTACCGACTGAGGAAGACAGTTTACGCCAAACGGCGGGGGTGAGCGAGGAGCGGAAACCGGCAATAGGACTTCCAGGGGAGGGTCCGCTCCTAGGCTCGCAGCGGGCAGAGCCGCTCCACTCACACTCACTGGATGCGCCGCAGGAGAATTCACCTCCTCTGGAGAGGTGGTTGTGGCGTTCAAACTTTGATTGGCAGAGGTAGGCAATGGTAGAAGAGCAGAGTTTTCTGGTAAGGCAGTGGGTGACACTGAAGTAGGAGGTGGCACTGTCTGGGGACCGAGGGTATCAACTTCCACAGGCCGAAACAGCGACCCTGCTTGGGCCCCAGGCCCGCCCACCATCCCCATCCACAGAATGGACTGGGACAGCCGGGGGGGGGCGGGGAGACCTGGGGACCCAAAGTGCCATCTGACAGGATGGGAAAGCTGTGTCAAGATCTTATGTCCCCCCACCGGGCCCATTGCTGGTCAATCGGTGCTTTAGAGGGGAGTGCCAGGTCCATGACCACTGTCAAAATGTTGGCATCCGAGAGTTCTTCTGATACAATGTCTTTCCATTTTCGAAATTTCACAAAGACATTTTTTACAGGTGAACTTGCAGCCCACATTTTTGTTTCCCCCTTCATGGGGGCCATCTTGGGGCTACAGGGTGAATTTGAGTGTCTTGAGTGAAGACTTTGCAGGGCCTTTATGCCCAATTTTTGGTGAAGATGAGCGCAGCGCTTTCTTCGAGCTGGCCCAGCCTTTATTTTCTGTAGACGCTGGTTTTTGGAAATATAATGGGCTTTCGGTTGGCAATGAGAGTCAGACCCATTAAATGGATTGTTAAGGGGTTGGTCTTGAAGGATTTACGACTCCTCGGAAGGCCTTAACAGAGCCGAGGTTGATGGCGACCGGCCCACAGACCCACCCAAAGGCTCCCACTCTCCGACCAGCGATGGACGGGAGTGCTGCTGGGTATGGACAATAGACTGATTTTGGAGCAGCAGACAGGACACACTTGGTAGGGTCGGAACCACCCGTTCTTCCCTGGTTGCAACGGGGTCAGGAGACAGGGGTACAGGTGGAGCAGTATCACCAAGGCGAGCATCCGAGGATGGAATCAAAGGAGGCGGCGCCGAGCTGGGGTCGGCACCGCTACTGTCAACTCCCCCCCATCCCCGCCTCCTTACCTGGATCCACCGGGCTAGCCTCTCCTCCAAGAAGCGCTACTGAGTTAGCCACAGGTTGCAGAGGGTTCCCATATGGGGTGGAGAAGGTGGAGAGAGGACAGGGGCCAGGTGCATCGTTCACTGCTTCGTCCACTGCAGCCCAGACTTTGGTAGAAGTCGATTTGCTGTCTTCCAGGGGCCCTGTCTCCCGACCAGGGCCGTGGGACATGGATTTGTCTATTTGCTTTTTGGCACTCCTCAATCGAGTGAGTTGGAGCCTCTGCTTCGAGCTGCCGGCGCTGCCATAAACTGCCAAGACAGCTACACAGCAGAGCAACCAGCACCACAGATACCACAGACTGCCACCGACTGCAATTGTCACCGCATTCGCACCGCGGTCCGCTCCGCGGACGAAAGAGTCTTTGAAGCAGAAAACAGGAAGTGGGTCCTCCCACAATAGTAACAGTAGCCAGGGAAAGCAGACTCTGCCACCGACTGCAATTGTCACTGCAATTCGCACCGCGGTCCGCTCCACGGTCCGCTACGCGGGCAAAAGAGTCTTTGAAGCAGGAAACAGGAAGTGGGTCCTCCCACAATAGTAACAGTAACCAGGGAAAGCAGGCTCTGCCACCAACTGCAATTGTCACCGCAATTTGCAATATTCCCACTTCCAAAAGCTCTCCAACAACTTAATTTGTATGAGTGCATTATAATCCAAAGAGTACACCCTTTTCATCCAAGTTATTAAAGGGCATCTGTGGCAAAGTAGTATATTTGCTATTAGATCTCAAAAACAACATAGAAACTTTAGGCTTACAGAGACCAATAGATCCATCATTCGTTGTACTAGTTCATGGTGTACCAACAAAAGACAACAAAATACAGCAACAACTAGTTGACTTAAACAAAGTTAGAGCAGCCCTACAATATCTAAAAGAAAACAATGAATACTACAAAGATATCAACATAGGGGAAAAAGTAAGAAAAACCACCCAAATGATTCAAGATTCACCAGCAACTGGCCAATTTGAACATGTAGATCCTGTTATTGCAGCCAACATTTTAGACCAGTATACAATTCATCCACTACACTCCAAATGACACCATTGCTGATGCATTAGAAACATATCAAATGCATCAGGACAAAGGATCTCCAATGACCATATGGGAAAAACGTGTAGAAGCACGTTCTTTTCCTCTACTCTTTCCAACAGAAAAAGGAGGAAGATATGATGAAAGGGCCAAACAAATTAGTGCATCAGAATATTGCTCTTTAAGAATGTAGTCTGAAGACCCGAGATTCAGACAAAATGTTAAATACATTTCCCACCTCCTCTTCGAATATGAACTAGCAACTCTATGTTATTAAGTTGCACACACATTAAAAACAGGCTCTAACTTTTTAAACATATCCGCTAATGAAATACTTAAAAAAATAAAAGACAAAGATTAGATTTTGCACTCAAGTTTCACAAATCTCTTGGCAAAAATGTGTGATACAAATGAATACTAGTCCTGATATCACGCTTATGTATGCTGTATGCCAAGGAACCTAGGCCCAACCTCATGGTTTGTTACTTTAAGTTGTGCAGAGTATGCATGGGATGACTTGCATGACTTCTTATGCACTGCAAACCGAAAGAAAGATGGACTAGATATAAAAACACCAGGAAAACGGTTTTCTTGACCCTGTCAATGTATCAAGGTACTTTCACCATCGCTTCATTGCCATGCTGTAGTTTACCTGCAATAAAACTACCCCTCCGCTCGGAGAAGTGGAACACTTCTTTTGGAGAAAAGAATATCAATCCAGAGGAGCACCACACATCGACATGCTTTTGTGGATAAAAGATGCTCCTAAATTTGGACATGATATTGACACCACTGTTTTACAGTTTATTGAAAAATATATTACCTGCGACATCCCTTCAGAAATCACAGAAAGTGAGATGCATACACACATCTTACACTTCCAAAAACATAAATGTGGCAAATACTGCCGACGTAGATATGAAAACAAAGGTAAATACTATACTAAATGTCGCTTCCCTAGACCAGTTTGCCCAACATAGCTTGATGTCTTCTGTTAGACACAGCTTAAAAGGCAAATCCCCTAAAAACGCATACAACATTAAAAGGGACAAAGCATCCAAGTACATCAATGATTACAATGCAATCATTGCCTTCTTGTCGAATGCAAACATAGACATACAATACATTGCAGAACATTCATTGATGTTGCAAGTTATGTCACAGACTATCTGCCCATAGCTGAGAAAACAGAGCTAAAAGACCATTGGGATGACATATTATCTGACAAATGACTATCACAAAAATGCTACTGCTTCGGTATAATAATGCTCTCCCATAGAGAATTCTAGTGGTGCTGAAAAGTTGCAGACTGTTTAACAGGTACAGCCTTATATGGCAAATCTGAACACATTGGGGGTCATTCCGAGGTTGTAGGTAAGGGAAAAACGATGCCGGTAAAGGATTACCGGCATCGCTTACCGCCACGGGCCATTCTGACCAACCAGACCGCTATTTACGGCACCGTAAAGTACGATGCCGTAAATAGCGGTCAGGGCGCGCGCGACATACCAAACCGACATTAGCGGCATGCAGTAACTCGGAGCTGATCCCAAGTAATGCGGGCATGCAAATAACGGCCTCCTGAAGGCCGGAAAAGACCTTACCGGCATGGAGAAAATACCAGCATCTCCGAGAAGGTGTTAAGAACCCTGAGCAGTGTTTTAAAGTGCCACAGGTACACACAATCAGCACAGGTGGAGGCAATGGAGTCAGGCCCAGTACAAAAGGAGCACACCCACACACCACACCCACTCCCACACCAAGATGATACCAATAGTGGTAGCATTACTGGAGCAGGAGGCCCTGCTTGCAAGGCCTCAACTACAACAACAACAACAGGCCCCACCACAGAGGAGACACATGCCCTACCAGTGCAGCCACCGTTACCACGACGGCAGCCCCCTATCCCTCACATCAGAGCCACCCCCTTCAACCTAACACCTGAGCAGATCCACACCCTGTACCGGCTTGACCGTTACACCATCACCACCGTAGTGGACCTGATAGACAATGACATAGTGAGCCTCATAGAAATACGCACCGCCATTCCCCCTCTACTGAAGGTAGTGTATGTCCTGCACTTCCTTGCCACAGGCACCTACCAGTACACAGTGGGGCACATGCATGGCATATCACAACCCTGATTTTCCAGGATACTGAGCCAAGTGCTGGATGCCCTCCTCAAGCACACAAGGGACTACATATCCCTACCACGGACTCCCCCGGAGATATTCGATACAAAAGTTGCCTTCCATGTAACTGGCATGCATGCCAAATTGTGTAGGTGCACTCGACTGCACCCATGTGGAGTCAGTGGTCCCGCATGCCATGGAGGTGGCGGATCACAACCGCAAGCAATACCACTCCATCAACTTGCAGATGGTATGTAACGCCAGCAAGATCATCACACATTGCTGTGCCCGATATCCAGCATCAAGTCATGTCTCTTTGGTACTGCGGGACTCCACGCTACCACGCTATATGGAGCGACATGCTAGACAACGTGTCTGGCTGCTCAGTGTGTTGCCTGACCGGGCCATGGCAGTGCATCGGGGTTGTGAGGTGGGTGGCTGCATACTCCACCTGGGTGGGAAGGGGGGGAGATGCATACTCCACCTGGATGGAAATGTTGAAGCCAGAGCACGATGTGCACCTCACCGAACACTCTGCCCCAAAGCAAATGAACGGCACATGACTACCAAATCCCACAGTGATGAAGTAAGGCCGACACCTGACACTACATGACTAACAGGTAACCTGGCCGCATTCAACAACACATGCACCACTCATCAGCGGCCCTCACGCATCGTAAGGGCTTCCAGCACTATACACTGCATATGCACTATGTCGCTGCCTCCAGCATATCACCACACAGGACAGTCATCCCAGGAAGTGCATTGAGGTGAGCCCAACAGGAATACCACAGCGTGTCACTAGTTTGGCACACCCATAGGAGTGCTGCAAGTCACCATGGTACTGATCAGTGCAGAATGACGAATATGCTACTGACTACAGCCAACACTCCCTACTACCAAATCTCACAGAACACGCAACATCAATGATTTTACCCCAAGACTGCTGCATGCATATACGATGCACGTGCTACAATATGTGAGTGCACAGCATAAACGATCTTGAAGATGCTACCTCCTTCATCATTCCATTGCACACTACATGACAAACAGGTAACCTGGCCTCATTCAACAACACATGCACCACTCATCGGCGGCCCTCACACATCGTAAGGGCTTCCAGCACTATGCACTGCATATGCGCTATGTCGCTGCCTCCAGCATGTCACCACACAGGACAGTCATCCGTGGGAGTGCATTGAGGTGAGCCCAACAGGGATACCACAGCATGTCACTGGTTCGGCACACCCATAGGAGTGCTGCAAGTCACCATGGTACTGATCAGTGCAGGATGGTGAATATGCTACTGACTACAGCCAACACTCCCTACTACCAAATCTCACAGAACACAGCACATCAATGATTTTACCCTAAGACTGCTTCATGCATATACGATGCACGTGCTACAAGATGTGAGTGCACAGCATAAACGATCTTGAAGATGCTACCCCCTCCATCATTCCATTGCACAGGACACATAGTGGTGCCAGAAATGCGGTCAATACATCAAGGGACATGTGCGTATGGGCAGAAATCACCTGATGCCATGTAAGACTAGTTCAGTTGCCCACCATGAATGCCCAAACACTTACCTTCATCCCCCTCCCATGCAGGTGATGGTGGCTATCCCTTGATGCCGTGGCTCATGATCCCTGTCTGAAACCCACAGAACAGGCACGAGGAGGACTACAATCGTTCCCATACCCGTACACGTGTGGTGATTAAGCAGAACTTTGGCCTGTTGAAGGCACGATCTCGTTGCCTCAGTCAGTCGGGTGGGGCACTAATCTACAGCCATGAGAATGTGTCCAAGATCCCCGTGGCATGTGTAATGGTGCACAATATGTGCATCCGTCGTAACATGCCCCTGCCCCCTGACATGGAACTGCTACCACCTGATGATGTTGAAGGGGAGGAGGAAGAAGGGGCAGGACAGCATCATGGTGCCGATGCACAGGAGGGACGTGCCGTGCGGCAAGCATTGATTGAACAATATTTCTGACACACAAGTCAGCAGAGGGTGTGAGGATGTGAGGACATTGGGCACTGGTTGTGGGGATACATGTACACTATGCACTGTGCAATATTGAATGACACATGCGCAATGATGAATGTCCACTCTGTTTTTTTTAGATGAACAACCGGTGTATTCAAATTGAAGGTTCAAATGTGAAAACCAAACCCTCCACCACCCTTCCCCCACCTCCTCCCACCACAACTCCCAAACACACCCTCACCCCCCTCCCAACACAACTCCCAAACACACCCTCACCCCCTCCCCCTCCCACCACAACTCCCAAACACACTCTCACCCCCCTCGTCCTCCCACCACAACAACCCCACACTAGTCCCATAAGGACCACATAGGCCACATGTGGATGTCAGCATTGTCACTGTGCACTCCCAGAGCCAGGGGGAGGCATGTCCTGGTGGTGCATTGTACGTTGGGACCGACGGAGTGGGCTGGTCTGGGTGGAGGAGCATTGAGAAGGTGTGTCCTCCTGCTGGGGCTGTCATGCAGGAGGTGCAGCCTCCAGTGCATCTGCTATCCGGCCAAGGACCTCGCAGAGCCGGTTTGTGCTGTCTGTAATGACCTCTCCCAGTGCCATCAGTTCATTCCGCCACTCCTCCCTGGCCTGCCAATTGTCTTGCATGACGTCATTTATGAGGCCTGTGAGCTGCTGAGCCCACTCTGCATCAATGGCTGATGTTGTTGGGCCGCTGGGAATCGGGCTCACATGTCTTTCCGGCGCTTCACTAAGGGAACTGGCCACAGGACTGGAATGTTCCTGTGTTGCTCCTTGCCACGTAAGCCCAGGTGTGTCAATCTCACCAGAGTCACTATATGAGACCTGGGGGTTGGTTTGGCCATCAGGGCTATGAACAATCTCATATGTGTCCTCCTCAGTTGCTCCGTATTTGGATAAGGGGCTGTCGGCAACATCGAGGGGGTTTGTGGCTGCAATCTCCCCAGCCACACTAGACTCCTCAGAGCGCGGCGTAGGGCATGTGTCTGCCGCCAGTGCAGGGTGGGATAGGGGTGGGGGTTGTGCACCCACCACGGGCCTTGCTGGAGCCGGTGGTGTGCCTCCAGGTGTTTTCCTGTTCACAGGTAGACGGCGGGCCCTGACTTGGCCCCTGGAGGTGCTGGGCCGGTTGTTTGCCTGGTCCTTGCTGTCATGTTCGCTGCCTGTGGGGGTGGAAGAGAGGGACGGCATGAGTGATGATTTGAGAGCCAGCATTTGGACATGCCTACAATATCACAATCAGATTCTAGTGGGTTATCGGCATTTGGGTGGTGAACGGCACATAAATCTATGCTTGGGTGGTAAATGCATGCATATGTCTGTGTCACTCATGTTGGCCGGGTACTGTGCTGGCTCACATGCACACTGTTTACATCAACTGCCCTGTGTGCCTCACGGAATGGGCCTCTTTGTGTGGTATGTGTCATATAGGTTACGGCCTCGCACCTGGCACTAGCCTGGGTCTCACTTGTTTCAGCATGATTTAAGGGGGGGTGTGGCCGACCATGCCGTGACACCTTGCCCAGCCCTTAGCAGTGACTTTCATAACATTTGCGTTAGCAGTATTGACTTTGGACACTCACCTCCATCAACGGATGACGTTGCCCCGCACTCCATATCTCCAACCCCTTCGATGACTTTGGGGCCTATCATGGCCGCACACGTCTCCTCCAACGGCATTAATTTCATAGGTGAACTTGACCCTCCTCCTGTCACCAGGGCCTGGCTTCTATTAGCCGAAAGGATGCTCTGCACCCTCAGCCACAGATCGTCCCACCTTTTTCTACAGTCCTTAGTGGTGCAGGGTTGTTGCCCACAGCACTCACCTTCTGCGCTACCATAGCCCAGATCTCTTTTTTTTTATTACCGCCACCCTCCGCATGTCACTGCTGAAAACAGTGTCGGCATGTTCGTGGAGGGTATCCACCATTACTTGGAGCTCATCAGGGCTGAAGCGCTCCTTCCTGAGGCGGGCAGCTCCCTTTTTTGGTGCTTTGGGCATTCCTCCTTGATGATGGGATGTTTCCACTGTGTTGAAAGTTTGCCACGGGTCCTGTCTGGTGAGGATGGCAATAGATTGTGTTTTTAAAAATGGCCAACGTGCTCCTTCTAGTTCCTGTGCGATGACGCTGTTTCCAGTTCCGCAATCTAACAGTGACTGTAAATAACGGTGACCGCTATTTACGGTCACCGCTAATGCCACGTTACTCTAAGGCGGTAGTGTTCGCTACGGTTTGATTCATGCCGGTAGAGGGTTTTTCAGCCGTTTTTGCGGCATGCCGCTAGGTTCATTACCGGCATGGCGCAAAGCTTGTGCCCGCGAACACGTAATAGGGCGCTTTTAGCGGTCTATTGCCAGCTCGGACACGCTATTTGCACCATGCTGGTAATGAACGGAACTTACCTCCAAACTCGGAATGAGGGCCATTGTCTAGCTGAACCTTGGTCCAGCGTCATCCGGAAAAAGAGCACTTCAATCCTACCAAGAGATAGAAAACATAGCCAAACAATTTAATTGACACATACTACCTAAACAGAAGTACTGATTTAGAAAACATGTGCGTGTACGACATTGCCCAAAACAACACCTACAAAAACAATGGCACACCAAATGAGACAACTGGCAAATATTCAGTCTCAACTTGTGAAGGAAGCTTAATAAAACTCACAAAACCCAGTCTAATTAATCATATAAAGTTATCATTTAAATCTCCAAAACATAGAGAACTTTATAACATTCCCCTAATACAACTTTTTAAACCTTGGAGAAAAGAAAACACATTATTAGGTGACTATGACTCATTTGAAGCTGCATTCAAAGCAAATGAAAGCAGTATTACAAATAACAATTTCAAACAATACAACGAAATGTTGGACAAGGAACACCAAAAAGAGGAAGAAATTGAAGCTCAACAAGATAAAGACACTGAGGGCAGTCAACCTTGCCTTACAGGAAACCAAAAACCACTTGGAGAACCACTCATTCCAAATGAAGCAGAAATAGCCATTACTGAGGTAGAAAATACCATGTATCAATATAAACAATCAGAGGAAGACTTGTCAGTGTTCCAATCACAGCTAAATGATGAACAACTCACCATTTATCTAGAAGTCACTTAAGAAATTGAACATGGTTTTAAACATGAAACTAAAACCAGTAGCTGTAAAAAAATATAAATCTCTGCTCCTGTATGTAAGTGGTGAAGCTGGTTCTGGTAAAGCATTCTTAATTAAAATAATCAGCACATTTCTTCAAAACATAACAAACAACAACCTATTAGCTGTAGTAACAGCCCCCACAGTTTTAGCTTTACACCAACTACTGCTCCTCCCTGTAGAAAACCAAAACAAATAGAATACTACAAATTATCAGCAGAACCTGCTACTGAAGTACGCAGAATTCTGAAACAAATGAAAGTGCTCCTGATAGATGAAGTAAGCATAGTTTCCAACCTCATGTTGACTTTAATTCATCTCAGAATGCAAGAAGTCCTAAAAAACAACTACATAGAACTGTTTGGAGGAAAACATGTTATTGTTTTCAGAGACCTCTTAAAGCTAACACACGTTAAAAGTCAACTTATTTTCAAAACATTAGGACACAAACAATGTCGCAATTCATTCGGCAGCATTGGAAATGTAAATCTCTGCCAACATTTCCACTACAGGGAACTAACTCATAACATGTGTGAGTCTGCAGACCTCAACTATGTTAATATTTTATTTGGGACAAGTACCCAGCCATTCAACACTCCACA
Organism: Ambystoma mexicanum; assembly: GCF_040938575.1. Taxonomy (NCBI): domain Eukaryota; kingdom Metazoa; phylum Chordata; class Amphibia; order Caudata; family Ambystomatidae; genus Ambystoma; species Ambystoma mexicanum. The sequence goes on from NC_090922.1 coordinate 383,717,356, forward strand.
CTGCATTCATACCAGTTTCAGGCAGGGCAGTCTCAGTCATTGTGTCAAACACCAGAAACTAGAGATCCACAACAAGAAGTGCATATTCGTCACACACTCCATTCAGCCAGGTCCCACCCACAGGGCGTATCCACAACATACCCACAACATACAGTCACTGGGAAGGCTCCTGCAAGTCTGGCCTGGACTTCACAACAACACCATATATGGAACTTCCACCCAACAGCCAGTCAGGGGGAAGGGACAGAGTCAGGGCTTCCCAGGACTTTGGGAAAACAAGGTAACAGGCAGTAGAAAGCAAGAGGCCACAGGGTCCATCTTGTTTCCAATCAGGAATCAACTGATTCCAATGCCATGGCCTGGGTATCCCAAAATGGAGGATGCTCAGAGCACCTGTCAAATTCAGCATGGAGCTGCCACCAGCCCATTCCCTGCTCTGTGGGCCACACACATGTGCCTAAAAACATACTCTATGGACACAGGGTTGCACCCCCACCCATGGGTGCCATAAGGGCATCCCATGGGTCTGTACACCAAATCAAAAACAGGAAGAGCTGCACTGCCAGGAGTCCCACATGGACTCCAGGGCCGAAAACAATAAAGAACACAAATTAAAAAAGACTACAGAACAAGGACAGGGAGGTCCTGTCCTTTCAATGCATTTCCAGCATCACAGTGTCACCCCCCCATACTGAGGTTAGGGTGCCTAATCTCCCACGAGATAGACACCCTCATCCAGACGGTCAACATACCTTCTGGAAAGGCCATCTGCATTATCATGACTCTTCCCTGATCTATGCTCTATGGTGAAGTCTAGACCTTGCAGGCTAATGGACCACCTGAGCAGTTTCAGGTTCTCACCCTTCATCTGTATAAGCCACTTCAGGGGCTTATGATCTGTTTGGACCTTGAAGGTAGACCCTGTAAGGTAGGGCCTAAAACACCTAAGGCTCCAAACTATACTGAAACATTCCTTTCCAACAGTAGCCCCACCTAAGTTCTCTACCCTTGAGTTGTCTACTGAGGAATATGATCGGATGATCCCTCCCTTTGTCATCTAACTGGGACAAGACAGCTCCGATTCTGGTGTTGCAGGCATTCGTCTGGATGATAAAGGGTTTGCTGTAGTCAGGTGCACACAACACAGGTGCCCTACACAGACTTTCTTTCAAGCCATCAAAGGCCCTCTGACAGTCTTCAGTTGAATTAACCTTCCTAGGCTGTTTGGGTGACGTCAGAGCTGTCAGTGTTGCAGCTATGGTTCCATAGTCTGCCATGAAATTGTGATAATACCCAGTGAGGCCCAAAAAGGCTCTCAGCTGGGTTTGAATAGTGGGAGTCTCCCAGTCATGTACATTCTGTACTTTACTGGGGAGAGGTTGGATTTGACCCCCTCCTACCTCATGACCAAGATACGTGACTTTCCCCTGAGCTATCTGGCACTTGATGGCCTTGATAGTGAGGTTAGCCCTTTTCAAGGCCTGCAACACCTTATCCATATGTGTCAAATGCTCTTCCCAGGTGGAACTGTAGACGGCAATGTCGTCTAAGTAGGCCACACAAAAGGCCTCCAGCCCACTGAGCGCATGATTGACCAATCTCTGGAAGGTGACAGGGGCATTCTTCAACCCAAAAGGCAAGGCCCTTAATGGGTGGGGTCCCTCAGGTGTTGAGAACGCCGTCTTTTCCTTGGCATGTTCGTCAGAGCTATTTGCCAATATCCTGAGGTAAGGTCAAAGGTGATCACAAATTTGGCAGCACCTATGGTGTCACACAAGCTCATCAGCCCCAGGCAATGGGTGCGCGTCAGTTTTGGTGACGGCATTGACTCCTCGGTAGTCTGCACAGAACCCCCAATCCTCGGTACCTGCCTGGGAACTTGCCTTGGGGACAAGGACCACTGGACTGAACCAGGGACTGGTTGAGGGTTCAATAACACCCTGATCCAACATCTTGGCGACCTCAGCCTGGATATGGTTCATAACTGTATCTGACATACGGTAGCACCTGATTTTGACAGGCACACTGTCGCCAGTGTCAATATCGTGCCTACACCACAGTGGAAGTCCTGGTGTCAGTGAAAACAGAGAGGTATACTACCGGAGCAAAGCCCTGCAGACACTCTGCTGCTCTGTCATCAGATCCGGAGAGAGATGCACTCCCTCCACTGAGCCATCCTGAGGGTTGCTATGCAGCAAATCAGGAAGGGGCTCACTCTCATCCTCTTCTTGCTCTGAAGCTAGCAAAAGACATGAGACTTCTGCTTGCCTGTGGAAAGGCTTGAGCCTGTTAACTTGGAATACCTAATGGGCTACCCCATAGACTCCTATGCCAACCAGATAATTGACTTAGCCCATCTTGGAGATGATCCTGAAGGGTCCCAGTCCACTTGTCTGCCAAAGCTCTAGGCTTGGTAGGCTCCATCACAAGGATGTCCTGTCCCAGAATCAAATCCACTAGCGAGGCTTTAAGGTCATGCCAGTACTTTTTCAATTCCTGGCTGGCCTTGAGATTCGCTGTCGTCTGGCCCATCATCTGTGTCATCCTCCATATGGGGCCTAACACATAGTCCCCCACTTGCTTGGCGGGACCTGGAGGGGTGGCCTCCAAACCTTCTCTGATCAAGGCAAGGGGCCCCCTCACGGGATGTCCAAAGAGTAACTCAAAGGGGCTGAAACCAACACCCTCTTGAGGTACCTCTCTGTAACCGAACAGCAGGCATGGCAGGAGGAGATCCCATTTTAGGGGCTCTTCCAAAGTGCCTAGCATGCCCTTCAGAGTTTTATTAAATCTCTCAACCAGACCATTGGTCTCGGGATGGCAAGAGGTGGAGAACTTGTAGGTTACCCTGCACTCTTTCCACATGGTTTTCATGTAACTAGACATGAAGTTAGATCCTCTGTCAGAGACAACCTCCTTAGGGAATCCAACACGGGTAAAAATGCCCAGGAGAGCCCTGGCAACCACCTTGGCAGTAACAGTCCGAAGAGGTATAGCCTCAGGTTACCTGGTGGCATGATCAACCAAAACCAGGATGAACCGATGTCCACCTGAAGTGGGAGGGTCAAGGGAAGCGACAATGTCGATGCCCACCCTCTCAAACGATGTGCCAACCACTGGCAATGGCTGCAGTGGGGCAATAACACTGCCTCCAGTCTTGCCAGACAACTGACAATTGGGCAGGTCCTGCAGTGGGACTCCACTTCTACTCCCATCCGTGGCCAGTAGAAATGGGCAGAGAGCCTCTGCTTAGTCTTCTTGGTACCAAGATGACCAGCTAAGGGTACCTCATGCGCCAACTACAGTAGGAAGCGCCTGTAAACCTGGGGTACCACCAACCTCTTGAGGGCACCAGGGTCAGGCTTAGTGGTCTCACTAACAAGGAGCTCACCCTCCCAATAGATTTGGAATGTCCTAGGCACTTCTCCTTGTGCCTGGGACAGGGCCTGTTTCCTCAGACCCTCGAGAGAGTGGCACTCTCTCTGTCCCTTACAGAAGTCCACCCGGGAGGGTCCCCCTTCAGCCAGCGGGCATTGAGGATCGGGTGGTCCTCCGCATTGAGAACCTCTCCCACAGGAGAGTCTTCTGTCTCTTCTCCCTCAGGAGTTGAGTTTGGGTTTTCCACTGGACCCAGCCCATCCGGAGCATGGATTCCAATGGGTGCTGTAGGAACAGCAAGAAGAGAAGGAGCCCCCTTCACAGAGGTGGCCTTCTTGGTCTTCCGTCTTCTTGCCTTAGACCTCGCCTTTGGCTCGGGTACCTGACTCACAGCCAGACCCTGTGTCACCTGTGACCTAGTGACTGCAACAGTAGTCAGGGGGAGACCATCCGAGATCAACCCCAACTCCACTAGATCATTACCTAACAGAATTTTAGCAGTGACATTGTCCTGAACCAGGACAGGAAGCTTTGCTGTCTTGTCTCCAATCATGAGTGTGACTAAGGCTACAGGCGATAATTTAGGAGGCCCACCAGCTAACCTGGTGCTTCTCAGAGGAGCACCTACATGGTCCTCTGGCTTGAGCAGGGTCCTGTCCACTACTGTCATGCTTGCCTCAGTGTCTCTCAAACCAGTAGAAAGGCTGGCCATTCAAGAGGACACTTCTAAAAAACCTACGGGTGTTCTATAGGATAGTCGCCAGTACTTCTGCGTACTGGTCTGAGGCCCCAAGGGACACTAAGGAAATCTCTACAGGAGCACCAAATGTGATCCCTGTAGAGGAGGGGAGGACAATGGCCTCTACCTCAGACATGGGCTAAGGGTGGCTCAGGCTGACAGCCTGTACTCCAAGTGTCTTACCTTTACACTTGGAGTCACCCTTCTTGTGATCCAGAGCCCCACATTCCCAACAAGTGCCAGGAATGCGGGCTATGATACTGGAACCACTAGGAGCCTGCTTTGCAGCAGGTGGACCACTACTCTTATTCCCACCCATAGATGACTTATCCCCACTAGATTTTTGGGTCTTAGGAGAGGGAGGTTTTGGTTTACCCGACTGTGATTGCTTCTGGGACTCATCAGCTTTCTGAGAGGTCACCTTTTCTTTGTCCTTGTCCTTCCCACTGGAGTCCTTAGAGGACACCCAGTGGGAGACCCACTTGTCAACCAACCTAGCCCGATTAAAGGTATCCAAAATGTTCTGGTCATCAACATACTGGCGCAGCTCTGGTGAACAGGCTTCAGAAAAATGCTAAAAAAACAAAAGGTTGACAATTCAACAAAAGTTTTCACCTTGTATCCATCAATCCACCCCATCATGTTCATGTGCGCAGGACTCACCCAGTAAACCCAAGATACATTCTCTCTTTTCTTAAAATCCCTGAACCTTTTAAGGTATTGGGTAGGTGTCTTGCCAAACCTGGCAATCAAAGCAGACTTCATGCACTCATACTGACCCCTTTCTTCCACACTCAGTTTCAGAATACAGTCATATCCATTTTGAGGCACTCTGCTTAGCAAAAACTTAGCCCAATCTCTCTTATCAACATCATGAATTGCACAAGCCATTTCAAATGCTTCAATCCATTGGAGGATATCTGAACCCTCCACAAACACACCAACCAAATCTTTCATAAGCTTGATGGCTGGGGACCTGACACTCTCAATGGGTTTAGCTGAGGTCTCCACTCTAACATTCTCTATCTGGATTCTCTGACATTCAGTGTCCTTGTCTTTGAGTTCAAGATCCCCATTCTTGAGTTCCACTTGCTGTGCAAGCTCCTCTTTCTTAAGCTCAGCTTCTATTTTCAACTTGTGGTATTCAAAGGCCATTCTTAATAACTCAAGTGCCACGGAATTGCTGGGGTTTGGAACAGAGGCAACAGGAATACTGGCATTCCCAGAAACAGATTCAGCAACAACCCCAGGGGCAGAGGCCTCATTGGTTGCATCCCCCCTTCAAGAGTTTCACCATCAGTCTGGTAGTCAACCAGGGCAGCTATCAGCTCAGCCCTAAACTTATCCACAAAGTCTAACTCCCTGGCTTCACAAGCACTTTGGAAAGCCTCTAAGCTCATCCTAGTCAATTTACCATTTGCAATAGACTACATTGCTTGTAATGTAGTTATCTTGTACACAACTAAACCTTAATTTAAAAAAGTGCAGATAATTTGTAAGTGGCACGGTTATACACTGATTATTAAAACCATAAGCATCCCACCTCTGCCACCAGTGTAAAGACTGGAGGGGGGGTCTGTACTTCTGCTCTCTATATGGTAGAGGAGAGGCACGGAGGACCCCAGCCAAGATTCTCTATTATTGGTACGTGGTCGAGCAATCAAGGCCTAGCTTCTCAGGAAGTGATGCAGGCTGGTTCTTAAGTACAGTGTAGTCCCCAAGCCCCCACAAAGGAATGTCCACACACTGTATTAGTTAAAACACAGATTTTATATAATTAATATTCAAGGTTATGTACACTATCACAATAACTCACTTTGTGCTCGGAAAATCTACAATTGCAAATATATACAGTTCTAAAGAGGTACCACAATTATTATTAGATCTCATTAAAGTGCATCAACTATACTCTGGTCAAATGTCACACAGATCACTTAATAAAGGCAACCAACAATAGACATAGGAGGAAAGCAGTTGGTTAGAACAATTGGCAGAATACTGGCCCCTACCACTAGACACAGTTCTGTGTGGAAATCCCCCCACCTGGGCAACCTGTAAAGTAAAGACATATCACAAGCCCAGTGTCACGCTCACCTTAGCTCTGCGGGAGTGTCTGGAACCTCCGTCCTGGGTTATCCTCTTGATTATGATTACCCGTGGGGACGTCTGCGTCTGGATTGGGATCAAGAACACAAGGCAATTGTGAGTTCCTGGGAACTTGGGGAAAACCGTACCCTCCCAGCCCTTCTGTGGGACCCACTTGTGTATATGTGTATGCTCACCTTATGAAAATAGGTAGTAGGCTCTCCGTCCTGCTCTCTCTTCTCAGCAGGGGCGCAAAGTCCAGCACCATTGGTTACTTCACTGATGAAACCCACGTCCACGCCTGCTATGGCATTGTGTAGCTGCATGCTGCGCTAATGAGTGTGTGCTTAATCCTAATGCGCTTGCTTTCTATCCCTGCTTGCTGTCCTTTTCTGACCTTCTTCGGTCTTTTGTCGAGTATGCTTGCTTTTCTTTCTTGTTTGCTGCTCATTGCTTCTTTCAGACTTCTGTTGGCTACTATTGTGGTTTCAGTCTCTTTGCTATAGTCCTTTCTCTCCCTTTCTTAATGACTGTTGCACTGCCTGCCCCATTAATGCCAAAAGTCCATTGCACGCATGTTTATTGCACTGCCTGTTCCTTTAATGCTAATTGTCTGCAGTTGGTTCTTACCACATGTCTTTGTGTTTGCTTTACAGAGTTTGGAATGCCGGTGTGGAGAAGGGGCAGTGTGCTGATCTGGAGGCTTCCAGCTGGTGAGTCGCAGAGTGCCAGGGGGCAGAGCCGGGAACATCGCGGATCCGAAAACCGAAGCCATCGGATGACAAGGAGCTGCCAAGGAAATTGCAGGAGCCGGAAGCAGGTAAGTGGAATCTTGGAGGCAGCTGGGAGGCCGTTGCAGGACGCAGGTAGCTGTGCGTGGCCCAGGGTACTTCTGCTGGCTGGGACAGATCTCCGGAGGCACAATGAGCATGCGCTGCCTTAGGGCAGTTTAACGCGAAGCGTGGGATGGTGCCTGGGTGTGGCTTAAATAGTCAGCAACACCCAGAGACTAGAGCACTGCCTATGAGTTTCTGCAGGACTGATTCCCCCCATGTTGGGTGGTTAGCCCAATGTTGGATAATGCAGCTGGTGCCAGGCGTGCCATGCCCTGGTCCAGCTGGGTTGTTCCCAGGTTCCCCATATGAGGATGGGATGTGGAGTCCTGTGAGCCCAATGGAAGGGTACTGGGGCAATTATGTGTGAGTCGGTTACTGGGTTGGTGGAGGTCATGACACCCAATCCATATATTGTTCTAGAAGTCTTATTTCCTTCTAAGATAGTTCTACAACCCCAATGTACCTGGAATAGCAGAGTTCATCATCGGGTCATTGACGGATCCTTCTTGAGCGGCTCCCTTTAAGGCAGGAGCCACGGATCGTCGAGATCCCATGAGGAAAAAGGGTTGAACGACGACAGTGAGGTGGCAGCTTCATTCCTAGCGGTGCTCGTTGACGATGGAGCGTTGGCATCCTGCAAAGAAGAGGCTTGAGGGGCACCTCGGTGATGATAGTTTAGGACCGCAAAGAGATTGTGAAGAACTGTGGCCCAGCAAGGGCGTTGAGTCGTCCGGCGTCTCTACGGTCGGGAGTTGGCGGGAAACCCATGAGCAGATGCTCCTCGGTGCGTCGGCGGCCTCGACTTTCTCCGGCCGGACAAAGCGGTTGACGGTGCAGACGAAAGCTTCCTTGGATCAAATGTTACTTAGCACGGCGGCTCCGGTCGGCGACGGAGGTCATCGACGGTGATGGGCAACAGTGTCCGGGCACTTCTCCTTGTGATTCCGCGGCGGTCCCCATCTCCGGTCGGCAGCCTGTCGTAGGTCTGTCTACCAGGGAGCTTTGGCAAAGATCAGTTGTTGCACTATTGTCTCTCGTAGCTCGGGAAGAGGGCACCTAGCCAGGTCCTCCCTGGGTCAGTCCTTGGAGACACAGCAGCTTTCAGATCAACAAAGTAGAGCAGCAGCAAGACTTCTCTTCCAGCAGGGCTTCAAGGTTAAGCTTCAGTTTCAACTCCAGTTTCTCTTCAGCTTCTGAACATGAATTATAGCAGTGAGGGGCCCCCAGATAGACTAGCTGATCGGTCAGAAGGGCATTCATGCAGGCAGGCAGCCAATCAGTTGCATAGTGCCTTCAGGCCATTCACTTCTCTCCAGACACTCACAACAAGTTAAGTGTATTTGGACAAGTACCCAGCCATTCAACACTCCACACTGCATTCATACCAGTTTCGGTAGGGCTGTGTCAGTCATTGTGTCAAACACCAGAAACTAGACATCCACAACAAGAAGGGCATATCCGCCACACACTCCATGCACCCAGGTCCCACCCACAGGGCGTACCCACAACATACAGTCACTGGGAAGGCTCCAGCCAGTCTGGCCTGGACTTCACAACAACACCATATATGTTAATGTTAATGTTAAAGGTCATTTGTACCGTGCACTATCACCACCAGAGTGGTCCCCTGGCGCTCTGGCGGCTCTGAAAGAGGGAGGGAGGGTGGGTTAGTGGGTGGAGGCTGGAAAAGTGCAAGATTGCAGTGATGTGCTGTTGGCAGCCTCAGCCCGGTGGTTCCATCGGCTGGGCCTGTGGTGTATGCGGCCGGTAGTCGTCGTGTGCTGATGTGCGAGTCTATGTGTGTTTTTGTTCTGTTGTTGCACTGTAGTGAAGTTTGTGCGGTTTGCTGTGCTAGAGGTTTGTGGTTGTGTTTGGTTTGGAGTTTGAGAGGTGTATGCAGAGAAGGAAATTGTTAGTGGTATTGGTTAGTTTGTATCTCTATCCTGGACTGAACTGGTTGGGCTCGTGTAATCTTACACAACGGGATGCTTGTACACCCTGAGCCTCAGGAGGTACGTGCCCGTTTTTGCATTCGAGGCCATTTGAGGATTTAGCTGTCCCCTCCGCCCGCTCCCTTAATAACCTTGCATGCTCCTTACCCCCTCCACATGACTAGCGCAGCTGCTAGTGTCCATATTTCCGATTGTGTGGTGATTGGTGGTATCTTGTCCGTACCACAGCCCCATGGTACCTAGTTGTGGCTGTATGGGTGTTGGGGGATGGTAAGGGTTGGCTGCCCGTTTCTCTGGGTCTCGATGGTGGACCTCTGTGTCCAGCGTCAGCCCTACTGGTGCTCAGGGTACTTCTGTCGGATTCTAGGGGTTTGTCAATGTCCTTTTTTTTGATGAGTTGTTTGTCTTATTGTTGTTTCGGTTTTAGTCTCTGGTGTTGAAGAGGCAGGTTTTTAGTAATTTTCTGAATTTAAGGTGATCTTTGGTGTTCCTTATTACTTTTGGGATGTTGTTCCAGGTTTTCGCATATATGGAACTTCCACCCAACAGCCAGTCAGGGGGAAGGGACAGAGTCAGGGCTCCCCAGGACTTTGGGAAAACAAGGTAACAGGCAATAGAAAGCAAGAGGCCACAGAGGCCATCTTGTTTCCTATCAGGAATCAACTGATTCCAATGCCAGGGCATGGGTATCCCAAAATGGAGGATACTCAGAGCACCTGTCAAATTCAGCATGGAGCTGCCACCAGCCCATACCCTGCTCTGTGAGCCACACACTGGTGCCCAAAAACATACATTAGGGGCACAGGGTTGCACCCCCACCCATGGGTGCCATAACGGCATCCCATGGGTTTGTACACCAAACCAAAAACAGGAAGAGCTGCACTGCCAGGAGTCCCACATGGGCTCCTGGGCAGAAAACAATACAGAACACAAATGAAAAAGTACTACAGAACAAGGACAGGGAGGCCCAGCCCCTCCAATGCATTTCAAGCATCACAAGATCCTGCACAGGGTTGAACTTGGCTGTGAGACCAGATTATTGGAACGGGTGTTGAGTACATCAGAAGTTTCAGGACTGCATACTATGTAATACCGGAAACCCCTGGTTTATTCTCAAGCTATCAGCTGAGCGAGATTCTTATAAATCTCCCTATTATTTTACTTTCAGGTCTCTCTTTCGGGAAACCATTTAGGGTTTGCTTTGGCAATGGAGGGGTTAAAATGTAAGCCATAAATCATAACCATTGCATGCCATATCAGGGCAATTAATTATGCACCCGTAGAGTCCCAGTCTGCCCAGGATTTCTTGCTGAGAGGAGATGCAGCAACGGTGGTTTTGTGCTTTTTCGGTGTAAGACTGGCCATTTAACAACATTTGACTACACCTTTAAAAAGGTGTTCGCCGGCGCGGAGCGCCGCGCGGACTCCCGTAGAGTCCCAGTCTGCCCAGTCCGCCTCAGGTCGGTGAAGAAGCAAGAAGAATTTTCACACATGGCTGCGCCATGTACAGGTCTGCAGACACTGCAAAAGACACTGTTTGAGATGAGGCGTAACAGAGTGGTCCCCATACCGGGAGCGGGATATGAGGATAACGTATCCTTTGAGGTTAGCCCAGAACTTGCAACATCAGATGAACACACCAACTATCGAATACAAACATGGATGGTACCTTCTGAAGTCTTTAGCAAGCCAAAGCGTTAGTGTGAGTGCTGCAAAGGAGCTACAACACAAAGATGCAATGTTTGATCAATCCCTTAATGAGCCAGTGACAAAGGTGAATGGTGGGATTCAAAATAACGTGATCAGTCCAGAAACGCCTATTACATGTATAGCAAAATGTAAAGGTATGGGGAATGAGGTGAGAAAGGACGGGCTAATGGAACCATGTGCAATAAATGGCCCAATCGATCTCGTTGTTGTTAACACTTCGATGTTCTATTTCCCACTTGACATTGCAGATAGTTAAATGTTGGAACTACAAGTTCCAAGTGGCCCCACTGCAAGTCTTGGTTTGTGTTTCGAGCCCATCGAAACAGCGACGGCAAATAAATTAGCAGCGTCTGAGTTACATCTACTGAGCCCTTTGGCAGCAAAGACGCATACATCTGGGATGGCGAAAGCTAATGAGCGCACATGCAAGCCGAGGACAGAGATAGACAGGAGGCAGAAATGTGCTTGTGGAGAAAAGAACAATTAAGCAGAACTATGCCGCCAAAGTATTAACATCTCAATATGAGAATCCGACAAAGGAGACAGCGAGTTTCCATTATTTGGGGTTAAACTCGCGATCACCTTTTGAAGTGAAAAGCGATATTCAATCAGATAATACAGGAATTCAAATAAAGCCGATTGTTGGCAGAGAGGACGACACTTAGAGTAACAGCATGCATGTGTCAAAAAAATGTTGCAAAGGACAAGAAATTACAGAAATGAATTTACTCCCAACCAGCGAATCGCGAGTAAACAAAGACAGTAATTTGCTTGGCAATAACAATAAATCAGTCTCATACTTTAGAACTGTTGTTGGGCGGGAAGCCCGACTGACAGAACGACTGAAGGAGGATTACCTCCAAATTAAAGAGAAATTAATTAACAGTTACGAGAAGCCAGCAGATATCAGGAAAGCAATGTCAATATATGATATGCATGATACACATACCGTGGAAGAGGCAGCAAATTCATTTGACACTTCCCAGCAAAAATAAACAACAGGAGGGAACCAATACCCCACGTGGCCGTGGTGTTATCAGAGGTATAAGCTCTATAGTGACAAGTGTGGGAAATAATGCAGTGAGAGAGATGACTAAGGAAGTGCATCATACACTGCATGAGTCACATAGTAGCGTAAAATCAACAGCAGATCAACACACCCAATCTGCAAATAAAACTCAGCAGTATCAGGAGGTTGAGCCTGAAAATGCGGCCAGGGAGATTTCATCAGTTGCTGCAGGAATACAAATTCATAATAATGTTCTTGTAGCAACCTCACTTTCTCTGATTCCTTTTGTAAAACTTTATGAGTCCATCAGCGATGCTATAAAGGATCAAAGTGCTTGATTGTCAAATATGAATGAAAAGTTTCTGAAAATGGAAAACTCAATGAGAAGTTGCAACAAGGAGAGAACATACAAACTCAGTGGATCTCATGGATGGAATCCTTGAGTGCCTCAAATGGTTTCGGCACATTAATAAGAAAGGGCCGGTACATCGACAAGACACTCTGTTTCCCAGCGAGCTAAATGGTGTCTTGGATGGTCTATCCCAACATGGAGATAGACAAGAAAATCAAAACCAAAACTCGGGTTTTCTAGTGAATGATGAAAGCACAACACCGTTTGTAGTCCCACAAAGAGAAAGTCCACTTGATGACACAAACATCTTAAAACCGAAGGAAGCGTGTGGGACAAAAGAGGATGATCTAGCTTCTGTGACTGAGACTAGTAAATCTCTGGAAGATAAGAGACAATCTTTGACGCATGGTGTAGGACCACCAGAAAGTCAATCAGGTGGACCGTGTGTGATTTCTACTAATATCACAAGAGCAGAACAACCTCTCAATCAAATAATTAAATTGCCTAGTAGCCCATATGGAATTTTTGTAGGAGCCGCAAAGTCCATGACAGTGCTTGCTAGTCCCCCAAATCAGGCAAAGCCCCAAAGAACAATGAGGCCTAAAGAAAGTAACAAGAAAGTCACAAAGAAAAGATATCCAGAAGCAAAAAACAAAAAAAATGTAAGAAACCTATCAACCCCGCAGAAGCCGGGGCTTTTTCAACAAGGTACAGCGTCCAAGACCCTAAAACAAATAAATCTGGGTTTCTCGTCAACTAAAGTAGTAACAACAAAAGAGGGCCAGGATGGTCAGAGGTCTAATCCAAAAAAAAGACCACGCCGGGACTCTGAAGGAACTATAAACGACTGCAGAGAAGGTTCTGAAGTCCCATGTGAGTGGTCCATCTACGCAATTGAATCACATGAAGACCAATACGTGGTGGACGCTGTTGAAGTGGCAGCCAGTCACATTCCAGTACAAGCCGCTCCTAAAAGAACACAAATACCTATCAGTCTTCCGCCACAAAGGGAGAGATCATCGGATAAGATCAAAGATAAGGTATTCCAGTTAACGGACCAAAAGAACTTACGTACAAGACAAAGTCCTAACAAAGACTGGCCCTGTGGAATGCACCATGACAACAAAGAATGGAGCACCGTCAAAGTTAAATCCAAGAATGACGTCTGCTCAAAGTCAAAAACAAAATGACTTAAAAACAGTTGTGACTGGTGAAAGAAAACATGAGTCTATTCAAAAGACAAGGAAGGTGTGAATTGAAAACATCTTGCCAGAAGGAAAGTAGGTAAGTTTATAATGGTTAAAAGTCATAATAGAAGTAATGTGATGCGATTACTGCACATTATTCCCTCGCTGCATACAATTATCTGTGAAGATATTGAGATAGTGGAATATATTACAGAAGAACGCTCAGACCAGGTCTTATTGCATATCAGATCACACACGGCGGAACATGCTTTAGTGGCAGCTAAAGAAGAGCTACTAGCATATGGGTTTGATCTCTCCGTGGTAAGAAACAGTCAAAAAGACAGTGATAAGTGTGAAGATGTCAAAAAAACAATGAATGAAAAAAGAAAGGAAATTCCGAAAGATCTGCTTAGTTACAATACCGGAGAGAACAATGATGTTGCAAGTTATGGATTAGACTCTGGGAATGTAATGACCCATAACCAGCAACGACCGATGTGGAAGTAAAAAATACCAACAGAAAGGGAAAACCCTTGTGTCCTGATCTCCTGGAACACCAGAGGTTTCAATCATTGGTTCCAGGATTTTCCACTTTCTCTAAATAACAACTTTGCAATATGCCTGCAGGAAACATGGTTAAGGGAACCTCCCACGAGAGATGGCTACTCAGTTGTGCTAAATCCTGCTGGGAAAAATAACTTCAGTCGTCCTTTCTCTGGGCTTTTGACGATGATAAATAACAGCACCGGATGGGTAATAGCACAAACATTTAATCCAAATCTGTTTGTTCAAGGATCATTGCTCCATTTGAAAAGTGGAGCGGAGTTCGGAGACGAGTTCAGTCTGCTGCAGAACTCGGTGTCTGAGTCCCTGAGAGGAGCTGCTGCGACGGACTCTGTTCCTTTAAGGCAGAGGACCTGCCTACAAAAGCTGTGTGTCAGCGCGGAGCGCGGCGCGGAGTTCGCAGACGAGTTCAGTCTGCTGCAGAACTCGGTGTCTGAGTCCCTGAGAGGAGCTGCTGCGACGGACTCTGTTCCTTTAAGGCAGAGGACCTGCCTACAAAAGCTGTGTGTCAGCGCGGAGCGCGGCGCGGAGTTCGGAGACGAGTTCAGTCTGCTGCAGAACTCAGTGTCTGAGTCCCTGAGAGGAGCTGCTGCGACGGACTCTGTTCCTTTAAGGCAGAGGACCTGCCTACAAAAGCTGTGTGTCAGCGCGGAGCGCGGCGCGGAGTTCGGAGACGAGTTCAGTCTGCTGCAGTCCGCTGCACGTCCGATTGCCCGACTGTACGCTATCACATTCTGGTAGCGGGCTGAGCTGCAGCCATAATACAATACAAAATGGTGAATACGATATTGAAGGAGGGACCGCAGACTCGGCAAAAATCACTGTTACATCGAAGGAAGCCACCCCAGAGGCTAAACAAGGAGGTAAGCCTGGTGGAATTGTCTGTGCCGCATGATTCAACTGGGTCAATTATAAATATGGATAGACTGGAAATCAGCCGACCGCTGAAAGGCACAGTGCCTTCCCTAGTCTATTTGTCACAGGCGGTAATAGGTCTCCCGCAGCCAGAGACTGTTCATACTGGAAAGGAAAGTAATGATGTTATAATACCTCACCAAAATATGCATCTAGACAAATTTGAGAGCGGCATCGCTGAACCGCAAAAGGTTTTTTCGCCTTCAATCTACATTGACGCTTATGAAACCCCACAAATCTCTCCCTTTGAACTAACTGACCTCGATTTGTTGAGTATTAACATTCCAAATGTCCTATCTCAGACCAAGGTCTCATTGCCCCCCCCCCTGGCAGATCATAGAAGAGCAGGAATACAGTCCACACCTTTTTCTCCAATGTTGCCACTTGACACAAAAAACATACCTATGTCTTCAATACCTTTCAGTACCATGTTGGCTTGAACACAGTTAATGAAATAAACTCGGGGGAGGGGGCAAGTTTTGATTCTATGCCGACTGAATTGCTGAATGTAAGGATACCTGAAATCGCCATAGCGGCGGAGAAAGACCTTAGTCAAGGGGTCTGCCTTGAAGCCGTGGGCACAAATAAAATACAGGCACTTCAGAGGCAAAAAGCACAAGACTTTTCCAGAGGTAAGAAACATACAGATGTACCATCGACTGAACTCTCAGGACGCGAAGCAAGGTTAGCTACAAGGCTAAAAGCCGACTTTTTAGCAACCTATGAGCGCTTAAACGACAGCTTTCGGCAAAATCAAATGGCACACTCATCTAGAAAAGAACCGGCAGACATCAATTTAGTAGGGAATTCATCTTGGAACACATCATTCAGGTCCGAGGGTTCTATGTCAGCCGTAGACAATTCGATATTTCAAAAATCAGACGCAAACTTGGAATCGGTAGGCTCAAAGGATGTAGAGGCCAGAGCTGTCATGAGCAGCTCTAAGTTGAATGGTCGGAGAAAGGAAAAGAGAGCCCGCCCTGGAGAGAACCAAGATGCCTCTGAACAAGAAAGGCCTGATCCCCCCTCTAAAAGCTCGCTTTCCACAGCGGCCGGAATTCAAATCCACAATAATGTATTGGCCGCAACATCAATTGCCTTATTACCTTTTATGAAATTGTATGAATCCCTGCATGATGCTGTGAGTGACCAATTGACGCTTCTGGCTTCTGTAAATGCAAAGATTTCAACTCTAGAAACCTTTTCTCAAGCAATAACACACAGAATGGATTATGAAGCTGAAACATCCCTTAAATGGCAAAACAGATTATGCGAACTTGCTCGCCAGGCAAATGGTGATAATGCGGGCTTAATTGATGCAGTAATCGAATGCACAAAATGGATGCGCCATAATAATCCAACGAATTGCCGGACAGGAAGCGCGGGAGCTTATGACTTGCCTAGATTATCACCATCGACTGAATCATCAAATGAAAAGCCCGGCGTGATTCCAAAACCCTGTCGCAAGCTTGTAGGATTGTCCAGCTGTAATACGGGCTCTGCGTGTCCAGTTAATGAGCAAACGAATATTGAGAAAAATGTGGTCGACGTATGTGACAGGGGTGCGAAGGCAAACGAAGTAATTAAAAAGCAAACGTCGCGTGTCCAGCTCATTTCCCTGTCCCAACAAGAAGCACCTGACAATACCAATAACGGTGTCGTGAGTAAAGCATCTGTGGAGCAGGAACAAGCACAAGAGGAACGGTTCCCAGGGCCAGAGGTGGAAAGAACTGTCCCAGGAAACTTATCTGAAATACTCTCATTTGGGATCTTTAATAAACCCACAACAGCAAAGAAAGCGAGTAAAAACCAACCCCTGGATAAAAAGAGAGGAGGAAATAACTTACAGACGCGACCTACGCAGAGGCAAGTGGCCAAACGTGCGCGCAAAACGAGCAGCAAAAAATTCATTCGGAATTTATCAACACCGCCACGCCTATCTATGTTTCAACGTCAGGGGAAACAACCAAAGGAGTCTGATAATCCTATAATAGAAATTGAATCAACGAGTGTGCCTAAACGGTGCTTGAAAAGAACAAGAGACTGTTCAGATTGTAAGGACGATGAAACATACGAGTCATCTATTGACTTATGTGAATTCTCAACCTACTCAATTGACGACGACGAAGAAAAAGAAGTGGCTGCCCCTACGGTAGAAGAATCACCGGATGACACCGGCAAAGCCAATAAGACTCAACCCAGACCGGGCCTTCAAACGGCCATTCCACTACAAGTAAGTGAGCAAGCAAGTAAAAACAACAAAAAGGTGCCCCTGCTTTTGCCAACACGTACGGAAGCAGAAGAGCAGAGCAGTAAAACGCCAGCTGCCCGGGCCCAGCCACATGACATGTGCGGCAAACTAAATCCGAAATTAACAAGAGCACAAATCGAAAAGCTTAGTAGAAACTCTAACCTGAAAAACACAGAGTCGAATGCCCCATTCATGAGAGGCATCTGGAAAATACAAATCAAAAATGTCCTGCCAGAACAAAAAGAAGTAAATTTGAATCGTCGGAACATACTAAAACTTCTACAATGCATACCAACTCTCCGAGCTACCAAATCAGATGACATAGCGGTAGTTGAATATATGTCTGAAGACCATCTGGACTGGGTAAACTTGCATCTTAATTCCAGCACGCTAAAGAAAGCTGTAAAGGATGCTGCTGCCGACTTTTTGTTCTTCGGATTCGAAATTATATGTGCTGATGCTCAGGACGTAGAAAGCGTCCCCTACTCTTCTACGGAACAAACAGAGAATGAAATAAGAAGAAAGAGCTGTGGGACCATATAAGGATAAAGCGATCATCGTGCCAAAGTCATGCAACACAAACTAGACAATAGCTCAGTGCAGATGGATTTGACATTAACAATCAATTAATGTCATGGAACACACGAGGTTTTTCCCATCTTTTTGAAGGACAATGGCAATTAGCAGATAAAACCTCAATTATATGCCTACAAGAAACATGGTTACGTGAATGCCCAGTGTGCGATGGATATACAGTCCTTATTAACCCGGCAGGAAAGAACTTGTTTGGTCGTCCCTTCTCTGGTTTGATAACCATGATAAATAACAGCGAGGACTGGAAGATCCTGTCAACCAAGAACCCAAACATGTTCGCACAAGTCACGACAATTCAAGATTCCAGGTCCTTAAATTCCAGAGAACAGGTGACTCTGATAGTGAACATTTATTGGAACCCAGCAATGATCTCACAATCAAGATTTATTTCTGAGGTTATGTCCGCAATCGATGAATGTGTATTCTCCTACACTGATCCTGCAATTATAATATGTGGGGATTTCAACTATTCTTGGGTAAATATCCCTCTGACAAAAAGTATAACATCCACATCGAGGAGCAATGAACATATACAGGATCGGGGTGAAAGGTGGGCAAAGGAACTTGCCCTTAGAGACTGCTCTATGCTGAATGGTTGCACTCGTGGCGACATCCCCCCGGGTCCTACCTGGAAGAGAGGAGATTTAAAGAAGACGCTCGACTATATATGGGTATCTAGGAACTTTTTGGAACAAATAATCACTCTCAAAGTCACCGAGACAGAAAAAATGACGCACTAGTGCTGAAATGGCTGAAAGTTCAAAAAACAACCTTGATAAAATACTCGGAGAGGATAACCATAAACAATGGAGCAAATAGACTACATCTGAATGAACCAAAGCTGGTCAAGACAATATCCCGTTTTGCTAACGCGATTGATACAACGGCAAGGATAAACTATACTTTATTATTCCATCAATACAAAACGAAGCCATACAAACGAAAAAGGCAAGATGTCGAAGTAAAACATACTTTTAATCCAATAATAAAACAAGAGAAGCAAAATCTTCAGAACGACATCAGGCTCTTAAGAAAGGATCCTAATGCCTGTAATAATTTACTAATTCAAAAAAGAAAACAGCGTTACCGAAACTGGATGAAATCTTTCAACTTGATTCGAGTCCAAGCCCAAGCCGAACAAATGCTGAAACTTATTATGCAAAAAGATAGTAGACATATTTGGGAGATAATTAACACCGGTGGGATTAAACATACTTATGCAATGTCAAATGGAGTAAGTGGAGCAAGCTGGGTGGCGCATTTTACTACCATATTTGATGATTGCAACTGCATTAAGGTCCCCCAACTAATGCTCCCTGATGTAAGATGGAATGTGGCAGACGCAGAAGATGATATTAATCAGGCAATCCAGAAGCTAAACTCCTCCAGAGCAGTCGGCCCTGATGGTATTTCAAACATGATGTTAAAAAACCACAGCTCTATATGGGCAAAGCTGATGAGTGTTCGATTCGAAAGAATTGCTCTGGAAAGAGTATTGCCTGATTCTTGGTCAAAGGCGGTGGTTGTTCCGATATTCAAAAAGGGTAATCGAGACGACCCAAACAATTATCACCCGATTGCCCTTTTGGATACAATTGGAAAAGTATTTGGGTCCTTTCTCCAGAAACGCCTAGCTAACTGGGCTGAAGATGTTGCAGCTGTTGATCGACGTCAAACCGGATTTACAAAAGGTGTGGGGGTTGAGCTTAACCTGGTGCTCTTGAACTGTCTAAAACTAGATGCACTAAGGCGTAAGAAAAAACTATATATCGCCTTTATAGATCTGAGTCAGGCTTTCGACAGCATAAATCGCAACTTGCTGTGGAAAAAACTTCATGATTGGAAATGTCCAAGTGAGCTGCTAGCCCCTTTGATTGCGCTACATTCCAAAACATCCATCAGAGTTCGGCTAAATGAGCAAGGCGACTTATCTGATGAGATATTGACAAAACGAGGAGTCAAACAGGGTTGCCCTTTAGCAGCCCAGCTATTTAAGCTCTTCATTTCTGATCTACCTCTAATATTAAGTGAACTAAGAGTTTTTCCTCCGTTGGTGAATGGTCATGAATTAAGCTGGGCTGTCTACGCCGACGATATTGTGCTCATGGACTCCACTCCAATCGGATTGCAGCGACTGCTAAATGAATTCCAGAAATATTGCATGCAAAATGACCTACGAATTAATATCAAAAAGTCAAAAATCATCGAGGTGGGTCACTGTAAACCAAAGAAGTTATGTAACTTTGAATGGAGGATAAATAATGAACTCGAAAACTGATAGCATAAGATACTTAGGTGTTTTGTTTAACAACTCAATTCGAGAATGGGAGTGGTCTCAAGACTTGGTGGCCCGGATGAAAATGTTTGCCTTGCAAGGAGCAAAATTGCATGCAGCTTACGGAAAATTCTCTCTAAAGCCGGTTCTATCATTCTACCTTCAAAAGGTAGTTCCCGCGATAACTTTTGGGAGTGAAACATGTTGGAATCTTCCAGAAGAGTTGTGGGATAAGCTTGAAGGTAGTTTTTGGCGTAAAGTGTTGAGATTACCTAATAGCTCATCAATGGTGGCAATACGATACGAGCTATGTATTGAGGCTCTATATGGAACTGTTCTGTGGAAATCAATCTCCATGTTTAGGAAAATGCGGACGGAGATGGTAGTAAAACCATATGAAATACTCCACTCTGTTTCTGAACATCCATCTGCCTTTTTAATAAGGGAGTGGGAGAAAAAACTACTTCTTGTATTAGAAGATGCTGGAGTTTCAGTAGAGACTGTAATACTTCGCCCCCAAATTGCGAAGAAAAAAATTCGTCACCATAACTGGCTAAAAAATGAAGAACGGCGAAACAAACTGATAACTTCTCTAGACCTTGGAAGTGCGCTAAACAAACTTGATGCAATTCCAAAATTTTTGGAGAAATTTCCTTCGCAATATGTTCCTGCGGATGAGACTAAATCTATATAAAACTAGGGAGATACAGCTCCTGAGGCATAATCCACTGGTGCAGACGGCAGAATGTAGATTCTGCAAACTTGGCCAAGAATCGGTGAGACACCTAATATTAGACTGTGAAGCTATTACAGCGCAGCGTAGTCTGCATTTAGACCGCTTTGCTCCTTCGTCAGGAAACATGGATGCCTGGTGGTGTTACCTGATCGCAGGTCTCAACACTCAGTTCACCTGCGCAATAATAAATTTTATGGACGCACTACAGCTAAACAATTTGTAATGTAATTAGTGATTTTAGCCAGTGAAGACCCTGAGGACTTGAGGCAAAATTGTAACAAAAACGTTTTTCTTTCTTTTGTAATAAACTAAATGTTACAATAAAATAAAAAAATAAAATAAAAAAATGAGTGCCATAGGCAGGCAAAAAACTTGCTCCTGATAAATACATACTGGAACCTGCAGATGATTTCATCAGCTAAATATATTGCTTCAATACCATGCTGATTCATGCCTGCCAAATAAAATATGATGATCTTCCAGTGAAAATATGTGGCGATTTAACGTGCCCTTGGTTTAATGATAATGATGATGAAAATGTCCGGACAAAGAAGTCCCAGGCAAATATGTTTCCCAGAAGGAACTACTGGAAAACCTCACTTGAGGCACGTGATTGCGACATGTAAAATGGAAAGACAAAAAGTGATTCACCGCCAAACGGTACCTGGCATCGAGGTCTGGTTTCGAAAACCCTGGATGACATGAATAGCCGGTTTCGACCCTCCTGGACTTCATAGTCCATGATGCACCGTGGCATTCACTCTGCGACTCATCCAAGATGGCCGATGAGTCAGAACTGTTGCAGTCTAGTCTTTGCGTGCACTCGCCAGCTTCCTAGAAAACCAGCACGCCCCTGCGGCTCCGCGCCTCTCCACTCTACCCCTACGAGTTACTAGACGTTGTTCGAGTTAGCTCTCTATACTTCATGCATTCTATCTTCCTCATTGTTCCTGGAACTCCTTTCCCCTTTATCCTTACCTTCCAATATCTTCCTTCCTGGATTTATTGACATTGTTCCTGGAAATCGAACGCTACCGGCTT
Source organism: Ambystoma mexicanum (assembly GCF_040938575.1). Taxonomy (NCBI): domain Eukaryota; kingdom Metazoa; phylum Chordata; class Amphibia; order Caudata; family Ambystomatidae; genus Ambystoma; species Ambystoma mexicanum. Next base: position 383,738,980 of record NC_090922.1, read on the forward strand.
GGCAGCCGGCTTCCACACTGGAACCCGAGGACTTGCTTTCCGGCTTGTACAAGTCATGGTCGGTGAAAAAGAAAGAAGCCTCGTCCCTGAAGAACACAAGCAAGGAGAAAAAGGTGAGAAAGAAGGAAGCTTGTGACAGATTGAGATGCCTAGAACCTGATACGGAAACAGATATGGAAGCAGCAGTCCAAGACCTCATGAGAGGTATGCAAGAATTAACTACCGAGGTTCAAAATCTCAAAGCCGAAAATGCAGCTTTAAAGCAGCTGGTTCTATCCCGGGATTCCGCAGTCAAAGAAAGCATTCTGATAGAGGTGTTGTGGACAAGTATGATCGATCTTCTAGGTCCCTGCGTTCCTTCCTAGATTCATGCTTAGTGCACTTCACTTTCAAACCCTACTATTTTTCAACATAGCGAGCAAAGGTTGGATTCATGATATCCCACTTAACAGGTAATGGGCATCATTACACGGTGGGCGGTGGACCAAGGTGCTATTAGCACCTTGGTCCATGCTGGTAAAATACCGGCACCGCCTTGGAGGAAAGGGGAATTACCGCCCTATTCCAAGGTTGGCGGGGCGGTAATTCCCCCTTCCCCCATTGCCCTTCCCCATTTCCATTTTTGCCCCATAGGGCATAATGGGAATGGGGAAGGTGCTAATTACGATGCTGCAAATTGCGGTACCGTAATTAGCAACCTGGTCCCTTTGCGGGTTGGTTTTTAACGCCTGCTAAAAAGCAGGTGTTAAAGTACCAACCCGCAAAGGGACGTCGTAGTAAGGTGGTAAGGGTTAACGGTCACCGGTACCATTACCGGTGACCGTTAACCCTTACCGTCTTCCGTGAAATGAGGTCCAATGCCTTAACCTGGGCAACTCCCTTGGTTAATTCGGGAGATCAACTTTTGGATAACTACGAAGGATTTGTGGATGCCCTAAAAGCCATGTTCGATCGACCAGAGCTTGTCTACAGTGCACAAGAAAGACTTCTTGAATTTAAGCAAGGGAGTCAGGATATGTTCTCTTATGTGACTCGCTTCAAGCAGCTAGCCAAAGAAGCAGATTGGTTGCAAGAAGCCAGTTTCACTCTCTTCAGAAGGGGTTTAAATGATGAAGTAAAGGACGAGCTAGCCAGAGTGGCACGTCCAGGAACCTCCCAGGCCCTTATGGATCTTTCCTTGCAGATAGATTTTAGGATCCAGGAGAGAAAGGCTGAGAAAAAAAAAAGGTGAAAACATTTCCAAAGACAACTACTGAATACCCAACTACCAAAGAGACCGTTGCTCCACATACCCCGGATCCAGAACCCATGCAACTAGGTGCCTTCAGGGGGGCAATTTCTCCTCTCCACAAGAAAGGCTCTGTAGAATCAATACTGGTCTCTGCATGTACTGTGCCCCTGACAAACATCTAGTTAGAGAATGTCCTATAGCACCACCCCGGCGTTCGGGAAACGCCAGCTCCCGATCCTAAACGGAGCACAGCTTCGGGAGAAAGATACCTGCTCTGCATCCATTCCTTCCTTGAATACTCCTGGACAGAATACCTTAGTGCTTCTACAAACTGTACTGACATCTACCAAGAATGAATCTTTTCCCATCCTGGCTCTCGTGGACTGCGGTGCCATGGGGATTTTCACTGATCACGAATGGGCCACCACTCATAAAATTCCGACAGAGCTCAAAGAAGTGATACAACCAGTGGAAGGAATCAACGGTAGACCTTTGTCTTCAGGTGCCATTACTCACCAAACAAAGCAATTGCAACTGTCAATAAACAATCACCAGGAAAGTATACGATTTGACATGATAAAGGCTGCCCACTATCGAATGGTTTTAGGCATGCCCTGGTTACAGAAGCACAACCCATACATCAATTGGACAGCAGGTTCCTTGGTCCTTGGCTCTGAGTTTTGTATGTCCCACTGTTTATGTCAGGACACGTCCCGGATTTCCCTAGTAAACTCTCAGAACCACGAACCATCCACCTTAAGCGTGTCCAACATTATCCAAGTACCGGAATCCTACCAGACCTACTCTGACGTGTTTTCAACAGACATTGTTCAAGTTATTCCACCCAACAGACCTGAGGACTGCGCCATTGAAACAGATTCCTCCGCCGTGATTCCATTTGGGAGAATTTTCATTTTATCCGAACCTGAAAAGAAGGCTTTACGTGAGTACCTGGATACCAACCTGGCAAATGGAACCATCCAGACTTCAAAGTCTCCCGCTGGTGTGTCTTTGTTTTTTCTTCCCAAGAAAAACACAAAGGAGTTAAGACCCTGTTTGGATTACTGTGGTCTTAATCAATGTACCCTCAAGGACCGTTATCCATTACCACTCATTTCTGACATTCTAGAGGCCGTTCGAGGAGCTGTTATTTTCACCAAACTCCACCTTAGGGGTGCTTACCATCTTAATAGGATTAAGGAGGGTGATGAATGGAAAACAGCCTTTAGAAAACCTTTTGGCCACTTTGAATATTTGGTCATGCCCTTCAGTCTTGCCAACGCTCCTGCGGTATTTCAACGATTCATGGACCGAGTGTTTTCCGATATGTTGTTCCTTTTTGTTATCGTATACCTGGATGATATGTTGATTTATTCTAAAGATCCTCAGATTCATCAAGAGCATGTTAAGGCAGTTCTGCAGCGATTACGAGAAAACAAACTCCTGGCCAAACCTGAAAAATTTCTATTTCATGTTCAAACCTTCATTACCTTGGATTTGTGCTAAGTCCTAATGGAATTGGAATGGATCCAGGTAAGATAGATTGTATACTTTCGTGGCCGGCGCCTACCACTGTGAAGCAGATACAATCCTTCTTGGGGCTTGAACATTTTTACAGAAAATGTATTCCAACATTTTCTGAAATTGTACATCCCATCATGGCACTTTTGAAGAAGGATACACCGTTTATTTGGTCTACAGATCAAGAGAAGGCCTTCCAACATCTAAAAAGAAAATTCACCCAAGGTACTATCCTAGCCTGGCCTGACACTGATCGAACCTTCCTGGTGGAAACAGATGCTTCTGACTATGCCATTGGGGCAGTCCTAAAACAAGAATTTGAGGACAAGATGGAACATCCAATTGCCTACCTGTCCCGTACATTGACGCCAAGTGAATGCCATTATTCCGTCCTGGAGAAGGAGCTATTGGCCATCCGACAAGCATTCACTGATTGGCATCATTTCCTCCTGGGAGCTAAATATCCAGTGCAAGTACGAACAGATCATCGGAATTTACAAGTACTACAATCCCTGGAATGTAGAAACAGTCGCCAGGCCCATTGGGCCTTCTTTTTCGTGCAGTACCAGTTTCAAATTCTATGTCAAGACGGAGGCGAGCAATAAGCTTTCTCTTCTTTATTTTCTCTCTCCAGCAGTTTCAACAAATAACATACATTTTGTAAACTTTCTTTTTTTAAATCATGTTTTTTTTCTGGAAAAAACTTCAAGTCCCATCATTTCTGTAGTCCTCTAGTCCCTGGTCCTGTGACCTAGTCCTTCCTTTTCCTCTATACTTCCTCTTCTTTTCCTGCTCTCCACAAGATAAGTACCATAATATCTTAGCTGCGTAGAGTTTGCTAACAGAACGTGTTATTATGTCGTAAACCTAACTAAATTCATTCACCAGTTAAATATGATGTAATAGCGTATATACTCGAGCGTGCGAAGCAGCAGCGTTAGTGATTTTATATATAGTACATGAAAGGGAGTCAGAGGCCCCATGTCACACTATACGAAACCTCAGGAGCCTGTCGAATTCCCTTTCCAGGCAGGCAGCGCAGCCGTGAGCATTCAGCCCCCACCTTTGGAAGGGCAGAGCTAAGCGCGAGCGGGAGATTTCCCCTCACGCAGAGCAGAGGAAAACAGCCCCCACCGTCGTGGAGGCAGAGCGGTCAGTCCGCGTGGCTCACAATGCGAGCGAAGACTTAATTGAAAGCGGCCCCCACCCTCGCGAGGGCGGGCCCGTGCACGGAGCACGCCAATAGAAAGGCACAGAGCTTCGACCAACGGCCCCCACCCTCGCGGGGGCGGGACCTAATACATAACGCTCCGAGGGAAATTCAATCCCTTATCTTTATAACGTTACGGAGCAGAGTTACAAAAATATATGTGAGTTATTAACAGCCAGAAACAAGAGTTTTCTTTTTTCCCAATATTGAGAGGGATCACTGGCAAGATACATCCTGCAAACATACAGCATACTGTGCAGTGAAGGTGCCACAACACCTAGAAAGGTATTGATTCAGGCACCTGTCAGCACACAAATAAAAAATGTCAAACTTCGAATGGAGCAAAGAGGAGCAAGAGGCAGTCTATCTAGAAGACTTAGCCTATAGCTTCAAAGAAGTGCTGGGAGATTCACTGACAGAGGCAGTGGCTCAAGGAGTCAGACCGTTACAGGAAAGGCTAAATACTATAGAACTATTTCTGAGCCAGAAGGAAGAACGCACCAAGCAAGAAGAAAGCACGTCCACAAGAGCAACTTTAAAAGACCCTAAGGGGTGTAATAAGGCCCGGAAGAGCAAAGACTCTTCTGACCCCCGGGCCAACTGAAAGGGGCGGGTACAAGAGCCCCAGAGGCTACAGATGCATTCCTCACACTAAAAGAAGCATTCATGAAAGATTCTCAGGTGCCAAGCCTCCAGACCCCCTACCCAGGGGAAGACAATATGGGTTATCCAGAGGAGGAATCCCCAGAAGGTTTCCCAGAAGAGGAGCCACCGATATCCCCTACATCCACTCAAGAGGATGCAGATAATGAAGGGGACGAGGGGAGCCAACCTCTGCCTAAGAAAAGGCAACAAAAACTCCATCACATAGAAGAGGACGAAACATTAGATATGTTTCAACCAGAAGAAATAAGAAATCCGAGATCCTCGGAGTGGGTACCTTTGCAGAGAGTCGCAAAGTATATGACGCAAAGATTGCGGAAAGCTCTTGTAAAAGAAGTTAGACAAAGACTGAGAGCCGAATGTCCAAGACCAGACCTGCCAGGCAAGGTTGCAGAAGCTCCAGATGTTGATGATTGTCTCCAAATCCAACAGAGACCCGAGAAACGGCATAGACCGCTCGTGGAGAAATTGCCAAGAAAAATTCCTCGACCTAGCCAGTCCTCTGGCAAAAATAAAGGACCTGGCCGAGCGAGCCAAGGATACAGGCGAGGAGGTAGACCCTGGAGTCCTGGCGAATTGGGCCCAGCGAGCCGTATGCATGCTAGGAAATGCAAATTGCGCAATTTCATCGGAGCGCAGGAGAGGTCTCCTACAAAAAATGACCGTAAATTAGGAGATATATCGTCATACGAAGCCGGCGAGGCAGCTAAGGGCCTTCTGTTTGGAGAAACATTCAGCAAAGAAATGGGGAGGTTCGAAGGGACCTACACCTTCCTAGAGAAAGCACAGGCATTGATGAAGAACATTTTTCCAGGGAGAGATTTTGGCGGGACCGGTCGCAACAGAGTTCGCTCGACCGGTCGGTACCAAGCATTTAGAAGGCCTCAAAACAACAGAAACCAATACTGGGAGTCGAGGCAATCAGATACATTCTTCCCCCCAAGAGGCCGCTTCCCTAGTGGAAGGCAAGGCGGAGGACAGGGAAGAGGACAAAACTTCCCCACAGGTGAGAAATTTTACATATCTGCCGGTAGGGGGGAGGACAGCTATATTCTGGGAAAATTGGTGCTCGCTTTCCAGCGAAGCCTGGGTCCTGCAAACAGTGAAGGGAATGCGCATAGAATTCACAGGGAAACCCGCCCAGGAGGAAGCACCACGCCCCTTAGTCGCGACACAGACCGAGAAAGAACTGCTAGACGCAGAATTGCAAAGCCTGGCAGAGAAACGGGCGATCGAACCTTGCATAACACCACCAAGATTTGTGAGCAATATGTTCCTGGTTCACCGGAAAGACAAAGGCCCTCATTACGACCCTGGCGGAAATCGAAAAACGATGGCGGAAATGCAATACCGCCATCGAATAGCGCTCGGTGCGACTATGACCCGTCACCGCAAAGTACGAAGCCATTAGCGACACCGTAGTGAACGCCAACGCTAACTGCACCAAGCACGCGCGCGCGCGCCATGCCAAACCGCAAACACCACCATGGTGCAACGGTACGCCAATTCCGACCCTAGCGGACATGTACCTAACGCCATCAGGCATGGCGGAATGTACCATTCCGCCATGGCGAGAAGTACGGCATCGCGAATCAACCGTAAACGGCCCCACTGAGTGCCTGTACACCGCTCCCTGCCCACAAAGTACAACTCCCGGTAGGTGCAATGAAGTCACAATGCAACCATTGAAATGTACAAAGCACCCATGCATGCCAACGAACAAAAGCAACACAAGAGGGGCCAATGGGAGCTGCAGGTCACAGATGGCACGAATACAGAAGCCATCCCAATGGACATGACCACAGTCCCCCACCAAGAAACGCACGCAAACACAGGCACCTGTGCCCAGCAATATTCCGAAAATCACATCATTCCACCAGTCCACCTGGCTGACCGGCATCTGTTACACAAAACCCAATCCCCCGCCCCTGAGCATGACAACATTCAAACTGTCATATAGGCAGCCCCCATCCCTGACCTCACGGGCTTAGTAGGCAAACGCGCCCAGTACAGTACCACGCAACTAAACCCCGAAGATGGAACCCAATGCAGATCTCCTCACAATACATCGCCCCCCAAATAGGCATATGCCACATCACTTGCAAAGAAAAACGCTACACGGGCAAAATCAGAATAGCAATTTATGCACATCAAAGACACCAAGCCCATACAGCCATCAGGCCATGAACTCCAAAACACTAATCACCATTGTGGGCTGCATCCGCAAGAAATGACCAGCCACTACTTGTGTGTCGCCCTGTACCCCCATGGTACACAGAGCCACATTCACGTACAAAAAGGCAACATGGAAGCGCACAGAACCGCAGGGCTGTCCCAATGGGGAGGCACTAGTCCAGCTGAAAGGCCGAAATGTTGCTCCGAGACACCAGTACTGCGTAAGGGCATGTGGGCCATTGGCGATCGTCCCATAAGATCGTAATGCTGCTCCACCGATTAACACGAAGCAGCAGGTGTCGGGAGTAAAATCCATCTGCAGGAGTGGCATACAGATGGCAGTGGCAAAAGGGGAGGAGATACCTGTCAACCAAAAGAAAAGAAAAAGAACAGAATGGCCATCAGAACTACATTCGAACAACTCACTTCAATGATCACACGAAATCCACAGCCATATGCATGCTAGCCCACTCAAAAGGATCATCACCACCCCAAAACCACTTGCGACTCATAACCATCTATATCGAGGTGCAAACACCATCACAAACGAGTGTACCTGTGCATGCGTCTGTCAAAACAGAATCCATCAGATGGGAATGTCAACGTGCATGGACACAAGTGTCTGAGGGCGCCTCGAGACAGGGAGGGCTCAACAAGGCCAGATAGACGATGGTCCCACTATGGCAGCCCTGCATCACATAGCGTAGGGGAGGCGGATAGATCCCAAGAAGCCCTGTACATGGCAAACTCTGTATCAAATCACCTGCCCATGCATCCATTCATCATTCCCTCATCCCGGGATCAAAACGCCTGAATATTTACTCACATGACATTAGAAACATCCATTGAGTCTGTGCGTTATGCAGCCTGCAAAATCCACAGTGCCCCAGCCCGTAATTCCAGTGTTGTGAAGTAACATGTATTTGGGAACGGCCGGCCTCATCGCCCACGTAGCTAATGCGCATCCCAAACTATTCATATCAATCATTGCTCCCTCGCCATGGGCCCTGTCTCAAGGACATTGAACAATAGAACGTTATATTTGCAGTCAGACCTGTGGGCATCTCCTCGCCGCCAGCTGAAGACCGAAAGCGCCGCCCTTCGAATTCCTCATTTGCAACACCACGTCGGAAAGGCATCTGTGGCCGTTTGAAATCACTAATTATTCCATCGAGTGCGGCTGTGTGTGAAAATGGCAACTGCCTTCACCCACGAATGGGACGCCCCGCCCGTCGTTGCAACTCGGTACAGTGATGCATGAGGGCCCACCGTTACTCGAGTACTACGTTCCACTGACCCTTCACAAGTCTGTTCGCGACTGCACAGATAGAATGGGAAACAATGGGACCATAGCCGAATGAACATAACAACCAATCCAACACGGCCATCGGGTACAAATACATGATAGCAATAGCAAGATACCATTCCCCGAATTGCAGCGTTGTGCGCGTGACGTGCTCGGCCAAAGGGGAGGGCAGTTTGCACAGGTGGAATGAATCACCACAGGTGGAGGCCATACAGCCTGAAAACACATGAATTGCACAGCCAGTCTCCTCCCACAACCACACCGAAATGCTACCGGCAGGACTCGCGATGTTGGCCCTGGGGGACCTGTTAGCACTGCAAGTGCTCCAACTCCAAGAGGAAGACGAACACCAACTACAACCGGCCGCACGGAGGAGACGCAGGAGGAGGAGGAGGGCAAGGCAGGGCCAGCAAGGCCCACCAGCACAGCCACTACCACCACGCAGGCAGCCCGCAATCCCACGCCTCCGAGCACATCCGTTCAACCTCACTGATGAGCAGATCCACACCCTCTACCGTTTGGACCGGGACACCATAGCCGCCATTGTGGACATGACACAGGCTGACCTTGTCAGCATGATAGATAGCCCAACCGCCATCCCACCCCTACTGAAGGTGGTGTCTGTACTCCACTTCCTGGCCACAGGCACCTACCAGCACACAGTCGGACAGTTGCATGGCATTTCTCAGCCACTGTTCTCACGGACACTATTGCAAGTGCTCGATGCCCTCCTGCAGCACGCAGACGACTACATCTCCCTACCACGCTCGGAGCAGGAAATTACAAACACGAAAGTGGGATTCCATGCACTTGCCGGCATACCGGGTTGCATTGGTGCCATCGACTGCACCCATGTGGAATTGGTCGTCCCACATGCCATGGAGGCCCAGTACCGCAACCGAAAACAATTCCATTCCCTGAATGTACAAATGGTGTGTGACTCCAACAGGATCATTACACATTGTTGCGCCCGATTCCCTGGATCAACCCATGATTCTATGGTCTTGAGGAACTCTACAATACCACGCTACATGGAGCGACACGCAGGGAACAGATCCTGGCTACTCGGTGAGTCTCATTACATGCATGATGATGTGGGGTATGTGAATTGGCAATGACCTGGCAGGAAGGGGGGGGGGGGGGTGTGCGTACGTATCAATGGCATTCCACATCATACGTTTCTCGTCCACATACAGGTGATGCTGGATATCCACTGAAGAGATGGCTCCTCACACCAGTCCGGAACCCACGGGACCAGCATGAGGAGGACTACAACCATGCCCACTCACGTACCCGTGTAGTCATAGAACAGGCATTCGGCCTACTGAAGGGCCGTTTCCGCTGCCTCAGCAGGTCTGGCGGGGCACTCCTGTACCGCCATGAGAAGGTTGCAAAGATGGTGATGGCATGTGTCATGCTCCACAACATGTGCGTACGTAGAAATGTGCCCATGCCCCCTGACGCAGAACTGCAAGCACCTGAAGATGGTCATGATGAGGGTGGGGATGTGGCAGCACCTCATGGAGTCTGCGAGGCACCGGAGGCCCGTGACATTCGTCAGCATCTCATTGATGTATGCTTCTAGCACTCACGCCTGGTGGCTGATACATGGACACGGGACTCGTGGCACTGCGTGTGTCTGGGACATGCACAATATGGACTGTACGCCTATGATGGCCTAGTACACAAAGATCAATGTCCACACATCTCATTGGTTGATCGTGCACTTTTTATGGCATATGTGATGTCATGTTGAACACCCTATCGACCCGCCACCCAAGTGAGCCCAACACACCCCCTCCACCCCCCTACCTCCCCCCCGAACACCAGTGTCCAAAGATGCTCATTGTCAGTGGGCTGTCGCTATTGCAAGCCCCCTCTGCGGGTATCAGGGGCACCCCTGCCTGTGGAGCGCAGGTTCCTTCCAGATCTACGTTGGGGGCTGCCCTGGACGGAGCTTGCAACGGATGATGTGTCTGCCTGCTCACGTCCATGCATGTCCCTAAGGGTTTGCGAGAGCTCAGTGAGCACACGGCGCACTGCGGCAAGTTCGGCACATACGTCCTTGGCCGTCGCATGCAGTTCCCCCCTGAGGCTCTCGGTGCTTCTCTCCATTTGGACTCTCAGGCTCTCGGTGCTTCTCTCCATTTGGACTCTCAGGCTCTCGGTGCTACTCTCGATTTGTGCCCTAAGTGTCTCAGTTGATGTTTCTATGTCTGCCTTAGTGCCCCCACATTCATCAGCATGGTCCTTGAGGAGCGTGGCCAGTTGCTGCTGTTGTTCGATCAACTGGTCGAGGGACTGTTGCCTCTGCTGGGCCAAGGCCATTTGCGGGGGTGTCACAGAGGGGCTGTTGTCCTCATGTTGCATTGCCACAGGGCTTGTGGGGGATGGCCAGTCGTCGTCTTGTGGGTGCCCCTGCGTGGTATCCTCATGTTGTACGGGATGGGACAGACAGGGGGATTGGGACAGGTCATGGATGGATCTGACTTCGGCATCCCCGTTTTCTGTGTCGGAGCATGCTGCCATCAATGGGGTGTCACCTATTGTGCTGCTGCCACCGGAGGCAGTGCCTTCTGTGGCATCCATTGGGGGGACCTGTGGTGGTGGTGTTGTGGGCATGCTGGCTGCTGGGGTGCCTGTTGATGTTCCCTCCTCTGTGCTGCCACCTGATTTGTGCTGCTGCCGTGTCTTGATGCGTGCAGCTGAGGTGGAGGGTCTCTGGCCGTTGGTCTTGGCCCTCTTTGCAGGTGTGCTGGTAGGGGTGTCCTGTAGCTCGTCGTTTGGATCGGACCCTGTGGTGGAGTAGAGGAGGGCGAGGGTTATTGGTGGGTCTGTGGGAATTGGAATGGCATTGTATCACATGCATTGGGGTGGTACCTGAGGGTGATTTGGGCCGGGCCCTTGGAGGTGCTTTGATTTGTGTGTGGAGTGAGGGTGCAGTTGTTTGGCAGCCTGCAGTTAGGGTGTGCCTGCTGCACGTGTAGTGCGTGTATTAGGGGTTTTTAATTATTTAAGTATTTATTGTGGGTTTTAACGTGCGCTATCAGGCCGATGTGTGTGGACGTTCTCCTGGACATGTGTTTCTGTTGCACTATGTGGACGCATGGTACTTCACATGGATGGACTGTGTGGATTTGGCATTGTTTTTTCTGGCCCACCTACCTGTATCTTCGGATGTCTGCACTCCTTTCTCCATCCCTCCGACTCCCTCTATGCTCTCCATTCCGATGGTGGAGGCACAGATTTCTTCCCAGGGGGTCAACTTGATGGGTGATTCAGGACCTCCCCCGGTGGCTGTGGCAATGTTGCGGTTGGCAGAGAGTATGCTGCGGACGCGTATCCGCAGGTCGTCCCATCGCTTGCGGCATTGCTGTGGGGTGCGGGGTGCGGTCCCCACCGCACTTACCCGCTGTGCCACCAGAGCCCATATGGCCTTCTTGTTTGCAAGTGCCGTCCTGGTCATTTGCGTGCAGAAGACGACGGCAGCATTCTCCTGGAGGGTCTCTGTTAGCACGGTGAGTTCCTCACGGGAGAAGTGGACCTGCCGCTTGCGGTCGCACGCTTTCTTCGCTGCTTTTCCCATTATTCTTGGTTTCGCTAGGGTGGTTGACGGGTTGGGGTGTGTTTCAGGGTAGTGATTTTAGTGGTTGTGTGGTTTTAGTGTATTTATAGGTGTACGCCGGGATGTTTCCCGTTCCGGGCCCATGTTTTAACTTCCGTTTCCGTATATTTCCGGGCACCGTACTTTCCGGTAGGCGCACACTGCGGTGACCGCTAAGAGGGGTGGCGGTATTGCACCTGGGGCGCCGTACGGCGGCGGTGTGGGCCGTTTTGGGGTCATTTCCGCCATCGCGGACTTTGCACTTCCGCCATGCCGTGGTGCTCGTGCCCGATGGGTCGGAATGGGCCGCACTTTGCTCCTTCGTGCAATGGCGGAAACGCTATTTATGCTGTGGCGCTCCGGTCAGTCGCTTTCCGCCAGGGTCGTAATGAGGGCCAAAGTGAGGCCAGTGATAAATCTAAAACACATGAACAGCTGGGTGGTCTACAACCATTTCAAAATGGAAGGAATCCACCAGCTAAGAGACATGCTGAGACAGAGCGCAGAGCGACTGGCTGGTAAGGATAGACTTGAAAGATGCTTACCTAACGGATCCTGTACAGAGGGATTTCCGTCCGTTCCTAGCGTTCGACCTGGACGGGCAATTATGGCCGTTTGCAACAATGCCATTCGGGCTCTCCTCAGCGCCATGGGCATTCATGAAGATTATGAAACCAGTAGCTGCGGCGATCAGAGAGAAAGGGATTCGGATGATTATATAGCTAGACGACATCCTACTGATGGCCGACAGCAGAGAGACCGTGACCTACCAGACCGACTGGGTGGTGAAACTCTTGACCTCGCTAGGTTTCCTAGTGAACCAAGAGAAGTCAGAGATGACAACGGCGAAGAGGATAGAATTCCTGGGTTTTATTATAAACACCAAGTCGGCGACATTTGAACTTCCAAACAAGAAGATCAGTATCATAAAAAGAGAAATAAGAACATGTCTCAGCAAGACGAGCATATTACTACGCACCATAGCGAGAGTGGTAGGCTTACTAGCAGCATCAATACAAGCAATATTCCCAGGTCCATTACACTACCGAGCCCTGCAGAGGCTGAAGATACAACATCGTCAACAAGGTCTACACTACCACCAACTGGTACTCTTAGATCAAGAGTCCAGAACAGAGATGGAATGGTGGTTGGCGAACATGGAAGCTTGGAACGGGAGAGCCATTTTCGGCGACCACCCAGACTTGATAATAGAATCAGACACCAGCAGAGCAGGCTGGGGAGCCCGTTGCGGAGATCTCCAGACAGGAGGGGGATGGAGCACTATGGAACTCCAATTACACATAAACTGTCTGGAGTTACTAGCCGGATCCTTTGCGATCAGGGCGTTTACGAAAGGGAAAGTGAATTCTTGCATTCTGCTGAAAATGGACAACATTTCGGCAGTCAAGTACATCAACCATTTGGGAGGAACGAGATCCAAATTACTAGCGGAAATAGCCAAGGATTTCTGGCATTCCTGCCTAGAATCAGGGATCTCAATGGTAGCCGAATACTTACCAGGTTTGTTGAATGTAGTGGTGGACTGGAACTCCAGACATCTCCCAGATTCCAGCGACTGGATGCTGGACCGAGTGATATTTCAGAAGCTGGAAAAGCTTTGGGGCCCAATATACACGGATCTGTTTGCGTCCAGGCTGAACGCTCAGAAAGAGAGTTTCTTCAGTTGGAGATTGGACCCGGCTGCGGCCGGAGTGGATTCCTTCCTGCAAGACTGGAGAGAGCAGACACTTTACGCCTTTCCCCCATTTATAATGATGAGCCGAGTACTAGCAAAAGTACGCAGAGAGGCAGCGAACTTGATAGTAGTGGCTCTGATCTGGAAATCACAAGTATGGTTCCCAGCACTCATGGAACTAATAGCAGATTACCTGAGAGTCCTGCCCCAAGGGGAGCGCCTCCTCACGGACCCAGTTGGGTCATTTCACCCTCTGAGAGTGAAGGGGACGCTGCCATTGATGGCGTGCAAGATAGCAGGAGATGCTGGAATCTCCCAGGCATTTCGGCACAGGCTGCAAGCCTCATCGCCGAGTCATGGGCGCCGTCAACTCGAAAGAGCTACGACGCAGCTTGGAACAAGTGGTCGACATGGTGCAGAAGGAGAAATATTCATCCCGTTTCTGCCCCTCTGGTCGAGATTCTGAATTTCTTAGAGGAACTCCTCCAAGACGGCAAAGCATACAGAACAATAGGGGTATACAGATCTGCGATTTCAGAAGGTCACCTGCCCGTGGAAGGAGCACCAGTGGGAGAGAACGTAGCAGTGATACGGCTACTAAAAGGAATAAGATTCAGGAAGCCACCTCAGCCGAGATATGAATCTTTATGGGACGTATCAGTGGTATTGAAACTACTAGCGGAATGGCCTGATAACAGATATTTGTCACTAGGACAGCTGTCAGAGAAACTAGCCATGTTATTATGCATGGTGTCATGCAGGAGAGCAGCAGACGTGAGAGCTTTAGAAGTGAATAGGAAAACGTATGGACCGGAAGGCGTAACGTTTAACCTAGCTAGAAGGACTAAAACAGAATCTACCACAATCACGTACCCGTACATGCAAGAACACCCGAAATGGTGTGTAGCAGCATGTATAAAGAAATACGAAAACAAAACAGCCAAGCTAAGACCAGCAGGGACAACCCAATTGCTGATTGCACGCAGGAAACCACACAGAGGAGTAGCAACAGCCACCATAGCGTGTTGGTTCAGAAACATCATGAGTCTAGCGGGCATAGACATGACAAGATTTGGTGCACATTCAGTTAGAGGAGCAATGGCCTCGAAAGCGTTAGGGCAAGGCGCCGCGTTACAAGACATTATGAAAGCCACAGACTGGGCTAGCGATATGACATTCAGAACGTTTTACTACCGTAAACGTTTTCTAAAGGAGCTAGAAAACCCCAATCCCCCTCCAGACAACTGCTCAAAAGATAAACCCTGGTGCACCAGCATCCAGAATGCCCTCAACAATAGAATCACAGGGCTCCAAACCAAAATTGAGGACAAATGTCAACAACTCTTCAGCAACAAAACTACTAACCCAAGTTTAAGCCCACCAACACCTAACACAGCCAATATAGGCTTCACCTTTAAGAAAGTAACTATCTTAGAAGTCCAAAAAACCATCACTTCCCTAAAACATTTTAATTGCAGAGGGGACAGCCGCCTTGCCCAAATAATAAAAGACGCTGCCAGAGACCTCTCCCCTTTTATCACTAAGCTAATCAACCTTTCATTTGCTAACAATTCTGTCTTCAACAACCTAAAACAATCTTGGGTGCTCCCTCTCCTAAAAAAACAATCCCTAGACCCAGCCATACCAACTAATTATAGACCCATCACCACTGTCCCTTTTCTGTTAAGATTCCTGGACAGAGTTGCCTACATCCAGATTCAGGAGTACCTAGAATCTAACCAACTGCTAGGTATACGTCAATCTGGCTTCAGACCTCAACATGGAACAGAAACCGCTCTGGTTGACCTCAAAAGCCAGATTGACGAAATCAAAGACAAAGGCAATGCAACAATCCTACTTCTCCTAGACCTTTCAACGGCCTTCGATTTAGTCGACCACGAAATCCTATGCAACCACCTATCTATCACAGCCCACTTCTCCTCCTCTGCCTCTTATTGGATACAATCCTTCCTGGCGAATAGAACCATGCAAGTCTTCTCCACAACAGCTGCTGCTGACCCGATCCCCATCACCTGCGGAGTCCCACAAGGCTCCTGTGTCTCCCCCACCTTGTACAATATATTTACAAAGCCACTATTCGACAAACTGGACCGTCTGGGTGTCACCTACACCAACTATGCAGATGACACCCAGATTCTCCTCACCATCTCAGGCAACTACAATACAGACGTCACCCGGATTAACGAAATCTTCTCCATCATTCAGGCATGGATGGCCACCCATGGCCTCTTCCTGAATGATGAGAAGACGGAGCTTCTGCTGGTCGGCTCTCCTAATAACCTGTCTAAACTCAGTCCCAGCTACAGGAACATTATCAGAGACAGGAATACTATCCCCATCGCTAAAAGTGTGAAAACCTTAGGCTTCCACCTTGATGCCAACACCAACCACTCCAAACAAATCAACTCAACCGCATCGGCCACTGCTTATACAGGTAAGCTAATCAGGGCTAGCAGACCCTTCCTATCCCCCGACAGCTGCCTCACTCTTGCCAGAGCACTCATTCAATCCAAACTAGACTATTCCAACAGCCTGTACCTAGGAGCCAACCAGTCTGTAACTAACAAACTCCAGGTTCTCCAGAACAATGCTCTGCGCGCAGCGCTCAACATCCCAAGGCGTGAGCACATCTCCACAACTAGGAAAGCGTGTAAATGGCTTTCCATACAGCAAAACATTGACCTCAAAACTATCTGCCTCACTTATAAGGCCTTACACAACCTAGCCTCACCGTACCTCTCCAATAAATTCACTTTAAAATCCACATCCAGAACCACTAGATCATCCAACTCCTTATGCCTGCTAGTGCCCAGATTTGCCTTAAAAAGAGCAGAAGGCGCTAGCTTCACGGTGCTAGCCTCCCAACTTTGGAACACCCTACCACTCAAAATTAAAACCACTTAGTCCTTCCCGATCTTTAGGAAACTTGTTATTGGCTGGTTATTGAACGAAGAGTAGCATTTACCCTCACTCTAATACAGCCACAACCATACCTGTATTTTATGTAAATTGTTGTACTATGTAAATTGTTTTGTAAATTGTTGTACTTTGTAAATGTAAATGCATATCTCATGCCTGTAACCGCTTCCTTAAGCGCCCTTCTACCCACGGGTCTGGAGCGCTCTACAAATAAATTAAACAAACAAACAAACAAACCGACCTATTAATGCAATGGCAGAAGTAGTAGTAAGAAGCTTTGGACAAGTTTAATGCTCGCCTGCGTCTTGACATAGAATGAATCAAGAGCTCCCTGTGCTATTAGCAGGGGGAATCTTCATTAACCACCTTCCTAGAATCAATACAATCGTCGCAGACGCCTTATCCAGACATCCTGACTATTAATCTGTCGAGGTCAGGACCTTTCCCAAGATGTTTCCAAAAACTCTGTTTGTGGCACAAGCTAAATTCCTCCTGGAAGACATCCATGTTCATACGTCTTCCTCTGATCTCTGGAAAGAATACACCCGAAATAATCAATGGAACCTGAACACAAAAGATGGTTATCTCTTCAAGAACAGACGACTGGTCATCCCTATACAAGGACCGAGAGATAAAATCATGAATCTCTGTCATGACACCTTTCATTCAGGACATCGAGGCATTACTACTACCCTTCATCTAATACAGAGGCAATTCTGGTGGCCAAGAATGACTACTGACATAAGAACCTACATCCAATCCTGTGCTGTGTGCAATCAAAACAAACATGACAATAGGAACCTGTCGGTCTTCTGCATCAACCTACATTACCAACACGTCCTTGGGAGTTCATTGCTACAGATTTTATTGTGGAATTACCCCCAACCCGAGGATATACGACTATAATGGTTACAATTGACTTGTTTACCCATACAGCTCATTTCACGCCGCTGTTCAAATTACCCTCTTCACTTGAACTTGCTGGGATATTTATTGAACACATATTTAGGCTCCATGGATTACCTTCCAAGATCATCTCCGACAGAGGTCCCCAGTATATTTCCCAGTTCTGGAAACACCTTTGCCAAATACTAGGCATTCAGCGGGCATTGTCTTCAGGATACCATCCCTAAACCAACGGGATCACAGAAAGAGTCAACCAGACTTTAGAACAATATCTTCGCTGCTTTGCTAGCAAGGTCCAGGATGATTGGTCGCTATTGATTCTGGTAGCTGAATTTGCTTACAACAATTCAGATCATTCGGCCATCAAGACAAGCCCATTTTTTTGCCATCAAGGATGTAATCCTTCCGTTTTACCATCAGTTTTACCACATCCTACTCCGGTACCTGCAGTTGATTCCTGGATTGAAAAGTTGATAAATGTTCACAAGGATGCTAAGGAACATCTGGAAAAGGCTAGGATAGCTGTAAAACGATACGCAGATGCCAAGCGGAGACCTAGCCCTTCTTATTCAATAGGGGATGAAGTCTGGCTATCCTCCAAACTCCTTCCTCGACATCTATGGCCTAACAAAATGGCTCCCAAGTATTATGGACCTTTCACCATCAAGGAAATCATTAACCCAGTGGCATATCGACTTCAGCTCCCAGAATCCTGGAAAAGAATTCATCCAGTCTTTCATACTTCCTTATTTAAGCCATATGTACAATCCAATCAGATAGTTCCTAGACCTAATCCTGTGCTCATCAATGATCAGATTGATTTCGAAGTCTCCAGGATTTGTGATTCCAGGTATAGACGAGGACAACTACAATACTTGGTAGAGTGGAAAGGTTACCCCCCCAGCAAGCGTACCTGGCAACCAGTTTCTAACATGAATGCTCCTCGTCTACCACAAAGGTTTCATCGAATACACCCGGGCAAACCTGGTGGGTCCTGTCTAAGGAGGAGGCATGCTGTCATGAATAGCCGGTTTTGACCCTTCTGGACTTCATGGTCCATGATGCACTGCGGCATTAACTCTGAGACTCATCCAAGATGGCTGACGAGTCAGAACTGTTGCAGTCTAGTCTTTGCATGCACTCGCCAGCTTCCTAGAAAACCAGCATGCCTCCGCGGCTCCGCGTGTCTCAACTCTACCCCTACGAGTTACTAGACGTTGTTCGAGTTCGCTCTCTGTGCTTCGTGCAGTCTATCTTCCTCATTGTTCCTGGAACCCCTTACCCCTTTATCCTTACCTTCCGATATCTTCCTTCCTGGATTTATTGACATTGTTCCTGGGAATCGAACGCTACCGGCTTGGCAGCCGGCTTCCACGTTGGAACCCGAGGACTTGCGTTGCGGCTTGTACAAGTCACGGTCAGTGAAAAAGAAAGAAGCCTTGTCCCGGAAGAGCACAAGCAAGGAGAAAAAGGTGAGAAAGAAGGAAGCTTGTGACACTGGATTACATTTGGATTTCCAACTCTCTGTGGCCGAAAATTGATGACCTGAAAGGGCATAAGACTTTCTTAAGTAACCATGATATATTGGTCATGACATGGCTCTGTACGTGTTCCCTGGGTCATGGAATATATTCAATGCCATTGGAAGTTAACGCTGGATGTAATAGGCTAAAAATAAATACTTCACAAATTACATTATTAAAACAAAGCCTATTGTATGGAAATCTATCTCCAACAAGTAAGTTAAACTATGCTCTGCTACTTACTGATTATATGAAAAAAGGTAATCAGGCTAAGAACGTGTCGCAGTCAAAAACACACATGTTTAGCGTCTCTGTGCAGACTGAAAAGAATAAATTGAAGCGTGACCTGAGGCTGCTAAAAAGTCCTTAGGCCTCAAAGCTGATCATCTAATCAAAAAGAGAAAAATGCAATATAGAAACTGCCATACAAATTTCTCTCTAATATGGGAGCAGGAGCGAGGTGAACATATTCTGAAGCTAATTTGCCAACACAAATCAAGAGAAATATGGTCAATATTAAACAATGTATCATTGAACCAAGGTGAAAGGCTGTCTAATTGTATCCCAAATGATCAATGGATACAACACTTTCGTGAGGTGTTTAATGCTATCGATAAGCCAGACTCTCAACAATTTCCAACGTGTGATGAAGGGTGGAATGTAGTGGAGATAGAGGAAGATACTCAACTGGTGATTCAACAGCTTAAAAAGTCACGGGCAGCTCGCTCAGACGGCATAACAAATGTTATGCTAAAAGAGAATTGTGTTCAATAGTTGGGATTTATTGAAGAACCATTTAAATTGATAGCTTCATTGAAACAGATACCCAGGTCATGGCAATCTGCAATAGTTGTTCCTGTGTTCAAGAAGGGCAGTCGGGACGATCAGACAAACTATCATCCAATTGCCCTGCAGGACACAATTGGAAAGATTTTTTCCACCTTTCTACAGAAAAAAGTGACAATCTGGGCCTAAATGCAGGTATCACAGACTATAGGCAGACTGCCTTTACGAAAGGTGTGGGAACAGAAGTAAATTTGGTCCTACTGACGTTGTTATAATTTGAGGCTATGAAAAGTAAGTGCAAGCTGTTTCTCGCTTTTATTGATATGCGACAAGCCTTCGATACAATAAATCGTGACAAACTTTGGTCTAAACTGTCTAAGTGGGGATGTCCACGGTCATTGTTACATCCACTGATGGCTCTCCATGCCAATACCAAGATTCGAGTTCAAACAAATGACAGGGGGAACTTATCAATTAACTAATTACCAACAAAGGAGTAAAACAAGGCTGCCCCTTGGCAGCATTATTGTTTAAATTCTACATTGCTGATATTCCGGTGGCACTTAAAGAAGTACATTGTTTTCCCCCAAAGGTGAATGGTCAGCCACTAAATTGTGCAATTTATGCAGATGAAATTGTTCTGATAGATACCACTCAAATTGGACTGCTAAGACTTCTGAAAGGTCTTCAATCATACTCAGAAACAAACAAATTGGTGATTAATGAAAGAAAAACGAAGATTCTGACAATTGGTACAGATGGGAAAATGAAAGATAAAAACTTTAAATGGATGATATATGGAAAGACGATTGAGAAAGTAAGATCAATTCGATATTTGGGTGTAACGTTTAATAGCTCAATTAGAGCGTGGGAGTTGTCACTAGACTTGAAACAAAGGATGGCTACGTTCTCACTGCAAGGAGCAAAGCTGAATGCCGAATATGGAAGGTTTACATTGCAGCCAGTCTTACAATTTTATAGGCAGATGGTGGTTCCCTCAATCACTTTTGCTGTGGAGGCTGGGTGGAAAATATACCATAATATCTGGTCATCTCTAGAAGGACTGTTTTGGAGGCGGGTACTAAGATTGCCAAGGAACATCTCAATGACAGCGATAAGGCACGAATTGGGACTTGATTCACTCTATGGCACAGTTCTTTGGCGTTCGATATCTGTGTTAAGAAAAACCCAAATATCAGATATTGCACCTACATATCG
Organism: Ambystoma mexicanum; assembly: GCF_040938575.1. NCBI lineage: Eukaryota > Metazoa > Chordata > Amphibia > Caudata > Ambystomatidae > Ambystoma > Ambystoma mexicanum. The sequence goes on from NC_090922.1 coordinate 383,759,759, forward strand.
TATTCTGGCTCCCAGGGAACAACATCCCCACTCTGGTATGCTGGCCTGTTGGGCAGAAAAGATAACCAACATTTGTTAGGCAGAAACCTGTACAGTTCCCTTAGGGACCACTGCAAAAGATTTAAGACTACAGGTGTTTGGCAGTAAACCCACTTGGTAGCAGTCTGTACCACACAGATTCACTTGGTAGCTGTGGCTGAGCAGTCAGACTTCCCTCAAGAAGAGTTAGTCAGTATACAGAGCATACAAAATAGGTACAGAAATACAGTAGCACAAGCAAACACTGACCAGAGCTTGGGTGTAAAAGTATATAATTATTTATTTAACACACACTTGTAAAAAACACTAGCACTAAATTGATAAGATCAGTTCAAAACAAAATCACTATTATCATATGTACATCCCTGATTACTTGTTGGACAAGTCTTAGTTAACACCACTTATTTCCAGACAGAGGTGAGCGGTTAACGTTCGATGGCACTCCAACAAGTTAATTAAAAAGGGAGGAAAAAGCAGAATTATGGAAGCATACACACTAAACACTTTTTAAAGAACCACAGCAAGTTAGGAAGGCACAGTCTACTGGTGAGCAAGGAGGTTTAGGTGCCAGGCCCACTTTCCAGGGAGCCAGGCGGAAGATGCCCAAGATCAGACAGTTACACAGAGTCTTCGAAGTTTAGGGAGGTAGTTCGATAAAGGTTTAGTTCAGTTCAGAAAAGTTAGCTAGGGTGTCCCATGCTAACCCAGGTTCGAGAGACGAGGATTTAATACACCCGTTCAATCGGTTGCAAGGGAAGCCAGGCGGAACACGGTACCTTAAATGGAGAGGATCCTCCAGCGGGGGCAGTTGGTCCTGGCAGCAGGTGCAAGTCTCAGCGTCGTCCAGAGGAAGAGAAGATCTTGTGGTGGAGGAAAGATGAACGTCGTTACACTGCCAGGGAAGAAACCAGCCGCGGAGTTCTCCGGTACAAAGGTACTACCCTTTCGGTTCGTGGTAGTGGTGAAAACGTGTTATCCCGGTTGTCGGGGTGCTTGGCAAAGGTAAGGCAGCCACGAGATGCTCCTGCAAGGCGAAAAGAAGGTAGACTGGTTATCCCCACCAGTCGAAGGAAGAAGACTCTCCGGGCTGGAGATCTCCTCTGTCGTTGGGAAAAGTGGTGAGATGGTTCAGCAGGGCTCCACCGGTGGTGTCGTCGTTGCAGGCCAGCTCAGCTTCTCTGTCCTCGGATTCTTAGGTCCTGTGGCGACTTCTCAAGTTCCAGTCCCCAAAGCCCTGCTTTTATGCAGCACACCCCCATTCACTCAGCCTAGCTGTCAATCAAACATGCTAAGTGGTGAGCCGGCCATCTCACCACTTGGGCCAATCACACAAGAGTGCGACTTGAGTTACCAAGGTAACTCAGTCCAGGGTGCCTAACACCCACACCCCCTGTGGTACCCAGACAGAGTGGCACCACTTTTGGAGGCTTCTGTGGAGAAGCCCGCCAAACAGTGGAACAAAGGGCTCGACTTGGGTTGGAGTCACAGAAGAGAACACAAACGCCATTTTAGAATCGAGTTCTGGCATAAAATACCAACCGGCGAATTAATATTAAATAAATAAACCGGCGGTATGTTCGAGGCTATAAGAATTAAATAATTAAAGTTGGTACCCTCGAACAATGGGAAAATCCCATAGAGATATATTTGCGGTCGAATATAAAAAGTAGTATCCACTGCCACCAGCCAAAACTCGATCAGGGGGGACAGAGACATACCCCCTCGAGCAACAGACCCCGGGGCAATCGAATTGCCCCGACCAGTACGTCCACAATATGATGGTTTGTATTGGTTTCTGTTCATAATTTGGGACTAGCAAAGCCAATGGTGACTTTACATGCCCTGGGAGACAGTAGTCAGTCCCAGAGTATGGAGTCTATGTTGGGGGGTCGCTACGACACCCCTGGGTTACGGCACGCAGGGTGCTGTGTAACCCACATCAAAAAAACACATGAGACCCTATGGAGTAAAAGATCCCATAGCCCATAAAACACATGGAAAGTTAAAGGAACACCTCAAATCATGTCTAAAAGTGGGAGCAAAAAGAATCTCACTCTTAGCAGGAGAGAAAAAAATAAACCCCAAAAATCCAGCAAAGCTGCTGGGGGACTCACTAGGTTTGGGAAATTAGCCTTACAGAGAATTCTCCCTAACAAGATTGTCAAGTGTGCTGGAATAAAATGGCAAACAGTGGTAGCCCACCCACAAATTGCTAAGAAAAAAGTGATAATTTTGAACTGGATCCAGAATATCGATAGTAGGAGTGCATTAAAGACATCTCTTGAGATCGGAGGTGCAGAGAACTGCCTAAATATCAAGAAAGAAAAATTTCCCTCAAAATATCATCACAGTCGGTTTCTGAAGTGGCGATTAAATGCTTACAACATAAAAGAAGTGCTGTGGTTGAGAAAAGATAAAAACATAGTAGATAATCAATGTAGATTTTGTAAAACTGCAGTGGAATCGTTAAAACATGTAATCACTGAGTGGCCCTCATTACGACCCTGGCGGAAAGTGACTGACCGGACCGCCACAGCGTAAATAGCGTTTCCGCCATTGCACGAAGGAGCAAATTGCGGCCCATTCCGACCCATCGGGCACGAGCACCACGGCATGGCGGAAGTGCAAAGTCCGCGATGGCGGAAATGACCCCAAAACGGCCCACACCGCCGCCGTACGGCGCCCTAGGTGCAATACCGCCACCCATAACAGCGGGCACCGCAGAGTGCGCCTACCGGAAAGTACGGTGACCGGAAATATACGGAAACGGAAGTTAAAACATGGGCCCGGAACGGGAAACATCCCGCCGTGCACCCATAAAACCACTAAAACCACACAACCACTAAAATCACTACCCTGAGACACACCCCAACCCGTCATCCACCCTAGCGAAACCAAGAAAAATGGGAAAAGTAGCGAAGAAAGCGTGCGACCGCAAGCGGCAGGTCCACTTCTCCCGTGAGGAACTCACCGTGCTAACAGAGACCCTCCAGGAGAATGCCGCCGCCGTCTTCTCCACGCAAATGACCAGGACGGCACTTGCCAACAAGAAGGCCATATGGGCTCTGGTGGCACAGCGGGTAAGCGCGGTGGGGACCGCACCCCGCAACCCACAGCAATGCAGAAAGCGGTGGGACGACCTGCGGATACGCGTCCGCAGCATACTCTCTGCCAACCGCAACATTGCCACAGCCACCGGGGGAGGTCCTGAATCACCCATCAAGTTGACCCCCTGGGAAGAAATCTGTGCCTCCACCATCGGAATGGAGAGCATAGAGGGAGTCGGAGGGATGGAGAAAGGAGTGCAGACATCAGAAGAATCAGGTAGGTGGCCCAGATAAAACAATGCTAAATCCACAATGTCCAATCATGTGAAGTAACATGTGTCCACATAGTGCAACAGAAACACATGTCCAGGAGAACGTCCACACACATCGCCCTGATAGTGCACCTTAAAACCACAATAAATACATAAATAATTAAAAACCCCTAAAACACCCACCACACGTCCAGCAGGCACACCCTAACTGCAGGCTGCCAAACAACTGCACCCTCACCCCACACACAAATAAAAGCACCTCCAAGGCACCGACCCAAATCACCCTCATGTACCACCCCAATGCATGTGATACAATGCCATTCCAATACCCACAGACCCATTAATAACCCTCGCCCTCCTTTACTCCACCACAGGCTCCGATCCAAACGACGAGCATCAGGACACCCCTACCAGCACACCTGCAAAGAGGGCCAAGACCAACGGCCAAAGACCCTCCACCTCAGCTGCACGCATCAAGACACGGCAGCAGCACAAATCAGGTGGCAGCACAGAGGGGGGAACATCAACAGGCACCCCAGCAGCCAGCATGCCCACAACACCACCACCACAGGTCCCCCCAACGGATGCCACAGAAGGCACTGCCTCTGGTGGCAGCAGCACCATAGGTGACACCCCATTGATGGCAGCATGCTCCGACACAGAAGACGGGGATGTCGAAGTCAGATCCATCCATGACCTGTCCCATTCCCCCTGTCTGTCCCATCCCGTACAACATGAGGATACCACGCAGGGGCACCCACAAGACGACGACTGGCCATCCCCCCCAAGCCCTGTGGCAAGGCAACATGAGGTCAACAGCCCCTCTGTGACACCCCCGCAAATGGCCATGGCCCAGCAGAGGCAACAGTCCCTCGACCAGTTAATCGTGCAACAGCAGCAACTGGCCACGCTCCTCAAGGACCATGCCGATGAATGTGGGGGCACTAAGGCAGACATAGAAACATCAACTGAGACACTCAGGGCACAAATGGAGAGTAGCACCGAGAGCCTGAGAGTCCAAATGGAGAGTAGCACCGAGAGCCTGAGAGTCCAAATGGAGAGAAGCACCGAGAGCCTGAGGGGGGAACTGCATGCGACGTCCAAAGACGTATGTGCCGAACTTGCCGCAGTGCGCCGTGTGCTCACTGAGCTCTCACAAACCCTTAGGGACATGCATGGACGTGAGCAGGCAGAGACGTCATCCGTTGCAAGTTCCGTCCAGGGCAGCCCCCAACGTAGATCTGGGAGGAACCTGCGCTCCACAGGCAGGGGTGCCCCTGATACCCGCAGAGGGGGCTTGCAATAGCGACAGCCCACTGACAATGAGCTTCTTTGGACACTGGTGTTCGGGGGGGAGGTAGGAGGGTGGAGGGGGTGTGTTGGGCTCACTTGGGTGGCGGGTCGATAGGGTGTTCTACATGATATCACATATGCCATAAACAGTGCACGATCAACCAATGAGATGTGTGGACAATGATCTTTGTGTACTAGGCCATCATAGGCGTACAGTCCATATTGTGCATGTACCAGACACACACAGTGCCACGAGTCCCGTGTCCATGTATCAGCCACCAGGCGTGAGTGCTAGAAGCATGCATCAATGAGATGCTGACGAATGTCACGGCCCTCCGGTGCCTCGCAGACTCCTTGAGGTGCTGCCACATCCCCACCCTCATCATGACCATCATCAGGTGCTTGCAGTTCAGCGTCAGGGGGCATGGGCACATTTCTACGTACGCACATGTTGTGGAGCATGACACATGCCATCACCATCTTTGCAACCTTCTCATGGCGGTACAGGAGTGCCCCGCCAGACCTGCTGAGGCAGCGGAAACGAGTCTTCAGTAGGCCGAATGCCTGTTCAATGACTACACGGGTACGTGAGTGGGCATGGTTGTAGTCCTCCTCATGCTGGTCCCGTGGGTTCCGGACTGGTGTGAGGAGCCATCTCTTCAGTGGATACCCAGCATCACCTGTATGTGGACGAGAAACGTATGATGTGGAATGCCATTGCTACGTACGCACCCCCCCCCCCCTTCCTGGCAGTTCATTGCCGCATCACATACCCCACATCATCATGCATGAAATGAGACTCACCGAGTAGCCAGGATCTGTTCCCTGCGTGTCGCTCCATGTAGCGTGGTATAGTAGAGTTCCTCAAGACCATAGAATCATGGGTTGATCCAGGGAATCTGGCACAACAATGTGTAATGATCCTGTTGGAGTCACACACCATTTGTACATTCAGGGAATGAAATTGTTTTCGGTTGCGGTACTGGGCCTCCATGGCATGTGGAACGACCAATTCCACATGGGTGCAGTCGATGGCACCAATGCAACCCGGTATGCCGGCAAGTGCATGGAATCCCACTTTTGTGTTGGTAATTTCCTGCTCCGAGCGTGGTAGAGAGATGTAGTCGTCTGCGTGCTGCAGGAGGGCATCGAGCACTTGCAATAGTGTCCGTGAGAACAGTGGCTGTGAAATGCCATGCAACTGTCCGACTGTGTGCTGGTAGGTGCCTGTGGCCAGGAAGTGTAGTACAGACACCACCTTCAGTAGGGGTGGGATGGCGGTTGGGCTATCTATCATGCTGACAAGGTCAGCCTGTGTCATGTCCACGATGGCGGCTATGGTGTCCCGGTCCAAACGGTAGAGGGTGTGGATCTGCTCATCAGTGAGGTTGAACGGATGTGCTCGGAGGCGTGGGATTGCGGGCTGCCTGCGTGGTGGTAGTGGCTGTGCTGGCGGCCCTTGCTGGCCCTGCCTTGCCCTCCTCCTCCTCCTGCGTCTCCTCCGTGCGGCCGGTTGTAGTTGGTGTTCGTCTTCTTCTTGGAGTTGGAGCACTTGCAGTGCTATCAGGTCCCCCAGGGCCAACATCGCGAGTCCTGCCGGTAGCATTTCGGAGTGGGTGTGGTTGTGGGAGGAGACTGGGTGTGCAATTTATGTGTTTTCAGGCTGTATGGCCTCCACCTGTGGTGATTCATTCCACCTGTGCAAGCTGCTCTCCCCTTTGGCCGAGCACGTCCCGCACACAACGCTGCAATGTGACGCATGGCATCTTGCTCTTGCATTCATGTATTTGTACCCGATGGCCGTGTAACATTTGTTGATATGTACATTCGGCTATGGTCCCATTGTTTCACATACAATCTTTGCAGTCGCGAACAGACTTGTGATGGGTCAGTGGGACGTAGTACTCGAGTAACGGTGGGCCCTCATGCATCACTGTACCGAGTTGCAACGACGGGCGGGGCGTCCCATTCGTGGGTGAAGGCAGTTGCCATTTTCACACACAGCCGCACTCGATGGATTAATTAGTGATTTCAAACGGCCACAGATGCCTCTTCGACGTGATGTTGCAAATGAGGAATTCGAAGGCCGGCGCTTTCGGCTTTCAGCTAGCGCCGGGGAGATGCCCACAGGTCTGACTGCAAATATAACGTTCTTTTGTTCGATGTCCTTGAGACAGGGGCCATGGCGAGGAAGCAATGATTGATATGAATAGTTTTGGATGCGCAATAGTGACGTAGGCGATGAGGCCGGACGTTCCCAAATACATGTAACTTCACAACACTGGAATTACGGGCTGGGGCACTGTGGATTTTGCAGGCTGCATAACGCACAGACTCAATGGAAAGTTCGAATGTTTTGTGAGTAAATATTCAGGCGTTTTTATAACAGGATGAGGGAATGATGAATGGATGCATGGGCAGGTGATTTGATACAGGGTTTGCCATGTACAGGGCTTCTTGGAATCTATCCGCCTCCCCTGCGCTATGTGATGCAGGGCTGCCATAGTGGGACCATCGTCTATCTGGCCTTGTTGAGCCCTCCCTGTCTCGACGCGCCTTCAGACACTTGTGTCCATGCACGTTAACATTCCCATCTGATGGAATCTGTTCTGACAGACGCATGCACAGGTACACTCGTTTGTGATGGTGTTTACACCTCGATATAGATAGTTATGAGTCGCTAGTGGTTTCGGGGTGGTGATGATCCTTTGGAGTGGGCTAGCATGCATATGACTGTGGATTTAGTGTGATCATTGAAGTGAGTTGTTCGAATGTAGTTCTGATGGCCATTCTGTTCTTTTTCTTTTCTTTTGGTTGACAGGTATCTCCTCCCCTTTTGCCACTGCCATCTGTATGCCACTCCTGCAGATGGCGTTTACTCCCGACACCTGCTGCTTCGTGTTAATCAGTGGAGCAGCATTACGATCTTATGGGACGATCGCCAATGGGCCACATGCCCTTACGCAGTACTAGTGGCTCGGAGCAACATTTCGGCCTTTCAGCTGGACTAGTGCCTCCCCATTGGGACGGCCCTGCGGGTCTGTGCGCTTCCATGTTGCCTTTTCGTACGTGAATGTGGCTCTGTGTACCATGATGGAACAGGGCGTCACACAAGTAGTAGCTGGTCATTCCTTGCGGATGCAGCCCACAATGGTGATATGTGTTTTGGAGTTCATGGACTAATGGCTGTATGGGCTTGGTGATTTAGTTGTGCATTAAATTTCTATTCTGATATGGGCCGTGTAGCGTTCTTCTTTGCGAGTGATGTGGCATATTCCTATTTGGGGAGCGATGTATTGTGAGGAGATCTGCATTGGGTTCCAGCTTTGGAGTTTAGTCGCGTGGTACTGTGCTGGGCGCGTTTGCCTACGGAGCCCAGTGAGGTCAGGGATGGGGGCTGCCAATGTGACTGTTTGCATGTTGTCATGCTCAGGGGCGGGGGAATGGGTTTTGTGTAACAGATGCCGGTCAGCCAGGTGGACTGGTGGCATGTTGTGATTTTCGGAATATTGCTGGTCACAGGTGCCTGTGTTTGCGTGCGTTTCGGGGGGGGGACTGTGGTCATGTCCATTGGAATGGCTTCTGTATTCGTGCCATCTGTGCCCTGCAGCTCCCATTGGCCCCTCTTGTGTTTCTTTTGTTCGTTGGCATGCATGGGTGACTTGTACATTTCACTGGTTGCATTGTGACTTCATTGCACCTACGGGGAGTTGTACTTTGTGGGCAGGGAGCGGTGTACAGGCACTCAGTGGGGCCGTTTACGGTTGATTCGCGATGCCGTACTTCTCACCATGGCGGATTGGTGCTTTCCGCCATGCTTGATGGCGTTAGGTACATGTCCGCTAGGGTCGGAATTCGCGTACCCTTGCGCCATGGTGGTATTTACGGTTTGGCATGGCGCGCGCGCGCGTACTTGGTGCAGTTAGCGTTGGCGTTCACTACGGTGTCGCTAATGGCTTCGTACTTTGCGGTGACGGGTCATAGTCGCACCGAGCGGTATTCGATGGCGGTATTGCATTTCCGCCATCGTTTTTCGGATTCCGCCAGGGTCGTAATGAGGGCCAGTGTGTTGACATAATAAATGAGCGCTCACTGTTCTTGGGGAAATATTCACCAATGACCTACAATGTAGATGATTGGTGGTATTCGATGCTCTCAAGCAATAATGTTCAGCAAATATGTGCGGTAGTTGACTTTTTGGATACTATCCTGCAGAAGGAATTGGAAGAAGTGACACCTTCTGGTGGAGATTAGAAGTAGAAATGCTCGAGTGAGAACTTTGATAGGATGAGTTGCACTGGGGATATGATTGCAGTAACACTGCCCTAATTGTCAAATTGTGAGATGTTGATGTTATTCCATTGTGATCGATTAGGAGTTTGTACATATGACTTAAGAACAATGTGTTTATTTTTCTGTTTCTGTTTATGAGACAATTTCTGAGGACTTTTGTAATAAAAGTTTGTAATAAACTAAATGTTACAAATAAAAAATATGCACTAGTGATTAGTGAGCATGTGCGTCACGTTTAGTTCTTAAGATACAGGCCTAGGTGTGTGACTTCAGCTGACAGCTGCCACTAGGCCGAGTGTAATATACAAATTGTACAGCACAACTAAAGTTTCCTGGCTGGGGAATAAGGGAGTGTTTTCAGCATATTATGCCACACCCAGTGTAAACACTTTAAGGGGGTAGTTCAAAAAATTCAGCGCACAAGTGGTGCATGTGGCTGGCGCACAGTGTGCGCGTGCGGCAGTCTGCGCGAGCCATGTGCGCCAAAATCCATTTCCACGCACAGCGTATTCATGGATTTTAACATCCAAAACCAGCCGTGGCGCAGAGTGGCGCAGCGACCTTGCAGCAGCGCCAGTTACACCCCCAACCCCTCCCCGTGCGCCATGAACAGCGCACAAATCCTATACATGGCACACAGGCCAGTGGGCCAGCATACAGCCCCCCAACCACGAAAAATTCTGTAAAAATCCCTGCGCACCCCTGCATGGGAAGTTTTACACGTGATTGGCCCTGTGCAAGCGGGGTACGTGTATTTCGGGGGTGCGTGGGAAGTTTCACACGCAATTGGCACTCTGCAAGCGGGGTACGTGTATTTCTGGGGTGCGCAGGAAGTTTCACACGTGATTGGCCCTGTGCGAGCGGGGTATGTGTATTTCGGGGGTGCGCGGGAAGTTTCACACGTGATTGGCCCTGTGCGAGCGGGGACGTGTATTTCTGGGGTGCGCAGGAAGTTTGACACGCAATTGGCCCTGTGTGAGCGGGGTACGTGTATTTCCAGGGTGCGCGGGAAGTTTCACAGGCGATTGGCCCTGTGCGACCGGGGTACATGTATTTACGGGGTGCGTGGGAAGTTTCACACGCGGTTGGCCCTGTGCGAGCGGGGTACGTGTATTTCTGGGGTGCGTGGGAAGTTTCACACGCCATTGGCCCTGTGAGAGCGGGGAACGTGTATTTCTGGAGTGCGCCGGAAGTTTCACACATGATTGGCCCTCTGCGAGCGGGGTACGTGTCTTTCTGCTTTCTGGGGTGTGCGGGAAATTTCACATGGGAATGGCTCTGTGCGAGCGGGGTATGTGTATTTCTGGGGTGCGCGGGAAGTTTCACACGCGATTGGCCCTGTGCGAGTGGGGTACGTGTATTTCGGGGGTTTGCGGGAAGTTTCACACGCGATTGGCCCTGTGCGAGTGGGGTACGTGTATTTTGGGGGTATCCAACGAATTGGCATTGTGTGTCCTCCCAGGTGTGCCCTCTCCCCCCCCCAGGGCCTGCAGTAAGACCCCAACACAGGGGTACACACTGCATCCCTAGCCATGCCCCACAGGCAGCCCACCCACCCTGCTGAAGCCCCCCAGCCAGCCCACATGTCACCATGCACAAGTGAGCACTGACTTATGTCCCCCAGCAGCCCCATCCACCCAGCATTGAGGGGCACCTGCCAGCAGGCCCGACTCATGTTCCCCAGCACCCCATCCACCCAGCATTGAGGGGCACCTGCCAGCAGGCTCGACTCATGTCCCCCAACACTCCCATCCACCAAGCATTGAGGGGCACCTGCCAGCAGGCCCCGACTCATGTCCCCCAGCACCCCATCCACCCAGCATTGAGGGGCACTTGCCAGCAGGCCCCAACTCATGTCCCCCAGCATCCCATCCCCCCAGCATTGAGGGGCACCTGCCAGCAGGCCCCGACTCATGTCCCCCTGCAACACGAAAGGAAGCTGCACAATCATGGCCCTCATGTGCACCACAATTCCACAGCACGTCATCCCACTCTTGACATGCAATGATTTCACCAATCCACCACACACCGACATGCCTATGTCACGACACAAATCAAAAGTCAACCATGTACATCAACACATGTCGTTCACACACACACACTGTTTGCCATAGATTGTGCAAAACCACAATTCGACATGCATGAACCCAATGAGCGAATCCCACACATAGAATTTAAATATCAAAATGTATTATTAACAAAATCAATGTAATGAAATGAAAGTCAAAAAATAATACAAAAATGAAATGAAATGCATGTCCAAAAATATGAAAAATGAAATGTAGATGCAATCCAAATAAATCCAGAAGAAAAATTGTCCAAAATCATTGTCCACCAAAACAAATACAAAGGAAACGTAAAAATGAAAATCCATTGCCCCATGGTGAAATTCAAAGAAAATGCACACATAAATCCAAAGTCCAACTATGTACAATCAATTTTGAAAGTGTCCAAGAGCCCAACAAAAGAAATGAAACCTATCTAAAAAACTACCTAAGAAAAGAACTATATACAAAAGTGTGGGGCATAGTCCAATCACCCCAAAAGAAATTAAAACGAAAAGGAAACCTAACACTAAAAACTATTTACAATGGCGGCAGGCTAGTCCGATGGCTCACTTTCCGATGTCCCGGGCCAGGGCATCATCGAACTCCTGGTCAATGTCCTGTAGGCGGTCCTCTTCCATGGCCCCGAGGGTTCGCAGAGACGATGCCATGTTGGACTCCAACTCCCTGCGAATAGCCTCGAGGCACTCGCCCCGCCTCAGTGCCCTCCGCATGGAGTCCTCCACCCTGACCATTGTGAGCCGTGCCTCTTCTGCCCGCTGCCGCTCTGCATCTATACGCCAGCCCAACCGCAGCCACACGGAAGACACACCAATTCCAGGGTCCTCCTGCCCTCTGGCCGATGCCTGCCCCTCTGATGTCGATGGCCCCGAGCCATCATTGCTCCCACCTAGAGCCTGCTGCTGCTGTCCATGTGCCCTGTCCGATGATGCATGCACATCCTCCATCTGCTGGTCTCCAGTTGTTGTGGTGTTCACCCCTGCTGGACCGCCGACTCCCGACTGTGGCAGGGATGGGATCTCCACCAAGCTGGCTGTGTTGGTCAGGCCAGGTCCAAAGGGGGCCCTGGTGGAATCTGGGCCAGAAGACAGCAGGGAGAATGACTGGCGGATAGTTTCTACAGAGGAGGAGAGGTCCGTCAGAGTGCCTGACACATGTAGGAACCCACCGACCAGGGCCCCTCCCAACAGTGCCACGTTGCGACGCTGCTCTTCGTGATGGCGTGCATGCTACCCCCAGGAAGCACGAACATCATCACGAATGTCACGCGTGCGCAATGCGACACCAATCAGGACAGAGCCCATATGGTCATGGGACCCCTCGTCCGCAGGAGAGGCAGATAACTTGGGCCTCCCCCCTATATGCAGAAGGGCCTGGGATGGGGCATCCCTGCTGGTGCATGGTGGTCAAGAACAGCAACATGCACAGGCCCCTCTGTGGTGACCTGTGCTGCCTCCTGACCCTGGCCCTGGACTACACCACTTTCACCAGTGGTACTACCCCCACCAGGCCCCATGTGTGGCTCCGTAGCGGGCTCCTCCTCCTCTGTGGAGACCACCAACCTGGATGTCATTGCACTGTCTTCCGCCATTTCAAGCCCCTTTGGGGGCTCACCCGGCCCTTCTGCTACAGCCGTAGTGGCAGACACGGCACCAGTCCCCTCGCTCCCAGATGATGGCAATTCCTGGGACGGTGGCTGGGCCTTGCGTTGCTGCCCGGTGGAGGCACCCCTGCCGCTTGGCTCCACAGTGCCGTCTCCGCCCTCTTCTACACTCGACGCTGCGTAGAGGGAGACATAGAACACAAGCATCAGGGCACTGTACAATAGTCCCCTAGACAGGAAGCAATAACACATGAGTGGCACTGTCAAACGTCACTTCCATCCTGTCCCTCCAGAACACATGGGGCAAGGACGCAACACACATGCACAAACAGGCACGACGCATGCAATCAACATCAGCATCCATGTACAAGGCCCTCCATGGACATAAATGTTGCCTTCAAACTCACATGCATCATTGCTCACACTGACCGCATGCACACACATCACCGGAGGGTCATGCATCATGGCTCGTACACCACAGACACAGTGGATTCAACGGTGACCAGACTGCATGAGTGAATCTACACATCGTCACGGATATGTGTCATGCATTTATGTAATTTCAAAGTCACACACACGCTTCTCAGACACACAGACATGCACACCATACATGTACATGAGAGCAGCACCCATCTCTCACCCACCACCCATGTCCAAGAACAGGGACTGGCATGCATTCATGTGTGCATTCCGCATGCAGCTCCCCATGTCTCATTGGAACACATGCACCATCCATGTGGTTCACGTGTTACTGGTCTCACATGCACTACCATGATATCCCGGCTCACACACATCCATATATGGCCTATGTTACACATACAGGCAAGTAGCTGACTACCAGCACACTGCAACATGCACTGTTTCACACTGCAATGCATGGCCACTTACCGCTCGACTCCAGACAGGCCTGCATCCTGAGGATCTGGTGGTGAAGCACTGGGCGAATGCGCTCCAGGACCCTCATCTGCTGGTTGGTAAGCTGGCCCCGCCGCCCCGCTGCATCCTCTGCCTCTAAGAGGCGCTGGGCCTTCCTGAGGGTCCTGGACGTGTTGTCCTCCCAGCGCTTCTGGACGTGTCTCAGGGCTCGGGGTGCCACCCCCTCCGCTTTGATGGCACCCACGATGTCCATCCAGATCCTCCTCCTTCCTTCCTTGTCAGCGCGCAATGGTGTGAAGAGGGCATCATAATGCCCCAGGACATGCTCCACCAGGTCACCAACTTCCTTCTCACTGAAGCTGGTGGCCCTCTGCCTCTCTAGCTGGGGGTCGCCAGTGGTCTTGGATGGTGTTTGGCCCGACACGGCAACCCCCAAGGCAGGCGTGGGTGGGCAACTGGGTCCTGGGGCTGGGCTGTGGAGCGATGGTATCCCAGTCGGGAGTCTTCTGTTCCAGCAGGGGTGGACACAGCAACTGGACCCCTGCAGATGGCTGACGTGCAGGCACCAAATAGCAGGGCACATGGGCAAGAAAAGGGCCTTTTGGGCAGGAGCGTGGTCTTCCGTGTGTTTTCGCGTGGCCAGCTTGATACGGAGTGATTTGGCATGTGCAAAAAGTGCACGTCAGCGTGAAATCCGAGGAAAGGCCTTTGCGCGTAAGCATGTAAGTGACGTTACGCGCGCGGGCGTTCCCCACAACACGGGTGCATAGTGAATCAGCATGTAAGAAAACTGCACATCACCGTGCTATTGGAGGAAAGGGCCTTAGCGCGTAAGCGCGTAAGTGACATTGCACGTGTGGGCTGGCTTAAATGGTACGAGTATCATGCTATTTTCTTGTAAGTGCTTTTTGTGGAGAGCGAGCGGGTGATTCTTGTACTGCTTGTTGGTTCACACGCAATTACTTCACGTTTCCAGTTCGTACTCCCTGTTTCCTCAGATTGCGTTCTTTTCATCTTTTGGCGGGGGTGTTGCCAACGCGCACACGTGCGTCTTTTTCACTTTCTTTTTCAAGGCAGACGGTGAGTTGCGCACGTATTTTCCAACCGTGGTTGCCCCCCTGTGTCACGTACCCCTTCAGAGGTCATTGTAGGCTGCGTGTAACACGTGTACGACTATTTTTGTGTTTCTGGGTACCACAACATAGTGCGGGTTCATTTTTCCACGCACGTGGTCTACCAGGGGTTGTGTGCAAATGTACTTTTGTTTTTGAGGTGCCTGTGCGTTGCGTGACCCGTCATCTTCCCCCAGGGGTCACAGACAGCCTTGCTAGAGCACTAGGGTACGAATTCCATTTAGAACCCTAACCCTTTCACCCCAATTGCCCAGGACAATTGTTTACTGCAACTCCCATACGCACAACAACATCAGTGCCATGGTTGGCAGGCGACCAAGCAGTAAGGGAGGCAAAGGTGGCCGATCTCAAAGAGGTGGGCGTGGTGGGCGCGTTAGGGGACGTGGCCAGGATTTACAGGGTGCCTCTAGAGCCTCATGTGTGGAGGACCAATTGGGGCCACCTATGCCACCCCAAAAGTTGTGGGAAATGTAGCTGACACCATCCCAGCTCAGCCCTTGTTGGACAGCCCCATTTCACGTGATTGGGACTGTGCGAGCGGGGTACATGTATTTCCGGGGTGCGCGGGAAGTTTCACACGCGATTGGCCCTGTGCGAGCGGGGTACGTGTATTTCTGGGGTGCGCGGGAAGTTTCACATGCGATTGGCCCTGTGAGAGCAGGGTATGTATATTTCGGGGGTGTGCGGGAAGTTTCACACGCGATTGGCCCTGTGCGAGCGGGGTACGTGTATTTCTGGGGTGTTCCGGAAGTTTCACACATGATTGGCCCTCTGTGAGCGGGGTACGTGTATTTCTGGGGTGTGCGGGAAGTTTCACACGCGATTGACCCTGTGTGAGCGGGGTACGTGTATTTCTGGGGTGCGCGGGAAGTTTCACACATGATTGGCCCTGTGAGAGCGAGGTATGTGTATTTCGGGGGTGCGCGGGAAGTTTCACACGCGATTGGCCCTGTGCGAGCGGGGTATGTGTATTTCTGGGGTGTTCCGGAAGTTTCACACATGATTGGCCCTCTGTGAGCGGGGTACGTGTATTTCTGGGGTGTGTGGGAAGTTTCACACGCGATTGACCCTGTGTGAGCGGGGTACGTGTATTTCTGGGGTGCGCGGGAAGTTTCACACGCGATTGGCCCTGTGCGAGCGGGGTACGTATATTTTGGGGGTGCCCCAACGAATTGGCAGTGTGTGTCTTCCCAGGTGTGCCCTCTCCCCCCCAGGGCCTGCAGTCAGACCCCAACACAGGGGTACACACTGCACCCCTGGCCATGCCCCACAGGCAGCCCACCCACCCTGCTGAAGCCCCCCAGCTAGCCCACATGTCACCATGCACAAGTGAGCACTGACTTATGTCCCCCAGCACCCTCATCCACCCAGGATTGAGGGGCACCTGCCAGCAGGCCCCGACTCATGTCCCCCAACACCCCCATCCACCCAGCATTGAGGGGCACCTGCCAGCAGGCCCCGACTCATGTCCCCCAGCACCCCCATCCACCCAGCATTGAGGGGCACCTGCCAGCAGGCCCCGACTCATGTCCCCCAGCACCCCATCCACCCAGCATTGAGGGGCACCTGCCAGCAGGCCCCGACTCATGTCCCCCTGCAACACGAAAGGAAGCTGCACAATCATGGCCCTCATATGCACCACAATTCCACAGCACGTCATCCCACTCTTGACATGCAATGATTTCACCAATCCACCATACACCGACATGCCTATGTCACGACACAAATCAAAAGTCAACCATGTACATCATCACATGTCGTTCACACACACACACTGTTTGCCATAGATTGTGCAAAACCACAATTCCACATGCATGAACCCAATGAGCGAATCCCACACATAGAATTAAAATATCAAAATGTATTAATAACAAAATCAATGTAATGAAATGAAAGTCAAAAAAATAATACAAAAATGAAATGAAATGCATGTCCAAAAATATGAAAAATGAAATGTAGATGCAATCCAAATAAATCCAGAAGAAAAATGGTCCAAAATCATTGTCCACCAAAACAAATCCAAAGGAAACGTAAAAATGAAAATCCATTGGCCCATGGTGAAATTCAAAGAAAATGCACACATAAATCCAAAGTCCAACTATGTACAATCAATTTTGAAAGGGTCCATGAGCCCAACAAAAGAAATGAAACCTATCTAAAAAACTACCTAAGAAAAGAACTATATACAAAAGTGTGGGGCATAGTCCAATCACCCCAAAAGAAATGAAAACGAAAAGGAAACCTAACACTAAAAACTATTTACAATGGCGGCAGGCTAGTCCGACGGCTCACTTTCCGATGTCCCGGGCCAGGGCATCATCGAACTCCTGGTCAATGTCCTGTAGGCGGTCCTCTTCCATTGCCCCGAGGGTTCGCAGGGATGATGCCATGTTGGACTCCAACTCCCTGCGAATAGCCTCGAGGCACTCGGCCCGCCTCAGTGCCCTCCGCATGGAGTTCTCCGCCCTGACCATTGTGAGCCGTGCCTCTTCTGCCCGCTGCCGCTCTGCATCTATACGCCGGCCCAACCGCAGCCACACGGAAGACACACGCATTCCAGGGTCCTCCTGCCCTCTTGCCGATGCCTGCCCCTCTGATGTCGATGGCCCCGAGCCATCATTGCTCCCACCTAGAGCCTACTGCTGCTGTCCATTTGCCCTGTCCGATGATGCATGTACATCTTCCATCTGCTGGTCTCCAGTTGTTGTGGTGTCCACCCCTGCTGGACCGCCGACTCCCGACTGTGGCAGGGATGGGATCTCCACCAAGCTGACTGTGTTGGTCAGGCCAGGTCCAAAGGGGGCTCTTGTGGAATCTGGGCTGGAAGACGGCAGGGAGAATGACTGGCGCATACTCTCTACAGAGGAGGAGAGGTCCGCCAGAGTGCCTGACACATGTAGGAACCCACCGACCAGGGCCCCTCCCAACAGTGCCACGTTGCGACCCTCCTCTTCGTGATGGCGTGCATGCTCCCCCCAGGAAGCACGCACATCATCACGAATGTCACGCGTGCGCAATGCGACACCAATCAGGACGGAGCCCATATGGTCATGGGACCCCTCGTCCGCAGGAGAGGCAGATGACGTGGGCCACACCCCTACATGTGGACGGGCCTGGGATGGGGCATCCCTGCTGGTGCCTGGTGGTCAAGGACAGCAACATGCACAGGCCTCTCCGTGGTGACCTGTGCTGCCTCCTGACCCTGGCCCTGGACTGCACTACTTGCACCACTGGTACTACCCCCACCAGGCCCCATGTGTGGCTCCGTAGCGGGCTCCTCCTCCTCTGTGGAGACCACCAACCTGGATGTCTCTGCACTGTCTTCCACCATTTCAAGCCCCTGTGGGGGCTCACCCGGCCCTTCTGCTACAGCCGTAGTGGCAGACACAGCACCAGTCCCCTCGCTCCCGGATGATGGCAATTCCTGGGAGGGTGGCTGGGCCTTACGTTGCTACCCGGTGGAGGCATCCCCGACGCTTGGCTCCACAGTGCCGTCTCCGCCCTCTTCTACACTCGACGCTGCGTAGAGGGAGACATAGAACACAAGCATCAGGGCACTGTACAATAGTCCAATAGACAGGAAGCAATAACACATGAGTGGCACTGTCAAACGCTCCTTCCATCCTGTCCCTCCAGAACACATGGGGCAAGGACGCAACACACATGCACAAACAGGCACGACGCATGCAATCAACATCAGCATCCATGTACAAGGCCCTCCATGGACATAAATGTTGCCTTCAAACTCACATGCATCATGGCTCACACTGACCACATGCACACACATCACCGGAGGGTCATGCATCATCGCTCGTACACCCCAGACACAGTGGATACAACGGGGACCAGACTGCATGAGTGAATCTACACATCGTCACGGATATGTGTCATGCATCCATGTCATTTCAAAGTCACACACACGCTTCTCAGACACACAGACATGCACACCATACATGTACATGAGAGCAGCACCCATCTCTCAACCACCACCCATGGTGCATGGTGGTCAAGGACAGCAACATGCACAGGCCTCTCCGTGGTGACCTGTGCTGCTTCCTGACCCTGGCCCTGGACTGCACCACTTGCACCACTGGTACTACCCCCACCAGGCCCCATGTGTGGCTCCATAGCGGGCTCCTCCTCCTCTGTGGAGACCACCAACCTGGATGTCTCTGCACTGTCTTCCACCATTTCAAGCCCCTGTGGGGGCTCACCTGGCCCTTCTGCTACAGCCGTAGTGGCAGACACAGCACCAGTCCCCTCGCTCCCGGATGATGGCAATTCCTGGGAGGGTGGCTGGGCCTTGCGTTGCTGCCCGATGGAGGCATCCCCGACGCTTGGCTCCACAGTGCCGTCTCCACCCTCTTCTACACTCGACGCTGCGTAGAGGGAGATATAGAACACAAGCATCAGGGCACTGTACAATAGTCCCCTAGACAGGAAGCAATAACACATGAGTGGCACTGTCAAACGTCACTTCCATCCTATCCCTCCAGAACACATGGGGCAAGGACGCAACACACATGCACAAACAGGCACGACGCATGCAATCAACATCAGCATCCATGTACAAGGCCCTCCATGGACATAAATGTTGCCTTCAAACTCACATGCATCATGGCTCACACTGACCACATGCACACACATCACCGGAGGGTCATGCATCATGGCTCGTACACCCCAGACACAGTGGATACAAGGGTGACCAGACTGCATGAGTGACTCTACACATCGTCACGGATATGTGTCATGCATCCATGTCATTTCAAAGTCACACACACGCTTCTCAGACACACAGACATGCACACCATACATGTACATGAGAGCAGCACCCATCTCTCACCCACCACCCATGTCCAAGAACAGGGACTGGCATGCATTCATGTGTGCATTCCGCATGCAGCTCCCCATGTCTCATTGGAACACATTCACCATCCATGTGGTTCACGTATTACTGGTCTCACATGCACTACCATGATATCCCGGCTCACGCACATCCATATATGGCATATGTTACACATACAGGCAAGTAGCTGACTACCAGCACACTGCAACATGCCCTGTTTCACACAGCAATGCATGGCCACTTAGCACTCGACTCCAGACAGGCCTGCATCCTGAGGATTTAGTGGTGAAGCACTGGGCGAATGCGCTCCAGGACCCTCATCTGCTGGTTGGTAAGCTGGCCCCAGCGCCCCGCTGCATCCTCTGCCTCTAAGAGGCGCCGGGCCTTCCTGAGGGTCCTCGACTTGTCGTCCTCCCAGCGCTTCTGGACGTGTCTGAAGGCTCGGGGTGCCACCCCCTCCGCTTTGATGGCACCCACGATGTCCATCCAGATCCTCGTCCGTCCTTCCTTGTCGGCGCGCGATGGTGTGAAGAGGGCATCATAATGCCCCAGGACATGCTCCACCAGGACACCAACTTCCTTCTCACTGAAGCTGGTGGCCCTCTGCCTCTCTAGCTAGGGGTCGCCAGTGGTCTCGGATGGTGTTTGGCCTGACATGGCAACCCCCGAGGCAGGCGTGGGTGGGCAACTGGGTCCTGGGGCTGGGCTGTGGAGCAATGGTATCCCAGTCGGAGTCTTCTGTTCCAGCAGGGGTGGACACAGCAACTGGACCCCTACAGATGGCTGACGTGCAGGCACCAAATAGCAGGGCATGTGGGCAAGAAAAAGGCCTTTTGGGCAGGAGCGTGGTCTTCCGTGTGTTTTCGCGTGGCCAGCTTGATACGGAATGATTTGGCATGTGCAAAAAGTGCACGTCAGCGTGAAATTCGAGGAAAGGCCCTTAGCGCTTAAGCGCGTAAGTGACGTTACGCGCGCGGGCGTTCCCCACAACACGGGTGCATAGTGAATCAGCATGTGAGAAAACTGCACATCACCGTGCTATTGGAGGAAAGGGCCTTAGCGCGTAAGCGCGTAAGTGACATTGCACGTGTGGGCTGGCTTAAATGGTACGAGTATCATGCTATTTTCTTGTGAGTGCTTTTTGTGGAGAGCGAGCGGGTGATTCTTGTACTGCTTGTCGGTTCACACGCAATTACTTCACGTTTCCAGTTCGTACTCCCTGTTTTCTCAGATTGCGTTCTTTTCATCTTTTGGCGGGGGTGTTGCCAACGCGCACACATGCGTCTTTTTCACTTTCTTTTTCAAGTCAGACGGTGAGTTGCGCACGTATTTTCCAACCGTGGTTGCCCCCCTGTGTCACGTACCCCTTCAGAGGTCATTGTAGGCTGCGTGTAACACGTGTACGACTATTTTTGTGTTTCTGGGTACCACAACATAGTGCGGGTTCATTTTTCCACGCACGTGGTCTACCAGGGGTTGTGTGCAAATGTACTTTTGTTTTTGAGGTGCCTGTGCGTTGCGTGACCCGTCATCTTCCCCCAGGGGTCACAGACAGCCTTGCTAGAGCACTAGGGTACGAATTCCATTTAGAACCCTAACCCTTTCACCCCAATTGCCCAGGACAATTGTTTACTGCAACTCCCATACGCACAACAACATCAGTGCCATGGTTGGGAGGCGACCAAGCAGTAAGGAAGGCAAAGGTGGCCGATCTCAAAGAGGTGGGCGTGGTGGGCGCGGTAGGGGACGTGGGCAGTATTTGCAGGGTGCCCATAGAGCCCCGTGTGTGGAGGACCAATTGGGGCCACCTATGTCCCCCCAATGGTTGCGCGAAACATAGCTGACACCATCCCAGCTCAGCCCTTGTTGGACCGCCCCATTTTGTCTACTGAACCGGCACAGGATGACTCCAAGGCTGACTTCTAAGTCACCAAGTCTAAGCCACGTGTGGCGGTGAAAGTTGCTGTCACCAGGCCATGTGGATCTGGGGCAGCAATGTCATCTGCTGCCCCAAGTAGCCAGGGTGGGGAGGCTGCAGGGGCAGCTGCAGCTCAATCCACCCCAGCTCCGAGTCTCCCAGCCGAGACGTTGGCCCTGCCAACATCACCCTGCAGCCAATGCCTGCACCAAGACCTTTGGTCATTGTGCCTTTACAGGCTTCATGTACCCAGTCCACCTCTGCTTCTGCCCCTACTGTCCAGAGCGGTGTAAGCCACTCAAGATCCACGCCACCTTCCAAGAAGAAGAAGAAGGGTGCTCTAGCACTACAGGCTGAGACCTCAGACACGGCTACACACTCGGGCACGTCAAGGAAGCCTAGCTTTTTTGTGACCCCGTACTTGATGCACTTGTGGCCTACGTGTTGGCACATAGCCGCGAAATAGTGGTGACTTCAGGGTGCAAGACTACGCCTGGTCAACATAGGGCCCACTGGCAGACCATCGCGGATGACATTAGTGCTGTTGGATTTGTGAGGCGCACAGCTGATGATTGCTACAAGCGGTGGAATTACCTGAAACGCAGAGCAAAGTACAAGCTGGCTTCAAATCATGCCTCTACTCTGGTGACTGGCGGTGGGTCTCCACCAGAGGACGACCAACTCACTGAACATGAGTTTGTTGCTGGAACCTTCGTCACGGAGGAACAGATCCAAGGCGTGGGAGACCTACCAGATTACGAAGCATTGTCCAGTGAGTGCCCATGCATGTGTGTGTAATCCATGTGTATGTTGCTTGGGTGACGTGTTCTGATTGAGTGCCAGGTGAGGGTGTGTAGTCCTGAGTGGTATGGGTCACCCATGTGCTTCCTCCAAACCATTCACCGCCCTTGGGATTTGGGTATGACAGTATCCCTTCTGACCACAGTAGCCAATTAGCACCACATTACTGCAGTTGCCCTTGAACTGTCATCTTTCAACAACATTGTTCAGAATTTTCAGTGTTCCTTCAGCCTGATTGTTTCAATCCTCCCATTTTTGCAACACATTTTTCAGCCCTAATGCCACATATGTGACATGCTTCTGTCATATATTAAACCCCACAATGGCCAACATTTATTACCTTGTTATGGGAATGATTTGACTATTCAGGCTGATTGAGTAAGGGCCTGCACACATTAATTTTTGGGGCCTGTTTGAATGTGGAACATGATTGTCGTTTCCTGTCATGTTGAAGTGACCAACCATTGATGTATTCATCTGCCTGCCATCACTTTATAATTGTACATTGGATGTGTTGCAGTGTGTGGCACAGGCGTATTTTGTCACACTGTTTGGAATTTTTCATCTCATCATGTCCATCTCACATGGATGGGTGACAGTACTCATTCACTAACATATAGCTGTACTTGTCAAATGTACCATGGCTATGCTATGTGCCATCTGTGTGCTGGCATGTGTCATGTATGTGGATTGGCCATGCCACTCACAGGCTAATGTGTGTTGCCAGTGCAATCAGCATGCAGCACATGTGTTGCTTTTCCATCTTGGAGTCCTCAGTGTCTGTTTTTTGCCACCCCTTCCAACTCATTGACAGTGCATGCATGCCAGGTTTATAGTCATGTGGGACATGTGTAATTCATGTACTGGATCTCTGGCTTGTCAGGCCTATGTGTGTGCTATGGTGCTCATGCCTGTTTCCATTTGTTGTCTTTCATGTTTTTTCAAGTGATGACACACTTGATGCCGTCGAGGTGGAGGAGATGGTGCAGACCCAGGAGGAATCTCAGCCACAACCAGGCACCAGTGGAGGACGTGGGTTAGTGGCGGGTGAAAACCCAATCCTCCTGGAGACCATACTGTCCATGGGTGTCTCTGGGTGCACCTCCCCGGACCTCTATGATTCAGGTGCTGAATCAGAGAGTGAGACATATGTGGCGTCCCAGGTGAGTGTTACTGGGACCAACCCACCTGCACCAGGGGGAGACCCCTCTATGGGGATGTCAGTGTTGGTAACTCTGTCTTTGGTGGTTACGGATGCAGGGTCATGCTCAACAACATCTGATCCTGTTCCTGGGCCAGCAGATCAGAGGGGGAATGCAGTCCTACAGCCTCAGGCAGTGCCAGCACAGCAAGGTGCAGATCGCCTTGCCCCAAACAGGTGTGGTGCCCGCCGACGCGGTGGCCGTACGCCACCAGGCTATACTGTATGGGAAAACTCCATGTACAGTATAGCAGCACAACAGGGAGCATCGGTTGAAATGATGGCTTAGGCAATGGAGAGGGTGGCCACTTCCATTCTCCCCCCTGAAAGGCAGATGGAGCAACAACAGCACGCAACAGACTCCATTTGCCAATCACACAGGGAAGACATGTTGGTGTCCAACAGGGACCGACGGGCGGCACTGGAGACTCTGCGCGAAGCCATATCTGTAGAGTCACAGGGCCACAGGGAAGCCCTGAGGTTAGAACTCCATTTCCTCAGGGAGACTCTGGGTGAACTTGAGGCTTCCCGGAATTTTAGGTCACAACAGCAGCTGGAGCAGCTCACACGTTCACTCTCAGCAGAGCTCCAGGCAACATGTGCGGAGATCCGGGCATCACGCGAGTCCATGCGGGTAGAAATGCAGGCAACCCGTGAGGTGCTGCATGGGGATCTCCGCACCATCATCCTCCAGAACGAAACCTTCCACGCCCGCATGCTTGCTGTCATGGAGGACCATACCAGGGCCTTACGTGGGCTGACTCCCATAGCACAGCCACCTCCTGATGTAGCAGCAGAGGGTGAAGAGAACAACAGCAGTTTTCCCACAATAGCGTAGCCGTGCAGGCCATGAGCCCATGGAGGTATTTTTTTTTCTTGCAACATCCACGCATATGGGTGTTGGTGTGCACCCTGTCCTCGAACCTCCTGGGTGGCCTCCCCGGTCCACACATGGCCATTATTTATTTATTTTTTAAAATGTTTTTATTTTTACAGTGTTTTGCCTTGTGTGGCTCCCGTGGACATCCACTGTGTATTCCAGATGGGCACATGCAGGCTTGTGCTGTCTTTGGGTTAGATGCTTGTGTTCCTGACACACACACCCCTCCTGCTTCCCCTTTTCATGGGCTTGCAAAGGGTGTGACCAAGTGACAGTAATTTACACAGTGACATTGGGCTCCCATGAGCTGTGTGGGCAGTCTGTAGTCAAAACTGTGTGGACATCCCTAGTGGGGATTGTTGTTGGATTGAACACTGCATGGTGTATTGAAATGTGCTTGTGCATCCATGACGTTCTCCTTATTCACATGTACCTTCTTCATGTCTTCACAAGGCCGTCTCCTTTGCAAATGCAGTTAATGTTGTATGCAGTACACTGACACATTTGCCTGAAAGCAACACGCTGCAGTTGTAAGGGGTCGATGTGCTGCCTTAGTCAGGTTGTGAAACTTGCACTACTTTGATTTTGTACTGTCGTATTTTGACACTGTTTCATCCTGTGTTGCTGTTCTGTGTTGCTGGAAAGTATTTGTTCATGTGTGCTGTTTCTTATTGATTACTGGGAGCATATGGTCTGTGGCCTGTTTACATTTGGAACACTGCACTTTGTGACAATGGTGTCATGTGTTGTGCATTCATTTTTTTGCTTTCACATTGCATGACATGCCATGGTGTGTTGGGTAGCTGAGATGGGCAGGGGTTGGGTGACATGGCAATATTTTCATGCAGTATTTTACAAGGGGGTAGTCATTCATTCAGCATGAATGTGTTGTTTTCACACAGCATTGGTTGTCTTTAAGTAGGTAGGGATGCACACAATGTAACACTTCCAGGTGACCAATCTCAGGCTGGTATGGTTGTGACAGTTGACTGTCCCTTATGTCATCATCATTGATTGTCAGCTGGTATGTGCCAGGGCTGTGTGCACTCCACAGGGGTAGGATTTTAGGTGATGTAATTAGCCACCAGCTGGGTACAGGCTGCCTCACCACGTGCCCTTTCACCTCCCATGCGCAGCGGCCGTGCATGCGGTTGGGGATGTGGGGGCACCACCATGTCCACCGGCAGACCCCGGTGGGTTGCAACGTTGTGCAGGACACATGCTGCTGCCACTATGATCCTGCACACTACTGGGGCCGCGTATAGCAGCTGCCCACCAGAGCGAAAGCGTGACTTGAGCACTCCGAATGTGCACTCCACTATGCGCCGGGTGGCAATATGGGCTGTGTTGTATCTTACCTCAGGTGGTGTGGTGGGGTTCCGAATTGGCGTCATCATGTGGGTGCTCAGAGGGTAGGCACTGTTCCCTGGGGAGGTGATGATGGGTATCATTAGTGGGGTTGTGACATTACTCAGTATCTGACATGCATGCATGTGCCGAGGCATTTATACTCACCAAGCACTCATGTATCGCCATGCCGCCCAGCTTGTAGGTCCCGGTTTAGGGGTGACATTCTGAAAATGAAACTATCATGGGTGGACCCTGGATCGTTGGCATATACTGAGGTGATGATTCCCTTGGCATCACATACTACCTGCACATTGATGGAATGCCAGTGCTTGCGGTTTCCATAGATGTGCTCAGTTGCCCCGGGTGGACGTAGAGCCACATGGGTGCAATCAATGGCACCTAGCACTATGGGGAAGTGTGTCACCCCGTAAAAGTCCTGGACGGCAGCCTGCCTTTCTGCAGGTGTTCTGGGCATGTATATGTGCCTGCGGACTGAGGGGCGTGCAGTCATGATGGCCAACACCTGGTGTAGGCAGCGTGACTGCGTGGCCTGTGACACCCCCCCACTATGACACTTGTCCGCTGAAAATGAACCAGTGGCCAAGAAGTGCAGTACATTGAGCACCTTTTCCAAGGGGCTCAGTGCTTGAGAGCACAGGGTCGGTGATGTTAGGTCATCCTCCCACTCACTCACGAGGTTGAGTATTATGTGTGGTGGAAACCTGTACCTCCCATACACCTGGTCATCAGGCATCCCAAAAAGGCTGGTCCTGGGTGTAAAAATTCTGGGCCTGGCTATCCTCCTCCTCCTGCGGTGTCCCACGACCACTGCTGCGAGGAACGGTATATTCATCGTAGCGTTTGAGTTTTTTTGTTGTTTGCGCGGGGCCGCGTATGCCTGCTTCCTGCTGGCGTACGTGTTTCCGGATTAGCGCGTCTTTTTTGGTACACGCGTTTCCCCTGTTCGATTCCATGAATACGTGTTGTAGGCGCGCGTGTGGGCGTTCCACGCATTTACCTCCTGTACATCCCCCGTAACGCCCACATTTTCACATGTTGTTCCCCATACCGGGTGTTACGCCCCACGTTACGCCCACTTTTATTGTGTTCGCTGCGCTATGTGCGCTTTTGCTGTGCGTGTAGTGCACATCGTTTGATGGTGTGTGCGCCCGCGTGCACCACGCACGATTTTAGCGCAGATCCCAGGATTTACACGCAAACGGACTTCCATGAATCTACGTGCGCGGCTTTCGCACGCTTGCGCTGCGATTTTCACACTTGCGATTTTTGCTTTTGCCCTGCGATTCGCACACTTTCGCACGCTTGCGCTGCGATTTTCGGTGCACATTAATTCCATGAATCGGCCTGTTAGTGTGTTGTCTGGGTATCCTGGGGTGCCAACTATGGTGCTATTTGGTTTTTCTCTGATGAATAATAAGGATACGTTGGCCCATGATTTGGTACACTCAGGGGCTGAATGGAATCAAATGTATGTAAGCAATGTATTCATTGTACTATTAAGCACTTGATGCCCTGATCATACAGTAATGTATATTAGTACCCGCCGAAGGTCAATGATCTTGTTACAAGCAAGCTCATTGGCCCTCACCCGGGGCTTACCACTCCGAGAAGGATCTGAAGCCTCTGCTTCTCCGCTGCGGCCCTCAGGTTCCTTCCCGGAGCGGCCGCCATGGAAAGGGAGATGGGACTGTCCCTTTTCACTGTTCCATGACAGACATTTACTTTGTTTACTTTTTTCATTTACTTTAATGTCCGTCATTGAAAGGGAGCAGAGATAACATGCAGTCCCTTCTCCCCTTCCATGGTGGCCATTTTCTTGGTTTACTATGATCACCATGAAAACAGAAAACGGTCTATGTTTCCCAGTCTGTGGTGGACATTTTTTTTCTTTTTCTTTCTTTCTTTCTTTCTTTCTTTCTTTCTTTCTTTCTTTCTTTCTTTCTTTCTTTCTTTCTTTCTTTCTTTCTTTCTTTCTTTCTGGCTGCGAAATGCAACCTATCTTGCAAATGAAAAAAAAAAAACACCATTAGTACCACAGTCTAACGGGCAGGGGTACTAATGGCAATAACCCCCCTGCCAGCAGGCCATAACTGCATGCAGTAATGTCCCCGAAGCCTTCGTTAAGGCCCTCGCTATGCGTGGGCCTGTAACTATGGGCTCCGGGGGCATTACCTTATGTGATAATGGCCCGCTGGCTCAGCGCTTATTGCCTTAAACTAAGATGTTTTTGATGTTAGTATTGGGTGAGCATAGTGGATTACTCATTCCTCTGCTGCATTAAACACTAGAAAGGTAGTGCTGCTACATTTATTTATTCACTACAATATAAAAACTACCCAGAACTCGGAGGCTGACTGGAATCAAATGTAGGTAAGCACTATGTCCATTGTACCTATCAAACCCCTGATGCCCTGGTCATATAGTAATGTATAAGCTAAGATGTTGTTGATGTTGGTATTGAACTAGCATAGTGGATCACTCATGCCCCTGCTGTGTGAAACATTGCAAAGGTTGTGCTGGTATATTTATTTATTTATTCGCTACAATATAAAACTACCCAGTCTCAGGGCTGACAACTTCAAAGGTGTACTGTGTTTTATTCTGCTCACAGTGGACAGATAGTCTGCCCCAGGCCATATAAATGTCAATGTCATATTTGCTTTTCACAGATAAAGGGGACCTGGGGATAGCCTGTCCTGGCTGTGGTTGGTGTGGCTTACCTATGATTTTCTAGGCTCATGTGCGCTGTAAGGTGAATGTTCAAGGGTTGTTACCTACAGTATGTGGCGGATCTATACCTACGTTGCTCTTTCAGGTTCTGTTCCACACCACTCCACTATTAATGGGCACTACACCTTAAACTAGTTTCCCCAACCCTCCAACCATCACCACTCAAAACATCTTTACTTTTCACGACAGCCAAAAGCATCCTAGTCTATGGGACAGTAAGGCCAACACCATTGCCAGGGGAAAAAAAGACCTTCGAACATGAGCAAAGGAGAGATTCAAGAAAGCAATCCATCTTTCTTCAAAACACCACTGAATTAACCAACTGGTATCATGAGCAGTAATCCTAACAACCCACCCATAGGTACCTTACTTACCTCTCGATACCTCATGAAATGCGTATGGCACACCAGGAAGAGATGATCACCAATCCCCACAAGCCATCAATGCAGCACAGAGTACCTCAGCATTGGAAGCTACACTGACTGACAACGATTCTCATCCACAAATATTCTCAATGTCTGAGCTGGTCCCAATCAACCACAATAACTGGAAGCGCGTCCCCTAATGCACAGGGGCTAGGGACAGAAAACAAAACTAGACTACAAAAGGTGCCCTTGGCATGAAGACTGAGGTAGATGTATCACATATTGTCAAATTAGTTCAAGCTGACTTCATTCCGATTTGTAAGATGGCATTTCCACAAAGACAAATTTATTTTCAGAGAAGCAACATTTATTCAAAACGCGAATTTTCATTTAATTTTTCAATACGTCCCCATTTAAGGTTAGTGCACATGACAATCATGTGCATATAGTAAAAGTTGGGTGTCAAAACTCCTTTATCTTGGGAAACCTGATGGATAGTCCATGGACGTTTCGCCGGCCTGATATTATATTATCCGCTATCTTCAGGGGAAGACTGCATAGGACATCTTAGAGGTAGAAAATTAGTAAAAAATGCTTTTCAGTAAAAAAGCCTCTTCGTTCTTTTGTTAAAATAGCCAATTAGTATGTATGCCTTTGTTAACAACTAACCTTGTTATTATGCTCCAAATAGCAAAACCACTGGAAGCCCCTGTCCTCGAGCATCAGACTCGTGACAGTCTCCCAATGAAGCTCATAGGTCTGATTGGAACCTACGGCTTAACAGGAGGGAAACAAAGATAGCATAGTGTCTATTGTGAGTCTTTATTAGCCTGAGAGCAAACAAAGTATTACACAGTTAATGGGTATTCTTTTATGTTTCTAACCTGAGCTGAGATACAGGGGGGAATGTCACTGCTGAGATGTCCTCCTCTCCTTATTACCTTGAAGACGAGGTCTGTATAATGGGGTATCCTGAATGGTGGCAGGGCACAAAACAGAAACTAAACGAGATAAGCGACTGTGTAAATATGTTTGCCTTCAGGGACGTCATTTCACCAAAATGCCAGGGGTAGCGGAAGTGGCATCACACAACCTTTGACCTATGGTGACATCACAGAAAGTGATATCATTTGACCCCTAGCCCAAAGTGCCATCACAGGAAGTGACGGAACACGACTTTTCACCCCTTGATAAAACAGGAAGTGGCATCACATACCAAGTACAGTACGAACGATATGGTTACGATATCACTATAATGTGATATACATTTCATACAAGAATGGATCACCATATGTATCGTTAATATCAGTGTGTATAGGCCCATATTACCAAATTACTTTGAATGTAAGCAGACATCCAAGGCCAAATGATAATGTGTTATTATATAGCACTTACGCTTAAGCGCTTTATTAAGTGCAAAATTAAGCTGGCCAATAGAACTACCAAGAGAGGTACATGAATTGCACTCGCACACAAAGACTCTATCAAAGGCAAAATCACACCTTCAGACAAAATTCCTGACTGCAAATCTTTGTTTTTACTATGGTCCACCTTGCCCACATTCGCACTGAGCTTTACTCTTATCTACAAACAACCCTCACATAACCATCCTTTTGCAGATAATCTGTCAGACACATTTGCTAACCTTTCAGTGGACCGCCAATACATAGCTACAAATCTCTGGTTGCACACCTTGGAACCCTAGATATAAAGAAATGAGTCAACGGTCAACTCAAGTGACCCAACACACAATAGATCCTGCATTGCAATGAAAATATCACTACCATATTTCCCCAGTGTTCCTACACTGCAGGCAACTCTCCATCCATTTCAGCATTTTCACTCAAGCAACACAACTATCAAAGCCAATCAAAGCTCCACCAACTTCAACAAGACCCAGAAAAGATATCAAACAGGATACAGTCCTTGACAAACTGTAACCATCCAAAACCCAGCCCTGAGTTGGAAAATGGGCAGGAACACAGAACAAACAACTCCATATCCCTCAAGCATGGACTGCAAACACTTGACAAAACTGTCCAAAATAATCCAGTGAAATACACCCAAAAAAGAAATCATCAAATGATAAATCCCAAAAATAAACAGCCTCAAAGAAAGAAAAGTAGAGACTCATGAGCACCTGGAGCAAAAGCTACCTACTAATTTGCAAAATGATTTACCACTGACAGATATGAATATATATAGCAGAACCTGTAATGGCTACAAAAGCTCACTATTCACACCACATTGAGTTGACCCAACAAGGCTAGAAGGAAACGTTACAAAAATGATCAACGAGTTTAAAACCCTTTACCCCAAAACAGAGCACCAACACCATCCCAATAGCGTTTCAACTTCATTGCAGTGCTAATCCAGGACCAACTTGACAAGAAACCACCATCACCAGCAACCCTTGCAATAAATAAATTACAGAGCAGATGACCAAATCCAGCGTGCCTTCTCTATAGATGATTTCTTAAAGAAAGGCAGTGATCCAGCAGGTTAATCAAAATACCCTTGCCCAAATAACATCTAGCGCAATACAGAGGCAACCCAGGCTGGCCCGCCCCTCCCTATTGTTCCTTCACTAATTGATAGAACAATATGCCACTGCTTTGCTTTCAAAACAGTGTTCTTCAAGCCACTCCTTAAAAAACACATGGTGGACCACAGTGACCCAGGAAACTCCTGAACAATATGTAGCACACCCTTACTTGCAAAAACTCTTAAGCAGTTTATATTCCAATGTTGGCAACGCATGGAAAATAAATTCTCCTTCATGAGTCACAACACAGATGTAGACTTACAAAGAGGACAGCATCTACATTCCCATCTATATGGGACATGCTCAAAACACTATTGATGCTAACACACCAAGTCCACTCCTGCTACATGACATCACAGCAGTGGATACTTTCAGCCATGACATTCTTCTAAAATGTTAAGAGAACATCTGATTAATACGAACCATGCTATTATGGATCACTTTATTTCTTAAGGCCAGGACTGAAACAACAGACATGTCCTCTTTCTGGCCACGTATACACATCCTCACCTTTGGAATACCTTAGTGATTTACAGTTTACCCCTTTATGTACAATCTTTACATGCCCCTCCTGTTGCAGCTCATTAATAGCTCAGCTTCACATGTGTCAACTGTGCAGACACCACCGACATCTCCAAAAACCTCACAACCAACTTGGCTGCAAACAAACCAGACCGTAGAACATGTCTTGTGCAAGTCGATGCAAGAATAACCACAAACAAACTGAAACTCAATCCAATCAAAGTTGAAATGATTAGATGCACTACAACCCTGAATACTCCACCAATTCGTGTTTCTTCCAACTGAAAACAATCGTACTCATCATATCATATGTGACCTTCATGCACATGGAATTGATTGTGCTAGTGCTCTCAAGACTATACTATGCCAAGGGACAGTACCTAGTCCTCCCTGATTACTTGTTGAACAGAGAACAAAGGGACCAAATGGTGGCAGCCAAACTCCTTCTGAAACTAGTAACACACACACAATCACTGTGGCCCATAACTAATCTACTATCTCCCGATAAAACAAAGGACTGAATTCAAAACCCATTTCATAACTCATCAACACTTCAAAATAGACGGCGCAAGCAACGTTGAGGGAATTCATTCATTACAAACAAACCAGAACCCTACAGTGAAGTCGTGAGGCTTTAGTAACCTTACCAAGATTCAATCGGAAAATGCCACAGAAGATCATATTTGTCTTTTCTCTAAGCTACGCTCTGGAACTCCATCCTCAGAAAGATACGCATAAAGGAAAACCACATAGCCTTCAGAAAGAAATCCTTTGAAACATGGTGATTCAAATGACACACTAGAACTGTGCCATTAAAGATGCTATCCAGACCAATCACCTTGAACTAATCTCTAACTAACATTTGCCAGTGATATTCACCAACCAGTTATAGGCCCAAACACAATGCCTCAACTCAATACTTCAACAAAGGATATCCTTTGATTGAACTCCTTCAGATCAGTCTCCCAGCACCACTTAGACTGAATCAGAATGATAACTATTTGCTGAAGACAATACTATATTTTAGGGTGATCTGAACAATTATCTTGGACCAAGAGACTTATTTTACCCATTCATGCCCTCTTTTACCCCAAAAAATCTCACACAACTCTTTCTCTTATAACCGTACACAATTGTCACAATCATCCTCACACATGACAAGAAGCTACCTATAAACATACCACACTAAGATTAACAACACTACACACGCCTCTAGTCCTATCTCATGCACTCCCACACCTCTGGCTAATCCAGTCACACACTGCTGCCTTCCAAATTCATTTATCTTGCTCTCTTCCCTCTGGGAGAAACAAACACCCAAGGATGTCCACCACTAACCACATAGTTAAAGCTGACACTCAGGGCTTGGGTACTTCCAGATTGCATGCAGGAGCATCTGAGGATGTGCACATGTGTTTTCCTCTATAATACAAACAACCAAACCTCTGCCCTATTTTCTTGTAAGGCCAAGTGCAAGAAGACTGCAAAAATGACATAAAGGTGTGCCATACAAAACCACTCTACATTACTTTTTAACTGCATTGGCATACTCATAATGAGGCCTGCACTGCCTCCCTGGCATCCCCGCACTTGGGCACTGTTTTTCTGTATCCCTACAGTCCGCCACCAGCACTTGACACCTGCCGTCTGCACTTACCCTTGCACTTGCCACCAGCTGGCCCTACTGCTCTTAATGTTTTTATTTATTCTATTATCCTGTGGGATGTTTTTACCCTTGCAACCAAGCCCTACCATAAAACTGTGCAGTACTGGCATGGAAAACATCATGATGGCCAGAACTCCCCAGAGAGTGCACAGGGAAAACATGAAGAATAGGCTGCCACCCATTTTTGCCTATGTTGTGAGCACAGGAGGGCACTGCCTAAAACCACCATTGGGCTACACACACAGTAGCCTGAAACCATTGGGAATGGCAATGCTGATTGCCAAAAGCAACCCAGAACTGTGGGAATTCATTTTCTTAATGTCAAAAATAGATGCAGTACTGGTGCTCACCACTATCAGAAAGCCGGCGTTTTAAAACCACCAGACTTTTGTGTAAAACTGAACAAATGAACCGAAACCAGGCCAAGGAAAGACTTGCTAAGAGGTGGATACAATGTAAAACTATATTCTGAAATGACTTGAAGGAAGTAATTATTTAATGTATATATAAAAAATAGCTGCATGTAAGTTGGATTTGAATGTAGAAAACTGGGAACTAAAGTGACATTTAGCTGAATTCTGCCTGACAACTACCCCCGACAGGAGAAACCTGCTCAGCCACTCTTCCCAGACCTAGCTGCATCCTGCTGCCCCTGCCAAAAGGAGATGACACCTCTCTGATTGGGTTAAGGGAGGAGCACCTGGGGACTGCAGGAAGTTGAACAAAGCCCTGTCCTGGACTCAGGCAAATGTTATATTGGGGGGGTCGTAAATGGCTTCCTCTTGGGAGAAACTGGGAGGGGCAGTGCCTCTGCTAGCAAGCTGAGCTTGGGGGAACTGGATAAACCAGTTATTCCACCATGTGATGTGGGAAGCCACACCCCTTTTTGACCAGGGCATAATTTTAAAAAGATAGATAACTCATAGTGCGGACTGGTCAAAATTATATAATTAATACCATTATACTTGTGATTTTTCGGTGCACATTTTAAGAGGTGTTGGGACCCTGTGGTATATTCTAGGGAGTAGTAGCAGAAATAAGGTTGTTACTCCAAATGTCTGCATGTTAAAAATCTGACACTTCATCAATTAATGTCCATACTCCTTGCGCGCATTTGTGTAATTTTTGGTCCGATATTGGTAAACCGACCAAGAAGCGCAAAATGTTGTCATTTCTGAATCCCAGCTCGCAGGAACATGGGGCTTGAACAGAGACCTGTCTTAATTCATCTGTAATATGTACATGTAATGTCAACCACTTGTGTATCTGGGAAATATGTATTTGAATCAAATATAGATTTGTGGGCAAATTGACCAGGGGAGGATCTTCTAACCCATAAACAGACCTCATCACTCTGACTCACATTTCCTTCCCCCAATCAAGGGAGAGAGGAGGAATTGGCCAATGATAAGTGAAAGGGGCAGGTTTAGTTATGACCAACGCACACACCCACTTTCTAAAGACATAAAAAGGACCACTAAAGACAGGCAGGAGATTCACTTTCCACTTTCTTGCGGGACGCTTTGCCGGGAGACTTCAGACTTCACATCCAGAGATCCAGACTTCAAATCCATCAATCTCCAGAACCTGTAGCAGAGATTAACTCCAGAATTTGTAGCAGAAAGGCCTGAATCCACAAGCTGAATCCTCTTCAGCAGGCCTCAAAACCAACCAAACTATTCAACAGCCGGACGAGCTGTTTGAATTTTTTGCCAAGAACTTTTGCGAGAACCTGTAGCAGTATCCAGAAAGCAGTGCTGTATCCGGAACCAGAGAGAACCACAAACCAGACCGTTGTGAGCAGAACCGGTGCTTGACAGACCCAGAGAGCAGAGCTGACCCAGATAGCCGGGACTTCAGATCCACCCGTCCCGTCCAACCTGACCATACCTTGACGGCTTATTTCAAAAATATATTGTGAGTACTCACTGTGCCAAAACCAATCTCTTAGTTTAAAATAATCTAATCCAAACTATTTTAGCCTATTAGAACTGCCTCCTAGAATCGTGTCATTCTGTCATCTTTAAAACTGAAAACTGTCATCTCTCATTCTGAGCTTTAAAATTTCAAATCCGAAAAACGACCTTGACTAAATCGGCTGTATCTCCGGAACCGTTTGTGCTAGGAGCGGAATTTAACTTTTATCTTAAAGCTAAGATTCTAGGCTTTCCGAGAAACCTAGAACCGACTTGCTACTCCTTATAGGGCCTCCGTAATTACGTTTGACGCACGCGATTAAATTTGCCGCGATTTGACATTTTGCACAATTTCAGCCACGTGTAGAAATCAGCAGCTCCTTGCTTTCCTTTGCTAAAATTCGTTTTAACCTGCTAGTTACTCATAGAGCAATGCTAAAGTGAGCCTGAACTAATATATACTAGATATCACTCACCCTGAACCTCCTACAGGGAATTAAAATCAATTTTAGCATCATTTCACTTCATTGCCACCACATTCAAAGCATTTTGGGCCTGTGTTTTAAAATCATACCTGTTTTTCTCTAAGCTTGCTAGGGGGGAACTGCATTGCGTATTGCATTTTGTTGGGGTTCTTGAAGACTGTGTGCTCTCCTTCCATTTCTTACATTGCATAAAGGGGGAGAGTGAATTGTCAGGGAAAAGTGATTACATTGTCTTTTGTTGAAGCCATATCCAGTTATTTTCTGTACTGCATTTCATTCATCATTGCATTGTCCTTGAAGCCATAAGGGCATTCTCTACCACCTTATTTTTCTTTTCCTATTCATAAATAACCAAGAACTGTGCTACTGTAGGATTACCTCTTGCTGATTACTGCTCAGATTCACAACTGTGCTATCCATTATCAATTTATTTATAGAAGTGTGATATATATATATATATATATATATATATATATATATATATATATTGTTTAATTTTTCAAATAAACCTTTTAAATTTGAAAAACAAATCTACTTCTTGGCTCAGTGGTGTCAGGGGGATTCTAAGCGAGGGGTGTTATACAAGGGTTCATCATCCAGATTATAACTTGCCATAAAAATATATAAATAAGGGCTTCCCTTGGGCATCCCAGACAAGGCACTGACTTAGTGGGATTGCTTGATTGGAGTCACTTACAAAGTGGGGTCTCGTAGCCAGGGATTCTGGATTAAATTTACCACTTGTGCAGCTTAATACAGTGTGCCAACTGACCGCATACACATATCCGGTTAGATCACCACGCTGTTTTACACTGTGAAAGCACTCCTCAAAGGAACGCTCTAAGGAAACGGTCTGTTTTGCAAAATAAAATACAAACTCTGTAAGTCAGGAAGGAACTCAAATCTCCAGAATGACGACACTGGTAGACATCAAAATAGCTAGAGAGCACTTCTTACATAAGCTATTTGTGAGAGGTGAGTGGACTCATCAGGACCAAACGGTCTGGTTGCAGGCAATCGTGCAGCAGGTCACTGAAACAGGGTCAGATAAATGGAGAGATCAGGGTCCATTACATGTGGCCCTGAGTGAACTATATATGGCTCCTAAGGCCAAAGATGAACACAACAAGATGGTTAGGATAGCGGCATATTTGTATCTATATATGGGAGCCATGCAGGCAAATGTGCTGAAGGCCAAGATCTGGCAAATAGGCAGCAGATGGCGTTAGAGAAGGCCCAATCTGACCTGGTCTCTTCTGACCAGAGGCTGCACAGAAGCCAGGAGTCAGAAAACGAGAGTAGACAATAAATCATTAAAATGAAGGAGGATATGGATATCCTGCAACAGGAAAAGGCTGACCAGGATACCAGAATCCTGGCTTTGCAGAAGGAGTACCAAGACAGTTTGGACTCCTTACTGCAGAGCCAGAAAAATCTGGAGCAACAGATAGATTTCAACAGGGCATGCACAAGCAGGTAGCCACCCTGCAAAGCCAATTGGATAGAGAAAAAGAGGAGAGCAATAAACTGATTCTGAAAGATCTGGACCCCAGACAGAATTTCAGGAAGAGCGCCAGAAAGCTGGTGCCTTTCAAAGGCAGAGGGACGACCTGGCGGCACAGATGCAGGCTCTTAGTCAGGAAAAGGATACCTTAGGTCAGGAAGTCTGCCAATTAAAAGAAAAAATTGAAGAAAATCACCTGGCCCTCCAGGGGCTGGGTGACCTCCAAAAAGAGCATCACGACTTGCTAGAGCACACCAGGAGGGTGGAAGATGCTCTGGCAAGAAAGGAGCAGGCCAGTAGGGATGGGACTCAGGAGGTAACCCTCCTGCAGCAAAGACTGCCCCAGTTTTCCAGGACCAATCAGGATGCACAGAGAGAGAATGAGGCTCTCTGTCAGCACAATGATAGGCTCCAGCAACAGGTAGCCATGCAGGAGAGACTGATAGAGTCTAGTAAGGCCTTAACTGAGGAACTGAAAGTGCAGGCTCTTGCATTGCAACAGGGAGCAGGGGCTGATAGAGATGAGGTTTGCTGGGAAAGGGAAACGGCTGAGCATAACCTCAGGAGCCCTAGTACCAGAGGCCTTCATCTCTCTCGGTCCCTGGACTCTGCCACCCCTGTGTCCCCTGGTGCACATGAGCACAGGGCCACGGGGATGGCAGATTACTATCCAGCCAAAAGTATGGGGCTCATAGGCCAGTACCACCCAGGAATGGAGGGGCGGCATCCGGGTATGGGCACCCAAGCACAGTGCAATTTAGTGGGGAACCCCAGGAGAGTAGGCCCATTAATGGCATCCTGAAAACCTCTGCCCAGTTAGGTCAGTGGGGGGGGTACCCATCAAATCCTGGCAGCAAGGAGCAGAGCAAAGAGGAGACGTGACTGATTATCCTTGCAGAGCAGTTGAGAAGTAGATAAACGCATGTTAATGGACATGTACAGAGTGCACATCTACATGGTGTGGAAGGTGACAAACCACAACACCCGGGGAAATACACCTGCAATGCAAGAGAGGCACCCGTTATTCAGGGATCCAAACATTGGCTCAATGCCTGTGTATGTGTCAGAACCGCAGAGATCCCGAGGACCCCCACCACATTTTGCCCAGGTCCCCCATCTTGTTGAGGTCGCTGATTAAATGTTTCACAATCTGAACACATGTAGGGAAGAGAGATACACTAACATTCACATTAAGATCTTGAAGAAGATCCAAAACGTGACCACCTTGATAGACCCTATTACACTTATTGGCCCATGGAAATACATGCAACCCAGACATCTTTCTTTTGCCTTTTCCCAGAACAACATAACACGTAGGTGTAGGGGGAGGTTAAAAAAAGGAACCACCTTTAGGAAACAGACCCTCGCTAACATGCGTAGGTGTAGGGGGAGGTTAAAAAAAAGGAACCACCTTTAGGAAACAGACCCTCGCTAACATGCACACGTTGGGGTGAGGGAAAGCCCCAAACTCTGACCATTCTGAGAGAAACAATCCTCATTCACCAACCAAACTATGGTGTTTGGGAAGATGCAAAACTTCCCTCCATTCAGGCAATCTGGTCTTTGAGGAAAACACTCCTGGCGCAGATTATCATCTCAACCATCCTACTTCAAAAACAACACTGGTGTTTCACATTGTGTAGTGAGTGCAGACTACATCTATTCCAAACGTTGTACACAACTGGAGAAAGATGACCCCAGGGAGCACAGTATCTGAGACATGTTGCCATGCAGAGGCCTGTGTTTGGCAAACAAAATCATTACATATGTTGGTCAATATATTGCTCAATGCTGCTAGAATATGGAGTGCAAGAAGTCTATTTAATGATAATGAATTGCAAGAAACATTCTTTATGGAACGAGCTGTGTGATTACAGTTTAGCATATTTTTTGCTGTGGTAGTATTTGTCTTTTTGCCCAAAACGCAGTGGATGCATGGTGTTTACATTGCATTGATTTTGTTTCTCTAGTGTGCTTGATTTAAGTAATCCTCACCAACAGATGGGTGTTTCCTGGACTAGGAAGGTTTCGAAAATTACATTTGCTTTTGGGAACTATTTTTGGGACTATTATAGGACTATTAGTGTGGCTATGCAGAACACCAAGACACATTCCGGAGAAAGACAATAAAGGGCCTAATTGATTATGTGTCTATGCTCTGTGTGGACACCTCCTGATTTGCAAGGTGATTTATCAGGCTTTGGATGACAAAAATGTATTTGTTTGTACATACAGCAACATCATTGAATACTCGTAAGTGTAATAATACAGTAAGCCTTTAATACACTAATAGCCCATTGAAAACATTTGTCTTTTTCTATTAAATCACAGTTTGCACTTTGTACATAAAGAACCCCTGATGGAGAGCGTTTCTACTCGAAACGCGCTGGGTCCCTCATTAAAAGAAAAACTGATTTGGAGAACAAAAGAATGTATTGTTTAAGTCTGTCTATTCTTTACCTGTTTTTGTAAGATTGAAAAATCACAGCTACCATTGACCACCACATAAACAGATTACGCCTGAGAAGTGAATTTTTAACTTCATGCTCAACAGTCTGCCTGGATTCCGGCCAAAGACAGTGTGCAGGGAACGGGAGTTCCCACACCTTGGGAACTTTCTTTTTTAGCTTTGCATATATTCACGACTCGTGTGCCATGGGCGCCGATTCTCCCCTGCACCTTGAATACTAATATGAACCCATTAAGCCCGCCTGATTGACAATTGACTGTATGATTTCAATTTACAAGGGAGTGCGTTGCATACCCCAATATTGGAACTGGAAACAGCCAGGAGCTATTTATTCTAAAGTTTCCTATTTCTTCTATTTACTCAAGTCCTTGAAATTGTTGTGAAATACACCGAATTCCCAAACTTGCTGTAACTGTCAAAGCAACGCAATGCCGAGAAACGCATGCTACACTTAGTGACATCTAGAAAATGAGTGAAAGGAAAATAATATAATTCAACCTGCCAAAAGAAATTACGGGTTATCTCCATCATTCTCTCGGAGCTTTGTTACGCGGGCTTTCAATGGCACAACAAAACGTATAATCTCCCCGCAACACACGACTTCTCGATACTAGCACTCCAGTGATGGCTTGTCAGCTTGCACGTATCTCACTTCAGTTCACCGTGAACGCTGGACAGAAAAAAATGGGGCTGGGTGTAAATATGTTATGCAAGTGTACGAAATAGTCTTACGTGAATCAAAAACTAAATGATTCCTGATTACACTGAAGGAAAGCGTTCTCCCAAAAGCTTTTACTCAACTTCAGATGTGTAATTTGCACACGATTAGCAGCTCCAGGCCGCCGCCACAGCAGATCTCCTTGTGTTTGCATTAGCCCCTCTGCAGATGTTTCCGCAAGCATCACCTGGATGCTAATGGCGACAATCCCCTGATTGGAAGGCTATATAGGATGGAAATAACTCTACCCGCCTTCACTAAAGCCCGTAGCTTTGCACTGGCCTTTAACTGGGGCGCCGCCACAACAGGCTGTTACAGCCCACCAATCAGGTGATTACCCCCAAAGGGAAATCCTCCTCATTCACTAGAGGAAACAGATGTGTAAATTCACTGCAATGTCCAGAAGCTTTGTACACGAGCACTCCGGCTTTCTGCTGCGGGGATTCACAAGGTTCAGGAAAAGGTTGATGAATGTGTGTTTCTGTTTACCTTTGTGGGTCAGGTAGATATTACTCAGGGGTAAATTACACCATTAAATTGGGTGTGAATGCTTTTTACTCGCAAGCTGCCTTATGTGGAGTGACCTTGGAGTATTATAGACCCTGAACTTTGTATGTATGCATTGATTTTTATCTACTGCAAAACTAGAGCTTGCTGAAAGGAAATTAAGTGTTGTACAAAACATGGATAGAGTGCTAGGATACAATAATTTGAATAGGATTTATCAGTGTATAATGATAAGGGTTCACTTAGAAGGCTGTAGAGAGAGGGGATACAGGTAGTGCTTTGTTAACCCCTTACATCAGTGATTCCCTCCATTGCCTTCTTCTGCTATGCCCCACTTAAATCCATGGCATTGCCTAGTATCAAACATCAAGAATGATTAAGGTGAGTCATCTCACCTAGGTAGTGCACTGTGGATGTCGTGTGGCATGTATTGCTCATCCATTGTAAATCAAACAGCAATAAGCACCAAAGGATAACACAAACATTGCTGTTTATCCAACGGGAACTGAGAACTCTACACAGCTAAGAGCCAAGAGCAAGCACATTTTAGTCTTTTACAGAATTGAAGTATGCCTGTAATTGATCGAGTAGCCACATGTTAGGGGATGGCATGAATTTGTGTTTTTAATCATCCATAAATCTGGGCAGCTGTGTATTGCTTTATTCTGATATGTATGCATTAAAGCACTTGAACACAGAGTATTATGTGTATCATGGTGACTGGATACATGTGGTAATCTAAACATTACTTGTTTTTAGTATACCTTCTAATTAGCACCTACTGGCGGGGCACCATTTAAACAGGTGAAGACGAACAAGGCATACATTCAGAAGTAACAGCGTTCATGTCATCCTCTCTCGCAGACCCACCATTTATTCTTTGGCCCCCGAGACCCACAGGCACGCATGAAGCCCCCACTTGCCCCGACCACACCATTCCTGTGCCCTGCTCCATTGCCCACATCCCTTACCAGTCCTCACCTGGCCCACTCCCTCACAGGCACCGACACCGTCCCCTTGCTGCAGCCGCCATGGAAAGATTAAATTGACTTACTGTCTCAACAATGTCCTGTGACATCTGCATGCATTTTTTGTTTTCATTGGAAATAGACATGTGCAAGATATGTGAAGCCCATTTCCCTTTTTAAAAAGGCCATTTGAACCCTGGATCTTTGCATGGGGTGACAACAGCATTGATTCCTTCAGGCTAGCTCAGGATAGAAGGCCGGCACGCTCTATGTGTGCTCTAACCCTAGCTATTAATGCCTCTATTTTAAGTGGATCGCATTGGGTTATTTGCTGCATTGGATATTTATGGGGTAGATTGAAAGCACTGCATTGGGTTATTTGCTGCATTGGATATTTATGGGGTAGATCTAAAGCACTGCATTGGGTTAGTTGCTGCATTGGATATTTATGGGGTAGATCGAAAGCACTGCATTGGGTTAGTTGCTGCATTGGATATTTATGGGGTAGATCGAAAGCACTGCATTGGGGTATTTGCTGCATTGGATATTTATGGGGTAGATCGAAAGCACTGCATTGGGTTATTTGCTGCATTGGATATTTATGGGGTAGATCGAAAACACTGCATTGGGGTATTTGCTGCATTGGATATTTATGGGGTAGATCGAAAGCACTGCATTGGGTTATTTGCTGCATTGGATATTTATGGGGTAGATCAAAAGCACTGCATTGGGTTATTTGCTGGTATTTATGGGGTAAATGGGAAACACTGGATTGGTTTTACCCACTCACTGGAGAAGACCTCAATGAGGCTGATTAAATTACAAAGCAACTATTTTCCTCATCCGACACAAATCTAATCATTGGTTCCCAAATTCATGTATGATGCAATCTGATCAATAAGACAGCAATGTAAACAGAGTAAATCCCGGATCCTGTAATGCATCTGCAATGTCAAAAAAACGTTTTGTTCTGACTGGAATGGGTTTCTTCCACCCTTCCAAATATTATTAATGCAAGAAACCTAGGTCTTAAATATTTGGGCTCTATGGTTTGGAGGTTTTTCAGGAACAAGCAACACTGACAAGGATTACATTTGTATTTGTATTTCGTTTTGCTTATATAGCTATTTCACCAAAGTGCTGAACAAATTCAATAAAAACAGTAGAAAGATAATGAGTAACAGTGTTCATAATCGAAACTCAAGAAGTTGAAAGGAACATGTTCTTTTAGAGAAGAATGAAAAGGAGCAAAGCAAGATAAACACTGTATTGAAGGTGGAAGGGGTTTCGAATGTTGAGGGGCCAGGAGGGCAAAGGATCGAAACAGGATTGAGCGCAAGGAGGCAGAGGAACAGAAAGAGAAAGTGAAACTCAGATTCTCACGTGAGGGTTAGAGAATAAAGAGAATGAAGGGGTCACCACTTTCATGAACACATTTAAATACAATGCAAAGAAAATGCAACTGGAGGCACAGATCAAATGGCAGCCAACTAAGAGAAGTAAGAGTTTTGAAAATAGAGTCGCGAGGGAAAATGCAGAGTAGTAGATGAATATCATAATTATTAATTGAACGAAGAGGAGCTAAGTGATAGGTAGGTGTACCAAGTAATACGGCAGAACAATACTCAAGATGAAAAAGAACAGTGGAAGTAACCAGAACTTAAGTTGCTTGGAAGGTAAGAAATGAACAAGGTTGCACTTAATGTATAGATGGAAATGACAGCAGTGAATGGTGTTGGTGGTCTGGGTAGTAAAGAGAGGGAAAATAAAAGATTACCCCAAGATTTCAGGCAGAATTAGAAATAATGAGTAAAGAAGGAGAACAATAATAGATGAAAATGGTAATGAAGTGGAAGATGATGACACCGGAAAAAATAGAGAACTTTAATGTTAGGTGTATTGGGAAGGGGAAGGTTAGCAGACATCCCAGACTGTAAAGAAGAGAGACAAGCTGTCAGCGTTGAGTAGATAAGAGTCAGAGAATGACGGCAAAGAGGGGAACATTTGTGAGTTGTCAGCATAG
Organism: Ambystoma mexicanum; assembly: GCF_040938575.1. Lineage (NCBI taxonomy): Eukaryota > Metazoa > Chordata > Amphibia > Caudata > Ambystomatidae > Ambystoma > Ambystoma mexicanum. Next base: position 383,803,817 of record NC_090922.1, read on the forward strand.
GATTGATACAAAAAATTACAAGAAGAGATGATAGCAGACACGGGAAAAGTAAAAAGAGAGAAGAGGACCAAGACCAGAATGCTGGGAAGCCCCATAGTCAAAGGGAAACATCAGAAAGACTTGACCAGCCCGGAGACAGCAAATAGGTAGGTGTGTTTAGAAAGATAAGAGCAAAAAACATTTGTGAACAAGACCACAGTATCTTAGAAAAGAAAGAGTTGAAGAATGAAAACAGTGATCAACAGTATCAAACACAGCAGAGAGGTCAAGTAAAATAAGAAGGGAAGAGTGTTTAGAATGGAGGGCAGAAAGAGAAACCCACGTGTAGACTACACGTTTAAGAACCCTAGAAAGGAGGAGGAGAAAGGGGAAAGGTTGAACTTTAGAGGAGAAGAAAGAAAGGGAAGGTTTTTTGACAACGGGGATTAAAAAACAACATGTTTAATTCAGAAAGAAAAACATCAGTACACAAGAGAGCTGTTAATCAGCATAGTAATATAAAAAAAGCAATAGCGGGAAATACCTTGGAATAAAATGGGAAGATACAGGGTTAGGTGGGGAAGCAATAGGATGGGCCCGAGCTAGATAACTACCAACATCAGCCTCAGAGCGAAGAGAAAAGATACATATAGAAGCAGGAGGTCAGGGAGATGTAGAACAGTGTTGTTCAGAGTTAAAGGAAAAGTAGCACTGAGTGAGCACTTTAGCAGGAAATTGCGATGTAAAATCAGTAGCAATGAGAGAAAGGGGAAGACAGCAAGTGTAAAATTGGGAGGTTTATGATTGGATTGTTAATTGTACTAGTGATATGACTATTAAGGTCAAAATGAGAAATTCTTTGGGGGGGCATGGCTTGGCACCAACAAAGATGGCTGCCTGAATGCACATCTCCCACTCGTGTTATTAGTAACATTGCTCCATAATGCTCCCACACACTCATTTTTACTCTTGATTCTTCTCGCCAGTCTTAGTTTGTGGACGGAGTACGGTTCTTACTATTTTCTTTTGTTTTCTTTTTCTTTTTTATTTGTTTTGGTTTTCAGATCAAAAGAAAACCTTTACAAAAATTCATAAAAATACTATTTTCTTCGTAGTTCGGGCTCACTGTGGCAAGTCCCATGAACCCTTGACCCTGCTGTGGCTGACGCTGCTGCTGGCGGCCACCGACTGTGAGGAGAGGTTTGGTTAGCTTTGAGACGCAACGCCGCACATCGAGCAGAGTCGGGCCTCTCTCCTTATGGACTGCACCATCTAATGTCCAAATAGGATTATACAGGAGGCCTAATACCTTTTCTTATTTGAAGATAACAAGCTTATATTTTTCAATTGTGCTTTTTTCTGCTGTAGCTTTATCTGACTTCTGTTATACCTCAGTGTCTTATCAGCCTTCAATTGCTGTGACATTATCCTATCCTCTCACTCGCCCTTCAAGCCTGGACTTTGTTTGCACAGCCTTAAAGTATAATCTATTACTAAGAATGACTTCTGGAAGAAGCGGCCAAAAGTCTCCTTCTGTTGTTAAAGCTTCAAAAGCTTTGTCCCTGTCTTCCACTCATAAAAGGCCACAAATGGAGACTCCTTCCCCACTTCCGTCTTCTGTTTGTGGCGTGCATGTACTTCTGCAAGAAATAAGGTCACTTAAACTATTTATTGAGGCCAAAGACCAAAAATTGCAACAGCTTGATGACAGATGAAGTGCATTTGAAAGCAGGATGGGCGAAATAGAGGACACAATTAGCCTTGTGGAGGAGCTATCACCCAAAGTTCATTTAGAAAAGGCTGTTAGAGATCTTAAACAGCACAATGAGTACCTTGTAAACAGAGAGAGGAGTAACAATCTTCATATTTCGGGCCTGCTGGAAGGGGGCGAGGGGAATTACACCATTCTGTTACAAAATATTTTACCAGCTTTAATACATATCCCGCTTGAAATTGCACCTAACATTCAAAGGGCGCATCGCATTATAAAAAGCTCTCAGATATCGCATCCTACACCACTTTCTTTGATCTTCCTTCTGTTGGAGTACACCCAGCTACAACTTATCATTTCTAAGGGGAAGGAAAGAAATACCCTTATCTGGCATGGCAGTAGAATTTATATTTCCCAGGTTGTGGCAAAAAAAACTGTGCAGCCTAGGAAAGAAAGAGGCTGTCCTTCCATCCAGCCTTACAAAAGCTCAATGCCAGACACGGCCTCTACCATACATGCTCATTCAAAGTTACCATCAATGGAAAAACGTTGTTTTTTGATGATCCTGCTGATCTTAACACATATATCGGATCCCTTGAAGCTGACAGTATGGACACTTTGCTACCTCCAAATTCCTCAGCCTCGTGTTCCTGAAGCGTCATCCATGTTCTTATAGTCTATCGCTTTTTCTTTTGGACAGCATTGCGGGTTCTTGTGGTGAACGGAGAATAACACAGGGGTAACATGCTTGTCTTGAAACCAAGACCACGTAGAGCAACAGAGGTTCAAATCCCGAATCCTTGCTTAGAAACCAAACTCAGGTATGGTATTAGGTGTGTTATAAAAACAATGAAATAAAATCTTTATGCTCGGGTGTCGGCAAGGTGCCCTTATTCCCACTGGACCTGTTTTTTGTCCTTTTTGGTACCAGCTTGTCCTCAGACTTCTCTTTGCTCTCTACTTTTGTAAACTTGACTTCCCTTTTTATATCATCTCTTATGCTTCTTTCTACACCAAGTTTTTTCTCACTTTTTATCCCCCAACTTTCTGTCATATTGATATCAAGTTTTTACATCTCCCCCCATCCCTCATTGTTCTTTCCTCATGTGTCTTCCTCTTTTTGGAATGGTCCATCTTCCACGATTTTATGTTACAGTTTTCAATATCCTATTATCCACATCAGTGTTATTTCCAATATGCAATGTTTACTATGCACATTCAGGGCTCGAGAATCTTAAAATACCTTCTATACCTGCAGGTTGAGTAACTTAGATTATTAAATGCACTCGCTGCACAAACTGGATGAAAATTTACTTTTTACTGATAAAAAGTTCACACCTGAAGAAACATTACTATAGTGTTCACATGCCTTTTCGTAACAGTAAGAACTAATACTAATAAAGCTTAGATTTGTTAATATCATAGAGTCAGGAAATATCAGCAAGCTGAAAGCACATTTTATTTTTTTACTGGAACATGGTGACACATGAAAGATGATATATCCAAAAATCCAGATATTTGTCACAGGCAAACTCTACCAGCGGGTATATGTTATGTAGCAAATGACACGTTGGAAACTTTGCAAACTTTGCAATTCCCGCATTAAATTACCCAAACAGTTGTATATACAAACGGGTGAAATACACTGATTTGAAGTGCGGTTTTTATGTTGGGGGATCGCTATAGATAGCAGGTACAATATGGAAGTGAAATTAAGTCTCTAGTTGGTCAATTGAATGAGTTTTGCAAAATCTAGAAAGGTGTGTTTTGTGTAAAATGGAGCAGTGAAAAAGGAAAGTGAAGTGGGAGAATGGAACAAAAGGCTCCCACCAATCCCCTCACGCCCCTGGCCTAGAGGATCGCGGCCCAGACACCCGCCACGGGAGGAGTTTGCCTATTTACCAGACGATCAAATACCCTGGTACAGGAACATACGGATGTGCCCACCAGCCTGCCCTGCCCATGCCGACACCTGCGGCATGGATGAACTCGACTGAACCATTCGACAGTACCTGCGGCATGGATGAACTCGACTGAACCACTCAACAGTAAATGAACACATCGTTAGAGATGCCATGACGACCTAGCCAACGGTCAGCACACCCGTGCAAACATGCACACTGGACACTCCCACACCAATCCACACAAAGAACACATTCAGTGCTATGACGTAGGTGACGGACACACCCACTGACGCGCATCTTTATTATTTCTCACATAGGTTTTTCAAAATGCAGAAACGCAAGACGCACAACGAACTCATTTAAAATGCTTGCTGACGCTTCTCCTACCCCATGCATTGCAATGAGAAATATAACGAAGACATGATACTGGGGATAAAGCGATGTGATACCATAACCTAAAGCGCCGTGCATCAAACGTCCCCACCTATGCACCAGGCCCAAGTAGGCCGCAAGCAAGAGCCTCCATGAACATTGAACGAGCAAGAGTACAATTGATGACCCTGCAGAATGCGCCCGGCAAGAGCAGACAGTCAAGGGCACAATGTTGCAAACTCGCATGCCACAAGCCGAAGCCAAGGTCACACCTGCAAACTAAGCCAGGCACACAGTGGAAGATGCAATATCAAATGTGCAGAATTCTGCCTCAACTACGGTCTCTCCTCACGTGACCAAGCCGAACCTGACAGGGTGCCAGGCCCAGGAGGAGGAAGGCGCCTGGATACCACATTTTTAGACACAGGCAGCAAAAATTAAGCGACTCAATGGACATCTGCGGCAGTGGGAGTAGTCTGCCATCCAGCATATGAACAAATCCTCGCATTGTCTGCACATACCCATAGTTATACATTGTTGCAAATGACAGATGCACCGCGAGCTGGGAACAGCGATGGTCCCAGACTGGGGGGCTCGCGAGTGGACCAATCAGAACATGGGGCTCTTATCACTGACACCATTAACATTAGCCAATCCTCACGGGTCTTCATGTAACAATTTTCATGTATCTAATTGAAGGGACAACCCAAGTATACCACTTGACTGACCCTCAACCACTAACAACGCTCTCTATACGTATGCTATACTAACCCTACCACTCGAAGAACCAATCCAGAGTGGCGACAGGTTTTTTGCTAACTTTCCCAGGTGACGCAAGTAGCGCGTCATACTAAGGTAAAAAGGGCCTGCGAGCCCCACGGAGAAGAGGAGTGTGTCAGGACGGACGCGTACGATCCTTGACCCATCCCTGCCGTTTGTTTAATAAACAGCAGAATCACCTTGCTTCTTGCGTGTGCCTCATACTCATTTTTGGGATACTCGGGAGGAGTTGGGGCCTCCTTGCCCGGAGGTCAGCGGATGGCCCAGCCGGCCCCGGGAGAATTTCCCCCCGACAAAAGGTAATCAGTTTTAACAAGAACAGTTTTACTCTACACTAGAGCATTCAGGCTAGGCTACCAAAGATGGACACAGTAAGCTCAAGGGTTGATTCGCAAGTTCAACCCTAGCACCTCAGCACCCAACCCTGGCGGAACCAGTCCGATCACTCGAAATAGTACTAAGGGCTTAGGATTTACACAAGGCAAAATTACTAAAGAGATGGCGCGAGCACTAGAAATCTAAGGCAGTGTTGCAAGAATGATTTTGATGGTATTACAAGTTATCAGGGTAAGGATAGGATGACTTATAGAGGGGAACAAAGGACAAGGCAAGGCAAAGTATACTATGGTTTTCTATGGTTCCTATTGATACTCACAGTCCACTTTAGTTAGGCTTTTGGGACAATCAGGGTTCTAGTCACCACACGGATCTGGTCTAACAAAGGACAGCCGGACAAAATTAGCAGGACAGGATCAGCTGGGCGGGGACTGGATACCAAATTATAGTTCTGGTCACTGGATAATATAGGTCATCAGGATAACAGGATTGCAGCAGCATGCAGTGAGTGGCAGCACGCCAGGCTGGATCAGGATGCCAAAGGTAACCCGGTTTTCCCCTTGTTAATGGGAGATTTAGTGTTTTTTTTATATGGTAGGCCTTGCTGGGAATGGGATCAGCACTGCTTCGGTGCTGCAGTGTGCCCTGGCGTAGGATCAGCAATGCTTGGCCTTGCAGTTGGAGTCTGTATCTGGAAGATGACGGGTACAGGAACGCAGCACAGGAAATCAGGAAGAGTGTGTCCAGAGTCTTGTCAAGGACCCTTATTTATAGTGCATAATGTCATCACCAAAGTAGAGGCCGGGCAGGGTTAACTAAGCACACCCCTAAACTACTTGGATTGAACAATCAATGTTGGTTGCCTCCCCTAGGTTGTACCCAGTTTACGAGGTTGTATTTTATGATGGAAAAAGACTTCCGACAGACCTTTTTGCTAAAAATCAGTCATATCAGTATTTACACTTTTGTAAAATGGTGGTACCTTAATAAATTGCATAATCAGGTCACATATTTTGTGTAAAGAACAGCCATCCAATCCTGCAATCTGTGAGACATTATTTTGGACGGTTACTACTTTTTGATCATTTTAAGCATGAAAAGTTTGGCCTAAAATTCCATAGCTTTATACATATGTGGGGTTATTCATAAGGTATGGAAGTATAAACATTTACATTTGGGACATGTATACTTTTCTGGTAATCTGCAATATTTTGTTACTTCTGTTCCCTATGCAGCAATGAAACCTATGACGTCTTAAAAGTAAGGCCATGAAATTACTTCTTAACAGTGAAATATAAAAATGTTTCCAAAGTCCTGCTGCAGAGATAAAAGTCTTTAAAGTTTATTTCTGAAATAGTCTTTAGAAAGCAAATGGCAGTCTCTTAGTTCCCGGGTCCATTTTCTTTCTGTCCTCAGTGTAATTTAAGGCTTTTCCGTGTTTGATACAGTACAGCTTTTGTTGGTTTTCAGGTTTTGGCTGGCACAGCATGTCATTCTGGAATAAGGCTTGGTATTGCTGAGGGACAGTGGGGATATGCATGGGCATGGCAGGGCCTTATTAATCACAGTGGTTGGAGGAAGAACAAATGGAAATAGTGTCAGAGCAGCATTTTTAAAGGTGAAAAAGGGTTTCTTTTCAATGGATATTTTTGGCTTTTGCAGCAAAGCAACACTGCTTTTTCCACTTTCTTCCTTTTATTTATGTCGGAACACACTGGCAGTCTCCTTCAATGTGCCCCCTGGTTCCATCCTGCCCAATTTGTGCTTGGCAGGATGGTGCTGCCATTTTTGTTGTTGCAAAATGCAGTTTTGAGCCATGGCGCTGACAGTAGCCAGCGCAATCCTTGTGTGGTTGTTTCTGCGAAAATGCAGCTTAGTGATGTGGGGCAATGCTGTTGAGTGGGTCAATATATCCCACACATCCCCCCCGACTTCTCCTGGGCTTCCAAGTCAAGGGAGAGTCAGGCTAGTGGGATTTAATCTTTGGACAAGGCAGGATCAGGCAAGTATGAGTCCTTCTTTCATCAGAGAATGGTGCGTCCTGCTCCTCTCGTTGTCTCTGGTCGGAACATGGCACGACACCCCAGCTTCCTCTTGGATCTTCCTCTCATGGTGTGGAGCGACACTCCCAGATCTCCTTTGGTGTCTCCCTTCCAAGTTGCCGGAGAGGTCCTCCTTGATCTTTAGATAGGCGCAACCAGTATGAATCTATGAAATAGAACACAAACCGGTTACAATCATTTCCCACTACATGCCCACCAATTCGGTTGACAGCAGTGAGCTAACAGGCATTCAATGATCACAATGAATAATGAAGAAAATTACTCCCTGTCACATAATTATATTTATCAATCCTATTTGCTCCCTTCTGGTTCTTCTTTTCCTTATTCTCATGTTTCTGATGTCTCCTCTGTTTGATTCTCTCTGGGCTCCTCAACTTGTTGCAAAGTCGGCCTAGGGTAACAACTCTTTAGCTGATTAATATGTACCCATTTCTCTTCTGTCAATTCGTCTTTGGGGATGCGGATTCTTTAGGGTAGGCCTGGGATGGTGACCTCTACTACATTTTTTTACTTCAATTTCCTACGCTAACACTGGGGCTGACCGGAGGGCTTTTTTTAGGACTGCCAGGGCCCTGAAATATACTCTCCAGTTGGGACCGGGATTGGCAATAAGTGGGATCCAAATTAATCTTGAGTCGGTTGAGGATGTGACTGCCCATGTAAAAGGCGGAAGGAACACCTCGCATGACCCAACAATTGTGTTCTATGTTTTTGTCACCTCTAGATATTTTGACCATACAACTGCTAAGCAGAAGATGTTTAGAACAGGAAGTTTCCAGGCCCCACACCCATTGATAAACTGACTCCACAAAAGGGGGAGTCTGGTCTTTTGGGAGTGTCCTGAATAATACTTCGCTGATGAAGCTTTCTTCGCTATTCAAGTCAACTCGGGCGAGGACAGACTCCTTCCCGTTATTTAACTGAAATGGGATTAAGAGCTGTTTGCCCTTTTTTTGAATGCCAGCTACACTTTGTGCTGGTGTCCTATCAATTTTGGCTATAGAATTTGGATTTTCTGATTGTGAATTGGTATAGAATTTCAAAGTATTTCCATTTCCATTGTGGAATGCCACTTGAGACTGGAAGGAAGGTTGATTTTCAGGAATGGAGAGGAGTTCCCATCACCAGTTTGTTGTCCCACAGCAATAATTGTAACGTCGGGTATTTCATTGTTTTTAAGATGAAACTTAATTTGATCTGGTTTTTGTTCAACCATGTGGCATGTGCCATTTAGACTAACATGGTTGACACTCAGTTTTAATTTTATTGGCCTGTGAGTCTGGGTCCAGAGTACCTTGTTCACACAGTCTATTATGGGAGACAACCTACGAAGGATGTCATTCCCTAATAAACAGGGGGTTCCCTCTGGAGCCACGACTATGACCAGGTGCTTCATCTTGTGTCGCCCTATTTTAATTTCCAGCCTTGCAGTCCCCTCAACTGGAATTTCATTCCCGTTAAAGTTCTGGAGTTGTCCAGGAAGAGGGGTGAGAGGGATCTGGTATCTCTCCCCCCTTCCTGAATTTATCTGATCAAAGGTCCTTTTTGACAGAAGAGTGGCTTGGGATCCAGTGTCCACCAGTGCCGAAAATGTACATAGCTCCTGCACCTGGACCAGGGCATACCTTCTCCTCCATGGGGCAAAGATAATGAGCATTTTGAGTAAGTTGGGTGGTCAATTTCCTTATTTTGGACTCCGTCACAGGGGTAGTTTGGGCATAATTCTGTGTAGGAAGTTTGGAATCTGATAGAACAATTTTGCACTCGGAGATTCAATGAGTCTCGGGCTCCTCCTTTTCTGATTCTGGGCTGCCCTCCCCTTTTAGGAGACAGCGCCCAGAATTGCTTTGGGAAGTTTGTGAATCCTCTTTTAATATTATGTCTTCTTGATGCTCATTCTGGGGTTCTAGGATGGGCGATTCAGAATCAGTCCCCACACCCACCCAGTCTTCACCTAGATCTCTTGGGACCCATTTTTCTTTGGGAGGAGCCCCCTATCCCTGAAGGAGAAGATCTTTTTCTCATGATCCTCTAAGGATTCTTTCCCTTCAAATTGGAGGATATTTACCTCCTCCACAAATCGGGTCTTTTTGAGTTCTTTATTTCTCATACCCCCTCTGTTCCTTGGGTGGCAGGTTTTCGGGGGCAGGAGACTTTGGTTCCGGTTCCTGGGTGTCCAGGGGCTTTTCACAAGTGAGGAAGCAAGTTTCCTCTAGGGCTTTACTCCCCCCTTGCCCCATCCCTCCTCCTCTGGAACCGGTGAGTTGTCATTGTTCTGGGGTGCCAGATCCTTGGTTTGTGGGGTTCTGAGCCGTCATGTTTGTCTGAGGGTTCTGTTGAGCCCTCAACATGCGACCCAGAACCTGTGTTAGGTATTGGACCTGGCGCTCCAGTTGGGATACCCGTTCTGGCAGGTATGGGGGTCTCTGGTCAACCCTAGGTGGATCACAGGAAGGGTAACTATCCCTTCTCCCATTGTACCCTGGATATGGCCAATTTTGGTAACCCTCCACCCTTGGCCTCCCCTCTCCCGGATTGGGTTGTCTGGGTTCCTGAAAAGTGGGGAATAAAGGAGGGTTGTCCTGCAGGTTGGGGTTTTGTGGGTATCGGGGAAAGAAGCTTAACCCAGCCTTTGGGGAATTCCTGCCCTCCTGCCCTCCTGAGGGAAGTTAGGAAGGACGTTTTCCGGGGCAGCACTTACCTGGTTGGATCCCCCCCTTGGGCCGGCGGAGTCTATACATACCCCAGGATTGGTCTGTTGCCCTTGTATCAGGGGCTGATATAATCAGGGGAGTTCGGGGTCCCATTAGTGGGATTACCTCCCTGACTGCCACCTGTTTGTTACTGGCCAGAAGGCCTTTTGGTTCTTTGATTCTGCTGATGTTGTGCAGGTGTATTTTTAGGTTCACTCATCTCTAGGTCTAAAATGGGGGAAACCTTCACCTCCGCCACCTTGCAGCAGCAGGGGCGTTGGCTGGTTTGGGGTTTTTGTTCAGATTTTTATTTTCTGAAGGTTTTTGGACCTCATAAATGCGGGTCGCCTGCTCTATCACCCAGTCCAGAGTTCTTTTCTCGTGGAAGTCCCTCACCAGCTGGGTCATAATATACTTGGGGAGTGCATGAAAGAAGGTGGTTACAAACTCCCTGCTATCTGCACGCACCCTCCTAGTTGTCTGGGCAGAGGTGTGTTTGACCTCCTGCCCAAACTCTCGTGGGGCCTGATCTTCCCCGCACTGCAGATTGTAGGCCGCTATGCGAGCCTCCTGGGGTTTCTGTGGTTGAAAAAGTGTTTCAAGATGGCCACCCTGTAGGTGGACCATCTTGAATGGTTCTGGTCCTCCAGTCCAGCAAAAAAACTGGAGTATTCAGGGGAGAATGTCCATTTTACATACTCAATACAGTTTTGATTGTCTTTCATATGAAAAGTGTCCATCATCTGCTCATAAAGCTCCAGGTGTCCCCAAACAGAATATTTTGCATTTCTATTGTAGGGGGTTATGACACTCCTAAGGGCCTTAATCTACCTAATGGGGTCTTTGGTCATAACTCACTTGAGTTTTTTGCCTTCTTTGGGTTAGTCAACCGAGTCCACTCGCTCTCAGACTCCGAGGCACTACTAGTTGAGGTTCCCTCATGATCATCTAGGCTCTCTTGGATCCTGTGAGCTTGACAGGAGCTCACAGAATGGTGGGGCCTAGTTTCTCCACTCCTGTGGGCCACAGGAGAGTAGTCTTCTGACTCCTCCCTACTCCCATGGTTGGCAGAGTATTCCCCTCACTGCCCTTTCTGGGTAGAGGCCTTCAGGATGCTCTTTTTGGGCATCATTTCATCAGGTTTTTCATTAACTAGTGCTTTGGAAAGTAATGTTTCGGTGGATCTATGTCCCTGACCCTCCCCTCATAGGAGACTTCCTTGTTAGAGACATCAGCCTGAATGTTTGGGTATCTATACAGGGACGCCCGTCCATCAATTTCTGGGGCACGCTGATCCGTTATTACCATCATGCTTGTTCTCTTGAATTCTGCCGGCCTCATGGTTTCTGGCTCATGTGAACTGGTAGCCATGAAGCTGGAAGTGTTCACAGTATTAAATGGGTTGGAGTCCCTTAGCATCGAGGTCTTTACACTATGGTCAGGGGTTACCCTGTCCCTATCTACCTCTTCGTGGTCCCTCCAGTTAAGATTAAATCTAGCACCCTCTTTCTCCAACCTTGCTAGTTTCTCCTTTTCAGCTCCTGCTTCTAGATAAGAACCAAAGATCTGAGCTTTTTGTTCAGCTATCAAGGCTTTACTGGCCTCTATGACCCGCTCTTGCGCTGCCACTTGTTTGTTGAGCCCATCATTCTTTTCACAGAGAGCCTCATTGTGAGCCGTCTCTGCGCTTCCTGCATGGTCTGGGAATACTGAGATAATTTCTGCTGCAGGAGGCTCACCTCCTGAGTTTTAGCATCTTTGGTCTGGGTGTTCTCTTCCAGAGCACCTTCTACCCGTCTGGCGTGCTCCAGTAGATCCCCATACTCTGTTTTCAGTTCATTGAGTTTCTGGAGGGCTGACTCACTCCCCTGTAACTCTATTTTTAAGTGGCTTACTTCCTGGTCTAGGGCGTCTCCCTCCTGACTTAGGGTGCCTCTATCTTAAGCCATGTCACTCCTTTGTTGCCTGATGATATTGAATTTCTGGCGCTCTTCATCAAATTCTTCTTGAGAGTGGAGGTCTCTCATAATTAACTTATTGTTTTCCTCTTTCAATTTATCTGATTTTGTAGAGTAACTATCTGCTTTGTGCAGACCCTGTTATAGGTTAATTATTGAGTAAGCTTCTGTTGCCTATCTTCTTGAGAGTCAACCTCCTCCTGACACTCTATTTTTGCTGCTTTTAGTTGGGCCTCTTGGTCTGCATTATTTTGCTGTTGGAGAGCCAAATCTTCTTTTAATTGTATGATGTAGTTTGCAGATTCTACCTCCAACTCCTGGCTCTTTTGTAGTGTTTGTTCCGCCAAACTTAAATCAATCTGGATTTGATTTAATAGGTCAGATTGATTCTGCGCTAGAGTTTCATTTTCCTCCTGCCTCTCCCGCATCACTCCCGAGTGGAGATACAGGTAGGCCGTGATTCTGTCAATTTTGCTTTGCTCCTCTTGAATTCTTGGGGTCATATATAGCTCTCTAAGAGCTTAGTGTAATAGGCTGCTGTCCTGCCATGTCTCCAGGTCCATGGCAGTGACCTGTTGGGTTATTTCTTGTAGCCACTTTTTCATCCAGTTCTGGCCACTCACCTCTGACAAATACCTTGTGCAGAAGGTGCTCCCTAGCCATATTGATCTCTGCTGGAAAAGTCATTTTGGAAACGTTCTTTCTTTATTAATTATTTCAGGGTTGTTTTAGCTTTAATTTTAGACACAGGCCTGGTACTTAGAGTATTTGTTTTGGGGAGCGATTGTACAGTGTAACTCGGTATTCCCACCCCACAAAGTATTACTACCTTGCAGATTAGTCTGCTGTGTTAGACTGTCACGGGTGGTAACCAAATCAATCCCCGCCCTCGAGCCCCCAAATTTGTTAAGGACTTCAATCAGGCGACACACACCTTGGTCTCGGCCTAGTATGCAGCGCACAACTGAAATGCTTATTTTTATGTTAGATGTAATATTGATATGGTACACCACTCATCTCACACCCTCTTTTCAAATATCCCGGGTCACAGTGGAACATGAACCAGGCTGGTTGATAAAATGTCATATTTATTTATTTATTTGAAATTTAACAGAAATCATACAATGTGGGGCAGCGATCACCAATGGGGTGATAATAATAATAGGGATGTAAGCAATGCACTTAGTTTAACTTTCTATTGACGCATCTACAAAACACCAGGAAATAGCAGCACTTTTTGATTTTAGGAAAGATTGTACTTAAGTTAGAATTTCCCCCTGCAAGATTCCCTCAACCCACAAATAATCTATTCTAAGTGGATAAACAGAAGCAGCAGGTAATCAGGAATGACAAATAGGAAACAGAATTGAAATCTGACCTTCCCTCCCCAAATAAGAGAGAAAAACGTATTTCAAACCCCTTTGCAATGCTAAAAATGACACTCGGAAATGGATGAATAAAATAATGAGTGTGTGTAAAAACCTTGAAGCAGATACAATTCTTCACTAAAGCAACAATGCAAATATACTAACAATCCCTAAGAATGGATAAACAAGAGCATACAGTTTGAAAATGAGTGACAGGGTTTTAAACATGTTGCAGCAAATGGCACGTTGGAAACATTGCAAACTTTGCAATTCCCGCATTAAATTACCCAAACGGTTTTCTATACAAACGGGTGAATACACTGATTTGGGGGATAGCTATAGATCACAGGTACAATATGGAAGTGAAATTAAGTCTCTAGCTGGTAAATTGAATGAGTTATACAAAATCTAGAAAGGTGCATTTTTGAGTAAAATTGAGCGCTGAAAAAGGAAAGGAAATCCTTTCAAGAACAGTTTTACTCTACACTAGAGCATTGGGGCTAGGCTACCAAAGAGGGACACAGTAAGCTCCAGGGCTGATTCGCGAGTTCAACCCTAGCACATCAGCACCCAAACCTGGCGGAACCAGTCCGATCACTCGAAATAGGACTAAGGGTTTAGGATTTGCACAAGGCAAAATTACTAATGAGATGGCGCGAGCACTAGAAATTAAAGGCAGGGTGGCATGAATGATTCTGATGGTATTACAAGTTAAAGGGGAAGGATAGGATGACTTAGAGAGGGGAACTAAGGACAAGGAAAGGCAAAGTATACTATGGTATTCTATGGTTCCTATTGATACTCACAGTCCCCTTTAGTTAGGCTTTTGGGACAATCAGCGTTCTGGTCACCCCACGGATCTGGTCTAACAAATGACAGCCGGACAAAATCAGCGGGACAGGATCAGCTGGGCAGGGACTGGATACCAAATGATAGTTCTGGTCACTGGATAATATAGGTCATCAGGGTAGCAGGATTGCAGCAGCATGCAGTGAGTGGCAGCACGCCAGGCTGGATCAGGATGCCAAAGGTAACCCGGTTTTCCCCTTGTTAATGGGAGATTTAGTGTTTTTTTTATATGGTAGGCCTTGCTGGGAATGGGATCAGCACTGCTTCGGTGCTGCAGTGTGCCCTGGCGTAGGATCAGCAATGCTTGGCCTTGCAGTTGGAGTCTGTATCTGGAAGATGACGGGTACAGGAACGCAGCACAGGAAATCAGGAAGAGTGTGTCCAGAGTCTTGTCAAGGACCCTTATTTATAGTGCATAATGTCATCACCAAAGTAGAGGCCGGGCAGGGTTAACTAAGCACACCCCTAAACTACTTGGATTGAACAATCAATGTTGGTTGCCTCCCCTAGGTTGTACCCAGTTTACGAGGTTGTATTTTATGATGGAAAAAGACTTCCGACAGACCTTTTTGCTAAAAATCAGTCATATCAGTATTTACACTTTTGTAAAATGGTGGTACCTTAATAAATTGCATAATCAGGTCACATATTTTGTGTAAAGAACAGCCATCCAATCCTGCAATCTGTGAGACATTATTTTGGACGGTTACTACTTTTTGATCATTTTAAGCATGAAAAGTTTGGCCTAAAATTCCATAGCTTTATACATATGTGGGGTTATTCATAAGGTATGGAAGTATAAACATTTACATTTGGGACATGTATACTTTTCTGGTAATCTGCAATATTTTGTTACTTCTGTTCCCTATGCAGCAATGAAACCTATGACGTCTTAAAAGTAAGGCCATGAAATTACTTCTTAACAGTGAAATATAAAAATGTTTCCAAAGTCCTGCTGCAGAGATAAAAGTCTTTAAAGTTTATTTCTGAAATAGTCTTTAGAAAGCAAATGGCAGTCTCTTAGTTCCCGGGTCCATTTTCTTTCTGTCCTCAGTGTAATTTAAGGCTTTTCCGTGTTTGATACAGTACAGCTTTTGTTGGTTTTCAGGTTTTGGCTGGCACAGCATGTCATTCTGGAATAAGGCTTGGTATTGCTGAGGGACAGTGGGGATATGCATGGGCATGGCAGGGCCTTATTAATCACAGTGGTTGGAGGAAGAACAAATGGAAATAGTGTCAGAGCAGCATTTTTAAAGGTGAAAAAGGGTTTCTTTTCAATGGATATTTTTGGCTTTTGCAGCAAAGCAACACTGCTTTTTCCACTTTCTTCCTTTTATTTATGTCGGAACACACTGGCAGTCTCCTTCAATGTGCCCCCTGGTTCCATCCTGCCCAATTTGTGCTTGGCAGGATGGTGCTGCCATTTTTGTTGTTGCAAAATGCAGTTTTGAGCCATGGCGCTGACAGTAGCCAGCGCAATCCTTGTGTGGTTGTTTCTGCGAAAATGCAGCTTAGTGATGTGGGGCAATGCTGTTGAGTGGGTCAATATATCCCACACATCCCCCCCGACTTCTCCTGGGCTTCCAAGTCAAGGGAGAGTCAGGCTAGTGGGATTTAATCTTTGGACAAGGCAGGATCAGGCAAGTATGAGTCCTTCTTTCATCAGAGAATGGTGCGTCCTGCTCCTCTCGTTGTCTCTGGTCGGAACATGGCACGACACCCCAGCTTCCTCTTGGATCTTCCTCTCATGGTGTGGAGCGACACTCCCAGATCTCCTTTGGTGTCTCCCTTCCAAGTTGCCGGAGAGGTCCTCCTTGATCTTTAGATAGGCGCAACCAGTATGAATCTATGAAATAGAACACAAACCGGTTACAACCATTTCCCACTACATGCCCACCAATTCGGTTGACAGCAGTGAGCTAACAGGCATTCAATGATCACAATGAATAATGAAGAAAATTACTCCCTGTCACATAATTATATTTATCAATCCTATTGGCTCCCTTCTGGTTCTTCTTTTCCTTATTCTCATGTTTCTGATGTCTCCTCTGTTTGATTCTCTCTGGGCTCCTCAACTTGTTGCAAAGTCGGCCTAGGGTAACAACTCTTTAGCTGATTAATATGTACCCATTTCTCTTCTGTCAATTCGTCTTTGGGGATGCGGATTCTTTAGGGTAGGCCTGGGATGGTGACCTCTACTACATTTTTTTACTTCAATTTCCTACGCTAACACTGGGGCTGACCGGAGGGCTTTTTTTAGGACTGCCAGGGCCCTGAAATATACTCTCCAGTTGGGACCGGGATTGGCAATAAGTGGGATCCAAATTAATCTTGAGTCGGTTGAGGATGTGACTGCCCATGTAAAAGGCGGAAGGAACACCTCGCATGACCCAACAATTGTGTTCTATGTTTTTGTCACCTCTAGATATTTTGACCATACAACTGCTAAGCAGAAGATGTTTAGAACAGGAAGTTTCCAGGCCCCACACCCATTGATAAACTGACTCCACAAAAGAGGGAGTCTGGTCTTTTGGGAGTGTCCTGAATAATACTTCGCTGATGAAGCTTTCTTCGCTATTCAAGTCAACTCGGGCGAGGACAGACTCCTTCCCGTTATTTAACTGAAATGGGATTAAGAGCTGTTTGCCCTTTTTTTGAATGCCAGCTACACTTTGTGCTGGTGTCCTATCAATTTTGGCTATAGAATTTGGATTTTCTGATTGTGAATTGGTATAGAATTTCAAAGTATTTCCATTTCCATTGTGGAATGCCACTTGAGACTGGAAGGAAGGTTGATTTTCAGGAATGGAGAGGAGTTCCCATCACCAGTTTGTTGTCCCACAGCAATAATTGTAACGTCGGGTATTTCATTGTTTTTAAGATGAAACTTAATTTGATCTGGTTTTTGTTCAACCATGTGGCATGTGCCATTTAGACTAACATGGTTGACACTCAGTTTTAATTTTATTGGCCTGTGAGTCTGGGTCCAGAGTACCTTGTTCACACAGTCTATTATGGGAGACAACCTACGAAGGATGTCATTCCCTAATAAACAGGGGGTTCCCTCTGGAGCCACGACTATGACCAGGTGCTTCATCTTGTGTCGCCCTATTTTAATTTCCAGCCTTGCAGTCCCCTCAACTGGAATTTCATTCCCGTTAAAGTTCTGGAGTTGTCCAGGAAGAGGGGTGAGAGGGATCTGGTATCTCTCCCCCCTTCCTGAATTTATCTGATCAAAGGTCCTTTTTGACAGAAGAGTGGCTTGGGATCCAGTGTCCACCAGTGCCGAAAATGTACATAGCTCCTGCACCTGGACCAGGGCATACCTTCACCTCCATGGGGCAAAGATAATGAGCATTTTGGGTAAGTTGGGTGGTCAATTTCCTTATTTTGGACTCCGTCACAGGGGTAGTTTGGGCATAATTCTGTGTAGGAGTTTTGGAATCTGATAGAACAATTTTGCACTCGGAGATTCAATGAGTCTCGGGCTCCTCCTTTTCTGATTCTGGGCTGCCCTCCCCTTTTAGGAGACAGCGCCCAGAATTGCTTTGGGAAGTTTGTGAATCCTCTTTTAATATTATGTCTTCTTGATGCTCATTCTGGGGTTCTAGGATGGGCGATTCAGAATCAGTCCCCACACCCACCCAGTCTTCACCTAGATCTCTTGGGACCCATTTTTCTTTGGGAGGAGCCCCCCATCCCTGAAGGAGAAGATCTTTTTCTCATGATCCTCTAAGGATTCTTTCCCTTCAAATTGGAGGATATTTACCTCCTCCACAAATCGGGTCTTTTTGAGTTCTTTATTTCTCATACCCCCTCTGTTCCTTGGGTGGCAGGTTTTCGGGGGCAGGAGACTTTGGTTCCGGTTCCTGGGTGTCCAGGGGCTTTTCACAAGTGAGGAAGCAAGTTTCCTCTAGGGCTTTACTCCCCCCTTGCCCCATCCCTCCTCCTCTGGAACCGGTGAGTTGTCATTGTTCTGGGGTGCCAGATCCTTGGTTTGTGGGGTTCTGAGCCGTCATGTTTGTCTGAGGGTTCTGTTGAGCCCTCAACATGCGACCCAGAACCTGCGTTAGGTATTGGACCTGGCGCTCCAGTTGGGATACCCGTTCTGGCAGGTATGGGGGTCTCTGGTCAACCCTAGGTGGATCACAGGAAGGGTAACTATCCCTTCTCCCATTGTACCCTGGATATGGCCAATTTTGGTAACCCTCCACCCTTGGCCTCCCCTCTCCCGGATTGGGTTGTCTGGGTTCCTGAAAAGTGGGGAATAAAGGAGGGTTGTCCTGCAGGTTGGGGTTTTGTGGGTATCGGGGAAAGAAGCTTAACCCAGCCTTTGGGGAATTCCTGCCCTCCTGCCCTCCTGAGGGAAGTTAGGAAGGACGTTTTCCGGGGCAGCACTTACCTGGTTGGATCCCCCCCTTGGGCCGGCGGAGTCTATACATACCCCAGGATTGGTCTGTTGCCCTTGTATCAGGGGCTGATATAATCAGGGGAGTTCGGGGTCCCATTAGTGGGATTACCTCCCTGACTGCCACCTGTTTGTGACTGGCCAGAAGGCCTTTTGGTTCTTTGATTCTGCTGATGTTGTGCAGGTGTATTTTTAGGTTCACTCATCTCTAGGTCTAAAATGGGGGAAACCTTCACCTCCGCCACCTTGCAGCAGCAGGGGCGTTGGCTGGTTTGGGGTTTTTGTTCAGATTTTTATTTTCTGAAGGTTTTTGGACCTCATAAATGCGGGTCGCCTGCTCTATCACCCAGTCCAGAGTTCTTTTCTCGTGGAAGTCCCTCACCAGCTGGGTCATAATATACTTGGGGAGTGCATGAAAGAAGGTGGTTACAAACTCCCTGCTATCTGCACGCACCCTCCTAGTTGTCTGGGCAGAGGTGTGTTTGACCTCCTGCCCAAACTCTCGTGGGGCCTGATCTTCCCCGCACTGCAGATTGTAGGCCGCTATGCGAGCCTCCTTGGGTTTCTGTGGTTGAAAAAGTGTTTCAAGATGGCCACCCTGTAGGTGGATCATCTTGAATGGTTCTGGTCCTCCAGTCCAGCAAAAAAACTGGAGTATTCAGGGGAGAATGTCCATTTTACATACTCAATACAGTTTTGATTGTCTTTCATATGAAAAGTGTCCATCATCTGCTCATAAAGCTCCAGGTGTCCCCAAACAGAATATTTTGCATTTCTATTGTAGGGGGTTATGACACTCCTAAGGGCCTTAATCTACCTAATGGGGTCTTTGGTCATAACTCACTTGAGTTTTTTGCCTTCTTTGGGTTAGTCAACCGAGTCCACTCGCTCTCAGACTCCGAGGCACTACTAGTTGAGGTTCCCTCATGATCATCTAGGCTCTCTTGGATCCTGTGAGCTTGACAGGAGCTCACAGAATGGTGGGGCCTAGTTTCTCCACTCCTGTGGGCCACAGGAGAGTAGTCTTCTGACTCCTCCCTACTCCAATGGTTGGCAGAGTATTCCCCTCACTGCCCTTTCTGGGTAGAGGCCTTCAGGATGCTCTTTTTGGGCATCATTTCATCAGGTTTTTCATTAACTAGTGCTTTGGAAAGTAATGTTTCGGTGGATCTATGTCCCTGACCCTCCCCTCATAGGAGACTTCCTTGTTAGAGACATCAGCCTGAATGTTTGGGTATCTATACAGGGACGCCCGTCCATCAATTTCTGGGGCACGCTGATCCGTTATTACCATCATGCTTGTTCTCTTGAATTCTGCCGGCCTCATGGTTTCTGGCTCATGTGAACTGGTAGCCATGAAGCTGGAAGTATTCACAGTATTAAATGGGTTGGAGTCCCTTAGCATCGAGGTCTTTACACTATGGTCAGGGGTTACCCTGTCCCTATCTACCTCTTCGTGGTCCCTCCAGTTAAGATTAAATCTAGCACCCTCTTTCTCCAACCTTGCTAGTTTCTCCTTTTCAGCTCCTGCTTCTAGATAAGAACCAAAGATCTGAGCTTTTTGTTCAGCTATCAAGGCTTTACTGGCCTCTATGACCCGCTCTTGCGCTGCCACTTGTTTGTTGAGCCCATCATTCTTTTCACAGAGAGCCTCATTGTGAGCCGTCTCTGCGCTTCCTGCATGGTCTGGGAATACTGAGATAATTTCTGCTGCAGGAGGCTCACCTCCTGAGTTTTAGCATCTTTGGTCTGGGTGTTCTCTTCCAGAGCACCTTCTACCCGTCTGGCGTGCTCCAGTAGATCCCCATACTCTGTTTTCAGTTCATTGAGTTTCTGGAGGGCTGACTCACTCCCCTGTAACTCTATTTTTAAGTGGCTTACTTCCTGGTCTAGGGCGTCTCCCTCCTGACTTAGGGTGCCTCTATCTTAAGCCATGTCACTCCTTTGTTGCCTGATGATATTGAATTTCTGGCGCTCTTCATCAAATTCTTCTTGAGAGTGGAGGTCTCTCATAATTAACTTATTGTTTTCCTCTTTCAATTTATCTGATTTTGTAGAGTAACTATCTGCTTTGTGCAGACCCTGTTATAGGTTAATTATTGAGTAAGCTTCTGTTGCCTATCTTCTTGAGAGTCAACCTCCTCCTGACACTCTATTTTTGCTGCTTTTAGTTGGGCCTCTTGGTCTGCATTATTTTGCTGTTGGAGAGCCAAATCTTCTTTTAATTGTATGATGTAGTTTGCAGATTCTACCTCCAACTCCTGGCTCTTTTGTAGTGTTTGTTCCGCCAAACTTAAATCAATCTGGATTTGATTTAATAGGTCAGATTGATTCTGCGCTAGAGTTTCATTTTCCTCCTGCCTCTCCCGCATCACTCCCGAGTGGAGATACAGGTAGGCCGTGATTCTGTCAATTTTGCTTTGCTCCTCTTGAATTCTTGGGGTCATATATAGCTCTCTAAGAGCTTAGTGTAATAGGCTGCTGTCCTGCCATGTCTCCAGGTCCATGGCAGTGACCTGTTGGGTTATTTCTTGTAGCCACTTTTTCATCCAGTTCTGGCCACTCACCTCTGACAAATACCTTGTGCAGAAGGTGCTCCCTAGCCATATTGATCTCTGCTGGAAAAGTCATTTTGGAAACGTTCTTTCTTTATTAATTATTTCAGGGTTGTTTTAGCTTTAATTTTAGACACAGGCCTGGTACTTAGAGTATTTGTTTTGGGGAGCGATTGTACAGTGTAACTCGGTATTCCCACCCCACAAAGTATTACTACCTTGCAGATTAGTCTGCTGTGTTAGACTGTCACGGGTGGTAACCAAATCAATCCCCGCCCTCGAGCCCCCAAATTTGTTAAGGACTTCAATCAGGCGACACACACCTTGGTCTCGGCCTAGTATGCAGCGCACAACTGAAATGCTTATTTTTATGTTAGATGTAATATTGATATGGTACACCACTCATCTCACACCCTCTTTTCAAATATCCCGGGTCACAGTGGAACATGAACCAGGCTGGTTGATAAAATGTCATATTTATTTATTTATTTGAAATTTAACAGAAATCATACAATGTGGGGCAGCGATCACCAATGGGGTGATAATAATAATAGGGATGTAAGCAATGCACTTAGTTTAACTTTCTATTGACGCATCTACAAAACACCAGGAAATAGCAGCACTTTTTGATTTTAGGAAAGATTGTACTTAAGTTAGAATTTCCCCCTGCAAGATTCCCTCAACCCACAAATAATCTATTCTAAGTGGATAAACAGAAGCAGCAGGTAATCAGGAATGACAAATAGGAAACAGAATTGAAATCTGACCTTCCCTCCCCAAATAAGAGAGAAAAATGTATTTCAAACCCCTTTGCAATGCTAAAAATGACACTCGGAAATGGATGAATAAAATAATGAGTGTGTGTAAAAACCTTGAAGCAGATACAATTCTTCACTAAAGCAACAATGCAAATATACTAACAATCCCTAAGAATGGATAAACAAGAGCATACAGTTTGAAAATGAGTGACAGGGTTTTAAACATGTTGCAGCAAATGGCACGTTGGAAACATTGCAAACTTTGCAATTCCCGCATTAAATTACCCAAACGGTTTTCTATACAAACGGGTGAATACACTGATTTGGGGGATAGCTATAGATCACAGGTACAATATGGAAGTGAAATTAAGTCTCTAGCTGGTAAATTGAATGAGTTATACAAAATCTAGAAAGGTGCATTTTTGAGTAAAATTGAGCGCTGAAAAAGGAAAGGAAATCCTTTCAAGAACAGTTTTACTCTACACTAGAGCATTGGGGCTAGGCTACCAAAGAGGGACACAGTAAGCTCCAGGGCTGATTCGCGAGTTTAACCCTAGCACATCAGCACCCAAACCTGGCGGAACCAGTCCGATCACTCGAAAGAGGACTAAGGGTTTAGGATTTGCACAAGGCAAAATTACTAATGAGATGGCGCGAGCACTAGAAATTAAAGGCAGGGTGGCATGAATGATTCTGATGGTATTACAAGTTATAAGGGTAAGGATAGGATGACTTAGAGAGGGGAACTAAGGACAAGGAAAGGCAAAGTATACTATGGTATTCTATGGTTCCTATTGATACTCACAGTCCCCTTTAGTTAGGCTTTTGGGACAATCAGCGTTCTGGTCACCCCACGGATCTGGTCTAACAAATGACAGCCGGACAAAATCAGCGGGACAGGATCAGCTGGGCAGGGACTGGATACCAAATGATAGTTCTGGTCTCTGGATAATATAGGTCATCAGGGTAGCAGGATTGCAGCAGCATGCAGTGAGTGGCAGCAAGCTAGGCTGGATCAGGATGCCAAAGGTACCACAGTTTTCCCCTTGTTAATGGGAAATTTAGTGTTTTTTTATATGGTAGGCCTTGCTGTGAATGGGATCATCACTGCTTGTGTGATGCAGTGGGCCCTGGAGTAGGATCAGCAATGCTTGGCCTTGTAGTTGGAGTCTGGATCTGGAAGATGACGGGTACAGGAACGCAGCACAGGAAATCAGGAAGAGTGTGTCCAGAGTCTTGTCAAGGACCCTTATTTATAGTGCATAATGTCATCACCAAAGTAGAGGCCGGGCAGGGTTAACTAAGCACACCCCTAAACTACTTGGATTGGGCAATCAATGTTGGTTGCCTCCCCTAGGTTGTACCCAGTTTATGAGGTTGTATTTTATGATGGAAAAAGACTTCCCACAGACCTTTTTGCCAAAAATCTGTCATATCAGTATTTACCCTTTTGTACAATGGTGGCACCTTAATAAATTGCATAATCAGGTCACATATTTTATGTAAAGGACAGTTATCCAATCCTGCAATCTGTGAGACATTATTTTGGATGGTTGCTACTTTTTGATCATTTTAAGCATGAAAGGTTCGGCACAGACAAATGTCTGACGAGCGTATGAACTTTCTTTGTCCTCACCCATTCAAAATTTTTCAAGCTGCCAATTATCACTTTCGTGTCTTGGAAGTTTATGGTGTGCCACCCTTCCTAGGGGGAAGTTTCAGGGTTGACACTTGGAAAACTGTTTTTTGTTTTAGCTTGCAAACTCAGCCCATGTGTCTTAATCTTTATTTTCTTATTTTGAGTCTTGAATTAAAACAAACCTGTGGAATAAAAATCGCCTATGTGTGTATTATCACCAACCACAAACCCCTTAACATTGCTAGGTAATGGCAGGCTTTCCTTCAACAGTTTACTTTTTAAATAGGCCAAAGCCCATTTTTACACGTGTTGAAAACTGCTAGCATTTCTTCATTTTAATTCGGTTTGGCATCTGTCTTTCCAATATGATTTACACAACAGTCTGGACAAGGCAAAGGTCTCCATAAAATTGACATGTGTACATACAGCTCTGATTCCTTTTCAAACAGTGATTTTGATGCTTTTTAGCCAAAGTTAAGTGCTTTTCCGTGTTTGATGCAGTCCAGCTTTTGTTGGTTTTCAAGTTTGGCTGGCACAGCCTGTCATTCTGGAATAAGGCTTGGTTTTGTTGAGGGACAGTGGGGATATGCATGGGCATGGCGGGGCCTTATTAATCACAGTGGTTGGAGGAAGAACAGATGGAAATAGTGTCAGAGCAGCATTTTTAAAGGTGAACACGGGTTTCTTGTCAATGGATATTTTTGGCTTTTGCAGCAAAGCAACACTGCTTTTTCCACTTTCTTCCTTTTATTTATGTCGGAACACACTGGCAGTCTCCTTCAATGTGCCCCTGGTTCCATCCTCCCTCATTTGTGCTTGGCAGGACGGTGCCGCCATTTTTGTTGTTGTTGCAAAAAGCAGTCTTGAGCCATGGCGCTCACAGGAGCCAACGCAACCCTTTTGTGGTTGTTTCTGTGCAAATGCAGCTTAGTGATGTGGGGCAATGCCGTTGAGTGGGTCAATATTTCCAACATAATGACAAGTGTTTTTATTATCCTACTTAATAATGCTCAACTTATCTACCTTGGAAGCCTGAAAAGCTCAGTTGGCCTTGCTGGATACTCGAACATGAAGTGCACGCTAGCCACATGTGAGAGGTGAAGACTTACCTTGGGAGCTGTCGAGAGAATTTGAGGATTTGGAATATATGCAATCTTCTGTTCTGTGCACAGCAGAGATCTGGGGCAGACATGTAGTACAAAGACACAAGCGCAAACATGGTGCATTCTACCAAATAGCATACTGAAGACCAGGGTCGGACTGGGAGAAGAAATAGACCCGGTCACCCAAAAAAAAGTGGCCCACCCCTCGCCTCAAAAAAGTGGCCCACCCCTCGCCTTACGACCCTTGACCTCTTATGACATCACCAGAAGTGATGTCATTTGACTCCACCCCAAAGTGACATCCCGGCAAGCGATGAAACATGACCTTTCACCCCTTGACAAAACAGGAAGTGCCATCAAATAGCATTGCGCCTAAGTACACTAAATTACTGTGAATCCAAGCAGACGTCCAAGGCCAAATGATAATGTTATTGTATAGCACTTATGCTTAAGCTCTTTTTTATAGAACAAATATGCATACAATATCATCAGACTTGTGTTGGTACTCATTTATCAACCTAAGAAGGATGAAAGGCTTTTAGAAAAAAAAATGGGAAAGACAAATATACATTTTTTTTTTCTTCCAAACCGGCCCTCACTTCCCAGGGACGAAAGACAGAGGGGCCAATCCGACCCTGCTGAAGACCTACAAATACGCAGGGAGGCTAACAGATGTACATGCACCCACACACGGACCATTATACAGAGAACACACAAATACATGCACAGATAAACAAACACACAAACCACATACACATACATACACAAGCACACATACAGAAGGACACACGCAAGCGTCAAGAACATACCACACTACCAAACAATGCCTCAGACAGAAACAAAACCATACTGATACAAACACACATAAACATAAAAAACAAACACACCCAAAGTAACCCATGCACACACACCCAAGCTTCAGAGACCTTAGATGAATGCCAAATGGGAACAAGTGTCAACAAAAACAGGGATTTATTAATGCAGAGACTGCTTACTTCGGGAGGAAGGATAGTTCAGGGGCAACGTTGGTCTTGGAAGCAAGACAACACAGTGCAACACAGGTTTGAATCCCGATCTCCCGCTTAGAAATCATTTGTTGGTATTAAGCATGTTAGAAAAGAACAATTATAATTACTGCTGAGATCAGATTTGTAAAAGCTTAAAGTGCGTTGTGTCTGGTTGCTGCCAGAATGTTTGAGGATTGAGGGCACCTGCAGCAGGGTTTCCTTACAGATCTGTCATCACATCTTAGATGCGTCCATTATAACGACAAATAAAACCTTTTGTCACACTGATTTTCTGCCTGGAGCTTCTGGTTTGTATTCTCTGTGCTCTGGGTAAGATTTAGAACTGTTCTCACGTTGAATCTTCTTTACTGTAGGTGCCTGCTAATCATCCACCCTCCCGTCCTGCATGCTCCTCTTTTCCAACTCCCTCGCCTCACGTTACCATGGAGCTTCAGTGTTTCCCTCCTGCTGTTGCTGTTGCCCTCCCTCAGATACAATGCCTAATGAAACAACCACTTGCATCAATCAGAAGGCATCCTTTATCACTGGGTCACCCATTCAAGTTGATATTCCCTCTGAGAAATGTTAGACAGATTGCCCACTTTGAAGGTGATATTTAAACTTCTGAATGCCCACTTGAGGCCCCAGAGTAGAAAGAAGGGTGGTATTCCAGAATTCATTGCAACAAGAATTATCATGACCCAACCTTGGACAGGTAGCTTCAAAAAAGAAACAGATGCCCTTCAGTTGACAGTCTAATGCAGTGCAGACTTTTAACATAGAATCTTTTGCTCCAGTTTTGTTCTCTCCTGTTTCCTTTTGGGTTTCGATTCACAGGCATCTTACCTTGTGGTTCCCATAAAAGACCATGCAGATTGCCCCTATTTTCGTCTTCCATATGTATAATAATGATGCAAGTTCACTCACTGCGAATAGTTTTGTGTTCATAAATGTGTTTTGCAGTTACTCTCAGAGGCGTTGCTAGAGAGGGTTGGGGGCTATAGCCCCGGGTCTTTTGGTTGTAGCCCCGGATAGAAGCTCAGGGACTACAACCAAAAGGCTATAGATCAGGGGCTAAGCTAATGTCGGGACTGGCGGGATTCGGGGCTAGCTATAGCCTTTTGGTTGTAGTCCCTGAGCTTCTATCCGGGGCTACAACCAAAAGACCTGGGGCTATAGCCCTCTCAGCCCCCCTAGCAAAGCCTCTGAGTACCACCCTGACATAGACTATTCACCCCAGTCCTATAAATTGGTACACCCCATTGCACCCCATTTCAGCGCGGCCAGTTTGGCACGGGCCAGTTTTGCATGGACGTTTTAGCCACAAGGCCCATTTTAGCCCGCTCAGTTCGGCGCAGAGATCTTTTGGCGCCAGCATGTTTGAGTGGGACAATATCAGTATTTTAATTTAAAAAACTAAAATTAAACAATTGGTCGGTCGCAACAACAGGCCTGCAGGACTGAGAGACACAAGAGTTAACCACAAGGCCATAGAGATCTTATAGTTTTCATATGCACAAGTTACATATAGTAACCCAAGTCATTCTTTGCTTTCCTTTTTCTGAAACATGACCTGGGTTGATATATATAATATATCTTGTGCTTATGAACACAATAAGATCTCTACAGCCATGAGGTTATAACTTCTGTCTTGTAGTCCAGCTGGCCCGGGTTCAATATGGCAGCAATGCTTTATCTGTTTATTAAAATAGTGACATTGTTGCACCCAACTGTTCATGCCAAACTGGGCGTGTCAAAACAGGTCTTGCTGCCAAATGTCTGCAGCAAATTGGCCAGCGTCGAAAAGGGTCACAAGACATCTTAATGCAAATTACAGTTGTGTCTGCCCTGTGTGGATACACCTAGGCCATGGGATTTCTGCTGCGGAAAGACATTTGTCCCAGGATTGGATTGAAGAGGTCCTAAAAGTCCCTAAACCCCAGACAAAGAAGCAGATAAGGTAGTCCCACGTTGGAACACTTACTGCAGGCAATGGGCCCAGATGTATGCATCCATAGTTAAGCCCCTTCAGAACCTCACACATGATTTGACCGCCGAGCCTCTGCCATGGTGCTAGGAAGCAGAGGATGCCGTTTTCGCCTTTAAGCAAGCACTCACAATGGCTCCAGCTTTAAGTCTGCCAGATTACAGTAAGCTGTTCAGTTCTGAACCCTGTGTTGATTTATCTGACGTATCTTTACTGAATCCTGTCCTAATTCTTTTTGTTGACAGATCTTGTATACATGTCCCGGAAACTGGGGAATTGGTTTCTGTGTATTCTGTATTTACACCCCATGGTGTTCAAGAGGGATATTGATTACTTATGGCAACATCAGCTCAGGTCGCTGAGCTTGTGGCCCTCACACATCCGTGCTCTCTGGTTCGAGATAGATAGGGTACGACCTAAACCGACTCCAGGTATGCCCACGACTTCAGACTCCTTCGGAAGCATCATGGATATCTAACTTCCACAGGCACCCCAATATTGAATGGAAACTATGAATCAGCTTATTGAATGCATTGTTGCTCCCTGCAACGGTAGCTATAGTAAAATGGAAGGGACACGATCCCCCTCAGTCATTTACAGCCAAAGGAAATGCAGATGGTGCAGCTCATTCAGAGGCCTTAAAAGGGTCCCTTGCTCCTAATTAATTTCTTATATGTGTTCCAGTTCCACAGTCACATATCCCTGTGGTGTTCCACAAACGGCTGCCTAGTGGCACCCAAGGTATTTCTCCCCCATTTGGTCCCGGAATCTCACAGCGTGGTTCATTCAGGTAAAAATGCCATGATCACTTTCTTGCGCCGAGATTGGATGGCTCTTGGTTTAGCCTCTCTGGCTCAAGGTTCTTGTGAAAATTGTCTTATATGCCTAACCTACAATGTTGGAAGAGCAGTGCCTATGAAGCTGTCTGCACGTCCTGTACTGGAAAAGTTCATTTTTACACATGCAAACAGGCTTCATACAGCTCCCTGTCTGCATGACATACATTTACTGTTTAGTCCTTGTTGATGTGTTTTCTGGGTGGGTGGGGGCATATCCCTGTCGAAAGGCAGGCGCTGTCATAGTGGGCAAGATGTTGTTAGCTGAGTTCATACGCTGGTTTGGATTGCCCCTAGTATAGAAAGCAACCAAGGTACCTATTTTACTCGTCAGGTTATTAGATAAGTGTGTAAAGCTCTATGAATAACTCAAAAGTTCCACTGTGCTGATCACCTGCGCTCAGGCACGCACGTAGAACTCCGGAATGGCAACCTCAAGTTGAGGCTGTTTAAAGTGTGTAAGAGATGGGTTGAAAGGGCCCCAAGCCTTGCCCCTAGTTTTGTTTGCCATGCAAAATACCCCCCAGCATATACACAAACTGCACATGAAATCTCACTGATCACCCTATTAGAATTAGAACTGCACCCCCAGAAGTTCCCCACATTCAAAGTCTGTCATCAGAGGATGATACATTGATTAAATAATGTTGCATGTTGATTAAAACTGTTTGATTCCTTCATGCCCAGGTCCGTGAAGCTCTGCCTGACCCAGCTATTGAACATTGCCATCATCTACAGCCAGGACACTGGGTCCTGGTGAAGGTCCACCAGCGAAGGTCTGCGCTCCAGCGTAGGTAGCACGGACCATTTCATGTTCTGTTAACAACCAACTTCGCCATTAAGTGTGTGGGGCTCCCGGCTTGGATGCATGCAGAGCATAGCTGCAAAGTCACCACCACAGCTGACAATATCACCTCTGTTTCCACCAAATCTTCTTCGGGTTGGCTGGCTCCAGTTCCACTGCGACCACTGACACCACCACCGCCAGTGATGTCTCTGATTGTTTTACTGATGTCAGACTCTTCCAGTGTTCCTGGAACAGAGCAGCCAGTATCAGAAGGAGAGGGCACGATCCTCGAGCAGTCAATATGTTCACATGCTAAATCAGGATATGCAGCTTTTGAATCTTTTCCACAAAGGGAGGTGTCTGCAGGAGCTACAGGTAAGGCTCCTTCATCAAGTGGTCGAAGTACCAGAAGGAACAACCCTGATTCAGGCTCCACTGTTGGCATAGCATCTTTAATGTCTGACCCCTCTGGACCTCACACCGCAATCCGCAAAAGGTATGGTCTTTGATCCTGTGGAAAGGTATCTGACAGTCTGTAGTTCTGAACAAATTGCCAACTGGCCAAGACACTCGCTTCTGGATGTGTCCTCTCTACAGTAATTAATCCTGCTCAGGGGGCACTGTGCTGTCAAATAGTAGAGGCCTCTGCTGTTGATTCACTGGCATCTGCAAATTATGGCTCCTGCTGCTATTATTTGTTGGTCATTTTTTATGTTACAATATATACATTAATTTGGCTCTTGGGTATTGGATTTTTGTAGTTTGGACTCTTGGTGGAACTTTTGAAGATTAATACATACTTTGCTGCATCTTCACAGAGCAAAAAAAAAAGTTGAACTGGAAATGTGGTCTTGCGGATTTCTTTTGCTGTGTCCTGCATCTTACCTGTTTGAATTAACAAAATCTAATTTCGTCTGCAAGCTACAAACTTTTGTGCTTCTAGTACGACCCGATTTCTGAAATTGGATAATGGAGGAGTGGATCTGGTGTGCATTGTGTAAGGCTACATATTTTTAATGTAATCATTGTTAGAATATTGATATATTATTGTTTCACTATGAAGCACACTTTCCGCACCACTTGCCATGAAAATGACAGTCCCTCTGTACATCCCTGGGTTCAGTAAAAACACTTATTTGCACCTCTCCTGCCAGTATACCTGCATCTTTAATCTTACTGATTGCTGGGTTTGTGCCCATTTGACAATTGATTTATCCTCCAGTTTTCCTATTGCACGCATCCCCTTCCAGTGGGGGAATGTTTGTTTGGATATCAAGTTGGTTACCCAGCCCCAAGGCCCAGGACCTTGTAGGGATGCTCATTCCCACTTTAGTTTTACTGGTCCTCCAAATTTCCCCACCCCAGAGCAAGTACACACTAAACCAGCAGCACTTCATCTTTCTTCCCCAGCAGTTGGTCTCATATGTTGTACTAACCAAGGTTCTTTGTTCACAGGAATAGCAAACGTCATTATTACCTGCCCACCGATTCTAGTGTAGTGATTAATAATGTTACATTTGCCTTTGATGTAATTTTTGCATTCTCCCATTCCGGATACGCTACATATTCCTTCAAAGCTGAACCCTGATTACCCATTAATAGAGGGTGGAGTTGTTACATGGGGTATATTCAACCTGTAGTGCATCATACTCCTAATTTCCCCATCCTGTCCCTTCCTAGTTCCATTCTACCCACAAATCCCCATTTGTCAAACAGGTATTTGTGGGCAGAATGGCACGGAAATCCTTGTCTTACACACAAATAATTCCATGAATGTGGGCCTGTGACTCAACTCGGCCCTTTTGTTAGACTTTTTGTTACACTACTAGATTTGAGTTTTTATCTCCTTACGCCCACCTGAGGGTTAACTGGTGAATGTGTAGAATGGATGATGAGTATCTGTGGCATTAAAGTTGATGATTTTGCAAGTGCAATACACTGGACAATTTTAAATGAATGGAATGGTTGAATGTGTGGGCCATTTCCTTATAGCTAGCCTTGCAAAAATGTAATTTTAACTTTAGCTACTTCCAAATTCTTTTGTGTGTTCGTTATATTTAATTATGTTGAAATGTTCTGATGAGGGTTTTACCGGTGTATGTTTTAAGCAAATTCATGATGTTTATATAACCGTTTAAATTATGTATATGTTGTTATGGAAATTCATGGCATCCTTTCTTGTGTAGCAATGAGGTAAGCATCCCATGCCAATCCAACTCCTAAACAAGTGGCAATTTAAAAATGCCAGACATTTGCAATGTAAGGGGTTGCTACTGTTGCCACCATGCGCATAGTGAAGCCTGCTCTGGCCCCTTAAGGTTGCTTGTGATGCATCTAGGCCTTGCTGCTTCCAAATGCAGCATGGGCAGCCAGCAATCAAGATAAACGAATGAGTTTAATCGACTGGGCAGCAATGCTATGGAGTACGATCAATCGCAGCGATTACACTTCCTGGGATTTTCAATTCGCACCTTAGCGCTCCTCTCGGTTTCGCTGGCTTCTCACATAGTAAATAGCATAACCACTCCTGTCCACTCATGCACAGCCATCCAAAGGACTGTTGTTATAACTGAAGAACCCCCTTCTCCGTGAAGCCCCGGCTCCACGTGAGGCCTGCACACGCAGCGGCGCGCCCTATTTGTAAATCAGTCCTCTCAATTTCTCTCAGCGGAAGCAGCAGCACCAGCTCTGTTTTCCCCGACGTCATAACTGGAAGCATTAGCCTTTGGAGGAGCCGCTCACATATCGCAGCTCTATCGCTGCATGAACGCGGGCTTAGCGGCCATCAGTTTTCATAACCGCCTGCTACCGGGGACATTTGGATAAGGCCCACAATGCAGATTTTTCAAGCAAACGGAGTTAGAAGAGACGAAGTACTCGCTCCGACCCCGCTGTCCCCATTTCTACTTTCGAGTAGAAGCCTATTTCTCATGGAGAGAATTCATGAATATATTGCAGGTTTAGTCCAAGCAGCTTTGCAGCAGCAGTGCGCATAGGATTCGGTAAAACAATCTCCTGTCGCCCACAATAGAGATTGCATAATGAAGTTGCCTCCATTTTATTCACGCCGATTGTGACATGTGCAATGTATTGGATAGTTGTCTATTTCATTTGTTTACATGTTGTTGCGCAATCTGAGCGAGAGATAGAAGTAATACTTCCATGCACAATGTATAACATTATATGCCTGAAAATAACGAGGAAGTCATTGCGTTCGTCGCCACGTCTGAAATTTGCAAACTCCCACATTATGGAAACGGACATGAAAAGTTTTATCGTAAAATAATTCACACACGTATGGAATAAATAAAACCCTATGTTTGGAAACTCGGATGCCCCAATTCACCTACCTTAGAAATCAGGAAGCAGCTTTTTAAAGTGTTCGGAAGAAGACCAGCACAAAAGCTACATATAGTGCAATCTGGAAGTCGCCCCTAACTGCACTGGGAGTAGATCATCATAAGCAGGCCCCACTATGGTGGGAGAAGAGCACATCCCGTCGAGCACCTCTTTGATTTCCTGCCCAGGAAATGTGAAGATACATGGCCACTGTAGTGGGCAGACCTTATACTGCGTTTTATTGTTTTTAGCTGGTTTTATTACTGTTGTTTATTGTTTTATACTTATTATTATTTTCCTCTATTTTAATTACACGTTTGTATCTTTCTACTTTTTTTGACTTTTGTGTATTTTCTTGCGCCCGTTGGCCCAAGGGCCGAAGGTGCATTATAAATGTATAAATAAATAAATAAATAAATTGTTCTTCGGTAACAGTCAGCTTTAGGCACTGAATAGTATTGACCATAATCTCCCTCAGAGGGATTTGATTGGCCAAAATACCTTCAGTGTCCACATTGTGCCACAGTTAAACTAATGTTAGTGTGAGTCGCCATGACAGATTACTACCCTAAAGACTTTGAAACCTAGGCTTTTGTAAAAAGAAACGATTGTTCCCAGGGTACCTTGAGGAAATATGGGTGACTCTCTTGGGTTTTGACCACATTTAAATGCCTTTAGTCTTATTTTTAAAGCAAAGTGAGAAGGTATTCCTTTCCTGCATGTAATCATTGAGAAGGAACGGGAGAAAGAGGAGCGGGAAAGTGTGATTCTGGGTGAGAGATGTAATGCAGTGATGTAAAGTGGTTTTCTGTATCTCCCTTTTGTGATTTTTGCTGGCCTTGCTCATTGTGGCTTGCAAGAAAAGAGGGAAATCGTTGATTGTGGGATAGTGGGGAAGATGTGAAACCTGTGTTGTTGATGGGTGCAGAGTCCTGAGTGTTGCACTGCTTCTATGGACTTGACACAGAAACATAGACCCACATTCTGATAGCTTAAAGTGCTCTAGGTGTGGTTATCTGCTGATATGCAGGAATTTAGTCATAGCTCGATTAATGTTGGTGTGCCAATTGCTAGGTCTGTGGTGGCCGTTTGTGGGGAATGTGTTTGTGTAGTGTAAGGTGTTAGGAGATTTTAGAGGAGAATTGGTTAGGTGCAGGGGGAAGTACGCCTTACACGGCAAAATAACATGGTGTCCTCCCTGCATTCGTACCACAATGGTCTTGCGGGCAAGACCCATTTCACTTTCTCACATTGCAATCTAAATCCATCTCTCTTTACTGCAGAATATGTGCCCTTGGTAAAAGGGTACCTTATAATACACAGAAAACACCAAGAGAAAACCACTAGGTACTGCATACTCAGCCATATTTAATTATTTATTTATTGCATTCATTTCAGTGAACAAAGCCCTGAGGCATCTTGGCACTAGTTACAGAAAGTGCATGATAAATTGGTGAAGTGCAAGAATAAACATGGTTACAGACATAGCATGGTGTGTGTACACAGGCAAAGCCTCACCTCATGTTACAGAGGGCTAAATCAGGCAGCATATCAGTCAAATAGGTACGATTAGACCTGCTGGCAAAGCTTCACCTCATGTTACAGTTAGCTACATCAGGCATACTATGAGACAAATAGGTACGATTACACCGGCTGGCAAAGCTTCACCTCATGTTACAGTGAGCTACATCAGGCAGAATATGAGACAAATAGGTACGATTACACCGTCTGGCAAATCCTCACGTTACAATGAGTTACACCAGGCAGCATATGAGTCAAATGGGTACGATTACACCGACTGGCAAAGCCACACCTCACGTTCAGGGGGCTACATCAGGCAGCATATGAGTCAGATAGGTATGATTACAAAGACTGGTAAAACCACACCTCATGTTACAGGGGGCTACATCAGGCAGCATATGAGTCAAATAGGTACGATTACACCGACTGGCAAAGCCACACCTCACGTTCAGGGGGCTACATCAGGCAGCATATGAGTCAGATAGGAATGATTGCACAGACTGGCAAAGCCACACCTCATGTTACAGGAGGCTACATAAAGCAACATATGAGACATGTAGGTACCATTACACAGAACTGGGAAACAAAAATCAGGCTGCCACACAGTAAGGACTCTGCAGGTAAGTGAATAATAAGCACTGAGCATAGAGGGAAGGTCTCTCACCCACATGAAGGGCACTCTAAAGGCACTCTAAGCAAAAAACGAAAATGGCTGCACAGAAGAACACTTAAATTCTATTTTTTGTTAAAAAAGGCACTTTAAGGCATGCATAACATGATGGTGATGTTGTTAGTGGTGGGCAGGAAGTTATTGATGGGCAGAGGGGGAAAATCATGCAGCAGTAAAAACAGGGTTAGAGTCCAGGAAAGACGGATGGACCATAGGGTCAAAAAGACCTTCATTGACCATTATAAATCAATGTTTGCATAAATACGAATGTATGTCTAACATATACAGAGTAATTGCACTAACTCTGTTTATGTTCCAAACGTTATTTTAATATGCACAAGTAAAAAGCAAGGTGAACAAATTACATAAAAAGCCAATGCATTTCGGTCTTTAGTCCATCATCAGGGCTGAATCTGTATGTCAAGGAAAAAGGAACATTCATTAAGAGTCCATATCGACTTCAAGTGCAAGAACAAAACTCAAAAACAAAACAAAAGAACACATTCCTTTTAAAAAAAAAAACATACC
Organism: Ambystoma mexicanum; assembly: GCF_040938575.1. Taxonomy (NCBI): domain Eukaryota; kingdom Metazoa; phylum Chordata; class Amphibia; order Caudata; family Ambystomatidae; genus Ambystoma; species Ambystoma mexicanum. The sequence goes on from NC_090922.1 coordinate 383,838,967, forward strand.
TGTCCCCTATCTTGCTAAATATGCACATCGAACCACAAGATAAAAAGCATACACTATGTGTCAAAGGGTTACCTATAACAAAATGAACCCCAAGAAGATATCAAAACATATATCGAAAGTCGGAGTGTCCATCTCTGAAAGAACCAACTTATTCCAAAGATTAATAATTACCTACCACAAGTACAGCAGCAAACATGTGGCCAACAAACCAGCAGAGCACCTATTGTTGTAAACGCTGAAAAGAAAAGATGGTTAACAGAGGAATGTTACTATGTAAAGTAGTACGTTGCTATATGGCGCTCAAGGTAAGAGGTAAGAAATCAAGAACAGCAATGTAACCAGAGAAAGCTATCAGAAATGTACCTGAATATTTATTTATTTATTTATTATTTATTTTCCTTTATTGTATATGTTTTAAAAAACCTTTACAACTTGAATAAAAGTAAAACGGTACATAAAAGAATTATTACAAAATCAGTACATTATAAAAATGTTAAAACATTAAGAAAAAACATCTGAACAATTGCTTGTTTTTCCAATGTGTTAAAAGAGAGAAGGAAAATGGAGTGCTGCAGAATGCAATACTAATTCATTGTTAAAACTGTTGAACTCATGTGTCCAAAGCCTAAGATTTAATAAAGGCAGCTACTGCAAGACCGGCGGTGGTAAATGGGCTCATCAAACATCTTTTCCATAAACTATTCGGGCCCATCCACTTGATAGTTACCATACATTTTTTTAACTATACCAATCGTTTAAGATGGAGAACAGGGCATTCCAGGGCATCCCAAGAGAAGATGTTTGGCAGTCTGCAGTGTTGCATCATTTTAACAAAACCTACATAGAGCATCGAGCCTAAGGTTCATCCCTCTTCTCAGTAGTGCTTCCCAGTGGGCAAAAGATTCCAACAGAAACACATTAAGAGAGTAGGATAGAACAAATTGGCAAACAATAGTAAATACGGAGCAATAGTACCACTTTTTTTGTGTTCGTGCTATAAGTGGGTCAACAAGGGGTAACCGTAGAAGGAGTCATTGGTAGCATTTCAATCGTAATTACAAAAAAAACCTTTACTTTCATAGGATTGAAGCCAACAAATCGACGTCCACGTCTATGCCTGAGAGCAGTGAATCGCAATGTAATCTTAATTTCCCTACAAAGCCCAAAGACGGCAGTCGTAAGGGATCTCCGGCTCCCAGCAGGAATGATGCCTCAGCATAGAGAGAGTCCTTAATCAGAGATAATCTTACAGTATAATGACAAGAGGGACCATTGTACCCTCACTTCTAAAGAAGATAGGTCCAACTCATACCGTATTGCTGCCAGGGGGGCAGCATTGGGAACCTTCAGAACTTGTCTCCACATCTTCCACTCTATAGTGGCCAACCAGGCATATGATTCCATAGGCCGGAGCTGAAGACCATAAAGCCGAACTTCTTTCCCCTCATAAAACTGGATCGCTACCTTAATGGAGAATCTCACACATTTTCTGTCCATAGCTATATAAAATGATTTGCTAGGCTTATTGCTTTGATAGTCAGGACCTGCTGGATACTTCTCATAGAAGGTTGAACCGAGATATGGTAACCCAAATATGTCACACTCCGGGTATCCCTTAAGATGATGCCCTGGAAAAGCCAACTACGCAGACTGCGTTTTCTGCCCATAGACAACTCCAGTATTTTGGTTTGAGAGGGATTCACCAAGAGTCTGTTACACTTGGCGTAGCTTGAGAAATCACAGAAGCCTCTGTATGCCAATCCAGGAGTTTTCAAAGAGCAGAAAATCGTCCACGTAGGCCATCCATGATGTGTTTACTGACCCGAATTCCATTGTGATGAGTGATGTCGGTTTCAAGCTTTCTCCTAAATTGGAGACATAGAGATTAAAAAGGCACAGTGCCAAAAGCATCCCTGCCTTAACCCTGAGTAAGTGTACATCTGATGGGAAAGATTACCCCCTTGGTTCAGTTGAACATAAATACCAGAGTCCTCATGTAAGCCAGTAATTAATATCAGGAGACCTCTGGGTATTCCTCATTTCTTGAGTTTAGCCCACAGTCTAGCATGGTCGACCCTATCAAAAGCCTCTGAGAGGTCAATTGAGGTGCAGGGAAGGCCAGAAGGAAAGGCCTACATCCCTCTCTGCAGCTCCGCTTCGAGCGAGTACCCATCCTGCCTCTGATGCCGCCTCCGCTTGACACAACCCCACCCCTGGCAAACAGCTGACTGGAGGACCCCAGCCTGCATCTTCCCGAGGCCTCCTCCATCGAGGAGCACCTAAGATGGCCACCGCAGCAGTAACCATGACGACCGCATCAACAAAGTGCCCGGATTTGGCCCAACACCTCGCTCAGCCCTCCACTCCTGCCTTAAATGGAGGGCAGGCGAGCCGCGAGGCAAAGCCATGCAGGGAAGGCCAGAAGAAAAGGCCCACATCCCTCTCTTCAGCTCCGCTGCGAGAGAGTACCCATCCTGCCTCTGATGCTGCCTCCGCTTCACACAACCCCACCCCTGGCAAACAGCTGGAGGACCCCAGTCTGCATCTTTGCGAGGCCTCCTCCGTCAAGGAACACCTAAGATGTCCGCCGCAGCAGTAACAATGACGACCGTATCAACAAAGTGCCTGGATTGGGCCCAACACCTCGCTCAGCCCTCCACTCCTGCCTTAAATGGAGGGGAGGTGACCCACGAGGCAAAGCCGCACAGGGAAGGCCAGAAGGAAAGGCCTACATCCCACTCTGCAGCTCTCCGCTGCTCAACAGCGTTCGAGGCTGTTGGATGCTTGTCACAAGATAAGGCATTATGCTCCTGTATAAGCCCCAATGCACGCCCTTTAGGCCTCCAAGGAGCCAAGCACCCCCCCTACTCCTCTCGCTCGCCCAACTCCTTCACCATTAACGCGCACCTTCCCCTCCCTGCCACTCACCTATGTTCTATGCCATAGTGACTGTAACCGTAGGGTCGGAGTCAGGTGTCCCCCCAACGTGGCCTGCACCTGCAAAGCCCAACATGTAGCACCGCTGTTAAAGGTGCCCGCCCCATGCACAGATCTACACTTGCTCCACCTACAGCTTCGTCAAATTCTTTTATGCGACTACGCCTCAGGGAACCCTTGGGAACCGTAGTAACTATGCCATGGCCACCCCTGTTCACAAAATCGCATAAGAACTGCACCGACCACCACATCACATGCTGTAAAGGAGCAGGACAAGCCACACGTGACCATGTTGCCCAGACTCTAGCTCCACTGATGCCTGTATTACTGCATTGCCTGCCATGATTGCTCCATATGATAAGTGTATGCCCACACCTGATGCCTGTATTACTGCATTGCATGCCATTATTGCTTCATATGATAAGTGTATGCCCACACCTGATGCCTGTATTACTGCATTGCTTGCCATGATTGCTCCGCATGATAAGTGTGTGCCCACACCTGATGCCTGTATTACTGCATTGCCTGCTCTGATTGCTCTACACGATAACCCTGTGCCTCCCCCTGCTTCTCCCAAGCCATTATCTGCCACCACACCTCAATTACACCCCAGTCTTAGGTGTGCACTGGTCAACGCACGCTCTATACCTGCACACGCCCTTGAAATCCACGATTTTATCATCAAGGACAACCTCGACCTCTTAATAGTTATCAAAACCTGGCTTAATGAAAGTTCAGGCCCAGCTCTATCGCTCCCCATCCCTGCAGAATACACAATCTTCAGGAACAACTGTGCCAACCAGAGAGATGGGGGTGTAGCAAGGGAAACCCTCAGTATTAGGGAAACTCAAGGACAATTTGGGCATAACTGTGACTACCTCCCACTCAAAATCAACCTCTCCCATAATTGCACCATTACCATGCATATTGTGCATCGACCTCCAGGTCCCAGTGCTGACTTCCAGGACTCCCTTATCCTCTCCTTGTCTGACAACTTTAAAAAGACATCTCAAGTCGTTCTCCTGGGCGACTTGAACCTAGGCCTGAACGACCCGACGGATTGCCATATCAAATCCCTCAACAAAGCTCTATCCACCCTAGGATTCGCACACACTATTTCTGAACCCACACATATCAAAGGACGCACGTTGGATTGGATCAATCATCACAACTGCTCTATTCTTATCACCACCAACAGTCCAATCCCTTGGTCTGACCACCATTATATTTAATTCAATCTTGCTTCGAAAAAAGGGCACTTGTTTCCCGCCATCCCATGTCCAGCAGCCCTCTCTAGAAGCTCTCGCAAACTGACCCCCAAAAATATGGCACCATTTCTAATGGTGCCAGCACTACAGGCCCCATCCTCTAATGACCCAGAAACTCTAGCCAACACTTTTAAACACATCGTCACCCAAGCTGTTGACCCCATCGCCCCACTTGCCTTAAAGAAAGCTAAAAAGGTCAAACACTCTAACGCTTGGTTCTCCAAGGAGCTGCTTAAACAACGCTCAGAGAAAAGGTCCACCCTCTCCGTCTGGAAAGCCAATCCTTCTGAAAGTACGAGGGATGCCTTTAAGGCCATCCCCAAGTCATACAAAAACAATGTCATCAAGGCTAAAGCCGTATCATTTAACTCTAGGATAAATGATGCCAAATCAGGCTCCAAAGAAATCTTCTCCATCTTTAGAGAGCTGGAAAAAACATCCACCCCTCCACCCACGCTCCTCAAGGATGAAAGTTGGTGTAATAGCATCCAGTCAGCCATGCTAGACAAACTCAACGCCCTGCAAACCAAAATCCTTGGCCATCAAAAAGCTCTTAAACTACTAATAGCCAACCAGCACAACAAAGTGCCTATAGCCTCTAAACCTAAGCCCTCTCCTTCGTTTGACTTTAAAGATATTACTGAATGGGAGGTCATCACCTTGCTCAAGTACATCAAACCCTCGAACTGCAAGGGAAAGGCTACGATTTTTCTCATCTTGTGTATGAAGACTATTACGATTCATTCTAATCACCTTTCTATACGCCCTTTTTCTCAAAGCTAACTTAGCATTGTATTTATGCAAATTGCAGTGCCTCACTTATTCTATATAGCTGAACATAGGAGATAAACTTTATACATACATTCAGAAAGGCTTGTTCCAAAACGTTCACCATTGAAACATTCTATTTTCCATTCGTATCTTGTGGTTTTCAATGTTTCCAGCATGATTCTATTTGAATGATAGATGTCCTTTGGGTACCATTGCGGCCTATTTTCACTTCCATTAAAAACTAAGTGAACTAAAGTTTTTTGTTCAACCTTTCTGTAATGCTTTTAGCACTCAGCATAAAATGATCGCTCCATAAGTTCTGAAAGATAGACAAATCAGAACAGGACCAAAATACGGAATAATTAACAAATATGTAATCTAAAGTGGAGGAACTGCTGCCCCTATACCACCAAGTTGCTAAGCGTTTACCAGAAACATTCTCTATGTCATTGAGGAAATGGAGACCAATAGTCGAAAGAGACAGTGTCACCACCTGTTCTTTCAAATTTAAAGGAACAGAGGCAAAAGTGGTATCCCACTGTGCTTCCTCTATGTCAAGGTCGGGACAAATTGCGTTAAAGTATCCAGCTACTAAGAGGTCGCCTCCAATGTTCCCACAGCGCCAGGCCACAATACACTCCGAAATTGGCTGGTGGAATTTTTCCAGATCGCCCACTGCCTTGTGCAAATACATATTTATTAGAAGAAACAAAGCTGCTCCCCAACATTTAATCATTGGACTCCCTTCCAAATGGGAGGTTGGGGATTGCTGCAGCCGTTATGCCCAAGCCTGACCTGATTGCAATGATGAGCCCATCCCCCGGCCAGCCCACCCGACTCGCCTTGCCGGAATGAAATAATACTTGGTATCCGTCATGCACAGGGCATGCAGTCAGCCAAGTCTCTTGTAAAAAAATACATTTATTTCTCTTCAAATGGGCCATAGTTTCTGTGTTTAAACTCAAGTGCAAGTTACCATGGGAGTTCCAAGTGATGAATTTTAATAATAACACGTTTCCTGAGGAGGCATTACTAAGGTCATTTACCTCCCCTGTTCCATCTCACCTGCGATGCTCCCCAATGAGCGACGGTTGAGGCATGGCAGCAAGTCGGACAGTTATCTAACTCCCGGGGGTCGTTAGCACTTCCGTTCATTTCATTCCACTCAGTTATGCGCAGCAGAATAGGTTCACACTTTTCATTTCTGAAGCCTAGGGTATTTAGCTTCAAGGCTTCTCCCAGTATTATCTCTGTAACCATTCGTGAGTGGAAATTAATACTACATCTGCCCGTTTTTAAACCTTCAGGGAGCGCTGTCCTTTTGATGTCAATTGAGGAAAGTGCCCTCAAAGCCGGTATCTCAGAGACAATAGTCAGCACATTAGTTCTATTCAAACAAACCTCATGTCACGCTCAAGCATACTCATCATGCACAAACTATTCTTGGTGTTAACCTGGGAATTGGGGGGGGCCTCCTATAATCACTGGGGGATCGCGGGTGATTGTTTTGTCGAGGGGCACAAGTACCAAACTCCGTTCCCCACAGCGCCACCTTTTGCTTTACATCAAATACTACTGGGCATTAGATTTTTTCCCCACAACTGGGCCACTTCCTGGAGTGCTGTAGGAGCTACTTTGGGATCCTTGAAGTGAAAGTGTTTCTCATTGTTCCGTAATGAAGAACATTTATACATACAATCCTCCTTTATGGTAAAGGTTTTCACCCCATTTCTTGAACAGGCAGGCCAGTAAAAGTTCCCCAACAAGTTGTCCCTGTCCACGTTGTCATTTCGAGCTAAGTACCAATTGCTGTTGCTTGCCGGCCCAACTGCCGTAGAATTCTGTCTACATCCACTTTGGCCGGCAATTGCTGGCTCTCCAGCTTGGTTTCCCAAGCAACACTTTAGATCACCACAATGAAAAGCCCTGGATCGGGGACCGAGGAATGAGCCCTTTAGTTCATGTTCCCATAGATGCTTTCTGTCTGGGATGACCCATTTGAATCAGTCAACACAGGACCCACCAAGTCCACATCCCGAAGACCTTCTGCCTGCAGGCATAAAGGACTTTCCGGGGTCACTAGTTTGGCGAGAGGTCCACTTGGGTTCCGGTTGTAGTTAAATAAGAGTACTGAACTGCGATATTGCTTCTTGCGACCACTTGTGCAGCCAACATATTAATAAAGTTAGATTTTGCTGGTAATAGACCCTGAGTAAGGGAGACAATACTCTGTAGGGGTTTTCCAACTGGATCAGTAGGAACATATCCCAGGGGGGTGACCCCCATCCCCAGTGTATTCTACTCAGAACTTCTTAGCATCAATTCAACAGATGTTACATTTCTCAGAAACCTCCGTGAAGATATGTTCTTGGCCTCTTTTGATGTTTTATTTTAAGTAGGTCGCCAGCCTACAAATCAGGTGCTTTCAGACCCCTCTGAGAAGTAGTCAAAGCATGCATTGCAAAACCTTCCACCATGTCTACTGTGCCTTGAGCGACCTCACCCACCAACACCCGTAAACCCCCCAATTGGACCTCCAGATATGTCATCTACGTCATCAAATGCCCATGCGACATGATATACATCGGAAAGACCATCAGACCTGTTAAACAGAGGATCAACGAGCATAGATCCTGAATTAAGAATAAAGTACAGTATAAACCCCTGGTCGAGCACTTCAACAAAACAGGCCATACGCATGAGCAATTCACCTGGACTGTGCTGCAACAACTACAGCCACAGACACGCGGAGGCAACATAGACCTGGCCCTCACAAAACTGGAACAAAAGTGGGTCCACAGACTAGACACAGTCCGCCACGGCCTCAACATAACTGTAGAATGGAAACATTTTTGGGTCTAATCCCCACCCACAAGCACGAGGCTGACCCAGAGACGCAGTACCTACTGCACACAATAATGCCATATATTGTTCGTTTGACCCTGGAAATTTTACCCAGAGGCTAGGTGTTTGGACTGAGTACATGCATGTCACTAAACTTTATGAACCCTTTTGGACTGTCTTTAATCACTGAATAGAACTGTGGCCACATGCTGTGTCTAGGACTTGATATGTGTTCAACATCATTGACTCTCGCTTTGCCATACCACATGATTAGGCACCACATATCCCAGTATCCATAGCGCCTCTCACTAGTTCCCGTCCGTCACCAAGATCGGCCTCAGTGCTCCTCAGCGCCTCCACTAGACCAGGCACTACATGTCCCAGCAACTTTAGCAATTCCAGTAGTTTCAGTCCTCCACCGAGACCGTCTTCCATTCGCAGAAATGCTCTGACTACTCCCATTGGTCCTAGCACCTCCCGCATCCCGTGCCATTGGCCCAGGCACCACACTGGGACTAGCTTATTAGCCAAGCTGGTTTCACTGGGATGTTACAGCTACCATTACAGCCGCAGATCCCCCGACGCAGCACGTTGCTCTCACGGCTTGCGGTAAGTACACAAATCCAGCTGTCACGCCTCCAGAGGCTGTGCCCTCTACACTAATCTGTTTACTCACTCAGGGGAAGTCTTTGATAGCGGAACCACCCCCTTCTCTGTTTTTGGTCCACATTACCATTTTGTGTATAAAACGCACAGCAACCACTTGTTGCTATTCGGCCCTTCCAACGCACTGCGATCCCTCAGAGGAACACAGACGCACCACTAGTTCGGACGCACTTTCCAACAAAGGCACTATTTTTGCACTATTTTAATACCAACTTGTCCTCACACAATGGAGCAATAATACCCTTCACGCCCTAGATCACGTAAGGCAACAATTGACTCCACGTTGCCCACACGCCCTGGAGCGTTCATGCAGGTATGGCATTCACTATTACACACACGACCAACAGTGTTTACTAGACCAGGGACACCCTCACCCTAGTTCTAGACGTGAGCATCGACGCTTAAAACTCACTTCCATCATCGCTTTTTTACAGACGAGGGACCTTTCTAGGCCCTTCTCTTGCCAACAGGATCCTGACCAAATCGATACCTCAGGAACCCATGGCTCCCCCTAGTGCAGTCTCGCACCAACCATCCAGCACTAATCCTTGGATGGTTCTGTACAGCATCACCACTGCTACCACAGCAGCAGGTAAGCTGTCCTTCGACATGGCAATACTAGGCCTCAATTATGAAACAATAAATAACACAATTAGACCCTGAGATCCTCACAAATCCTTCTCTATTCACAGACAAAACGGACTACACCACATTTGGTGCTCATCCTGAAGAAGGCCAACACCATCTAGGCAACAATTCTGCCTTCCTGGCTGAAACACACCTGTGTCGATCTCCAGTGACACAACTGCAAATACCCTTTTTCGTGTATGTCTTGTAGATTATGTTGTGTACACCCCGTGTTTACGATGCCCTGGACCACCCTATGTCCCGGGTGCACTACTGTATAAATATATGTTCTTCTAACTGTTGTATACCACTGTGCCCTTAGCTGGAACTCTGTACCTCAACACAAAAGAGGTTAATACTCAATCTGTATTTCCACCAAACTCAATCACTCTTGTCCGTTCTTTTTGAGCCTTTCGTGCTTATCGAAAGCTATGTAAACTAATTGAACAATAACACTTGTGTTTTTCTGAAATAAACTCTTTTGTTCAGAACCGTAGCTTGCTTTTTTGTAGGATCTCACATCCTGATTATTTTTGATTATTATATACGTACCCCCCTGGGTAGATCAGGACTCCGCCAGGCGCCCTTATTTTTACTTGAGCCAAACAGCAGCCTCTCCTGCAGACTGCTTCACTTAGCAGCCACTTCACCTACCTAAATACATTCTTCAAACATGAAGAAATGCATGGTCTCTCTTCCTGTTGCACCAGCAGCTAATGCGTCACCAAAACCTTATAGCAAGTATGAGAGACTCGCAAAACTGCAGGTTTACTGTGTGACGTCTTCACATCACTGCTGGGCGCAGTGACGTTATTGTGATCTTAATGCATGACAAGATGGCACTCCGACCCGCTTTAATGTAAATAATTATTAATGAAAAAAGAAAAAGTACATTTAAAATAAAAGGTTATTATAAATAAATAAAAAAAATGGAAAATGATAATACTATTAACATAAGGATGATGGTGGAATGAAATGGATGGATGCAAAGGCATGGAGAATAAGTACAAGTACATAAGCCAATAAATAAACTCACTCACATTGACCATGGTAATATAAGCAAATGATCGTATGATGCCAAGTAACAATAAATCATAGGTGAGGATGACTTAATACCAAAATATTCATGCAAGGAGTAAAATGTTTTACAAAAAGCAATCACAAAAACAAAAAGATTTTTTTAGAAAATTACAAATAACAATCAAAGTTACAATCCTCATTCATCTCTCTCGGGGTAACAGAGTCGAATTTATCAAGCCAAATATTTCTCTGAAATCCTGTTTTTTTCTGCAAATCACCTTGTGGTCTAATCGATACTAAATCCACTCCTTGAAAACGAATCTGTGAAATCTGTTGTTGATTTTCATGGAAGTGACGTGCCACAGCCGAATTCATGTCCTTTGTACTGATATTAGATCTGTGTTCCTTCCAATGTTTTTTGACTGGCATGCTACACTGTCCCACATAATATTGTGTAAATAACATTTGCAGTATCACATGTTTCAAAATTCAACAACTTTATCTTCTCTGTTGTCTTGGGATAGTGAACTGTATTAACGTTAGTGACAAAATTACAGTTAGAGCAGTAGAGACAAGGAAATGTCCCTGTTTGTTTGCCTGCTACATTCTCAATATGTCTAACATCAGTCTCAACTAGACGATCTCTCAAATAATGTCCTCTCATATTGGAGAAAAGGGGGGTATCCTTAAATAGGTTTTTAACCCTATCATCACATTTTACAATCTGCCACCATTTGAGAACAGATTTCTTAATCGTCTGACTTTGTACAGAACATCTTGACACATAGAACAATGTATTTTCATTATGTCTAGTTTTTCTGTCTGTCACTCGTGTGAAAAAACAGAACCTCCAGGCTATTACTACACCTAGACAAAAGAGTTCATATCACACTGAAACACCAACCTGTTCACTGGCTACCCTGTCAGATGAAGATTACAGAGGTTAAGTGGTCGCACAATACCAAAAGGAATACTCACACTCCAGGGCTCTCAAGAACTGCATATTAGTTACAAGTTAGGAATTCAGACATAATCTCTAAAGAAAAGGCTCTGCTGCATGTAAGTCACAGAAGCACCTTATCTGGACCAAAAAGGCAGTTAGATAATATGGTATTTCACACTTTGTTTGGCATACCATTTCACCAAATTACATTTTGCAGCAGGTTTATCTTTTTTTTTAGAGAAAAATAGATATGTGGTGGGTATGGGCTAGGTATATAGAAAAAAGGTGGTTAGGGTGTGGGAAATGTGGGGTGTGGGGGTCTCCCCCAATTTCTGTGGTAAAAAACATTAGCAAATATTTTAAAGAGAATTAGACAAAATGTAATGTAATCCTCATAGATCCGATAATACCACTCATGAACAGAATACTATAGGCCATTGCAGACAACAAATAGATCTTAATGAGCTAAAACAAAGGCCAAGTGACCAACCATACAGATTTGCCACAAAAACAGCACAACATAATAGTATACAGATTTATTTATGGGCACATCACCCAATCAATACTAACTAAAAGCCACCTACTAACCTTTAAAGCTCTTCACCCTAAACAACAGCAGAGCTCACCACACCCCTGAACTCTAACCTGCCATCCCATATCCCATGCATAAAAACAATTGCGGGCCACCAGAAAATATACCAGGCCTCAGAGCAACATATCCACTGAACACTATATTGCTTACACAATTCATACCAGAAACCCTGTATCACTACCACAAACACACCACGTGTGTGCCCACCGTGGGACACAACCAGGGGAAGTCCCACCAGTTTCTCCTATCCTCCCACCTCACCCTCCCTACCCCTCAGGCAAAGCCACCTTCATCACTGCCACTCTCCTTCTCGGTCATCTGACCCATGAAGTGCGTGTCAGTTGAGGCTTTTGCCACCACCGTCTCATCCCTCCTCCCCCTTCGGCTGACTCCCACCCTGACACAGCCCTCTCCACTCTCCACTATGCTATATCTGATACTCTTGATATCCTTGCCCCTGTCATGAGAATCCGCATGAAGCCCAAAGCCAAATGTAACTCCTGGTATGACTCGGATCTCGTCACCCTAAAACGCAAGTGCAGGGTGGCAGAGAGGAAATGGTGTGCTTCATGTTCATCCTCTGACAAACTGGCCTGCCGCCTGCTCCAAAGGCAATACCGGCTCTCCGTTCTCACCAAGAAGAGAGCCCTTATCCAAGCCAGCATCTCTGCGGCATCTAACAACTCGGCTGAACTCTTTAAAATCTGCAAGGAACTGGCCTACCCTGCTGCAGTCTCTACCTCTCCTGTCCCCTCCCAGGCCCTCTGCACGGCACTGGCTTCTCACTTCATTTAAAAAACTCAGGACATCCTGTCCTCACTCTCCTCCTATCACCTCCCTTTCTCTATTCCCTGCTCTTCCTCTGGCCCTTCTGCAGCCACCCCTCCCCCCTCCTTCTCTGCCTTTCCCCTTTTCTCTGCTCACGAGGTCTCCAGACAAGTCCGATCTATGAAAGTCTCGTCAAAACAGGTTCACACCTGTTCCTCCAAAACTATCAAGGACCACATCGACTCCCTGGCTCCTGCCCTGGCTGACTTCTGCAATCACTCCTTCGCCTCTGGAGTCTTCCCATCCCCCCTATAGCACTCCCTTGTGCACCCTCTTCTTAAGAAACCCTCTTCTGACCCCTCCTGCCCGGCTAACTATCGCCCAATCCCCATCACTCCCTTCCTGGGCAATCTCCTGGAGAAACTGGCCATCTCCCAGCTTAATCTCCATACTGAATCTGTTGGTTTTCTTCATGACAACCAGTCTGGCTTCAGAGCTGCCAGAAGCATGGAAACTGCTCTCCTGAACATCCGTGAAGACCTGTTCTCCAACCTTGATTCTAACATTCCGTGTGTTCTCTTTTTGCTCAATCTCTCTTCTGCCTTTGATACTGTCAACCATGCCATCCTGCTCAACCATCTCCGTGATAACCTGGGTATCACTGGTCAGGCTCTGGTGTGGCTGACCTCTTTCCTCTCCAATCGACCCTCCCAGGTCCAACTGGGGTCCTTCCTCTCTGACATCTTTTTCTCTACCTGTGGTGTCCCCCAGGGATCTAACCTCTCTCCCTGGCTGTTCAACCAATATCTGGCACTCCTTGCCCACCGCATCACCGCTCTCTGCCCCAACTTTCAGTGCTATGCGGATGATACCCAGCTCCTTTTCAGGCTACCCTCGGCCTCCTCCTCTCCTTCCCTCATCTCTGACTGTCTGTCTGCTATCCAGGAATGGTGTGCCGCCAATGACCTCTGCCTTGATGCCAGTAAGACTGAGATTCTACTCATCAGGACACCCACTCCCTCCTTCCCTGCAGCTCTCTGGCCGGCCTCTCTTGGCCCTCTTCCTGCTCCTACCTTTAAGGCAAAAAACCTTGGGGTCATCTTCGACTCCACACTCTCCTTCTCTCCTCACATATCTGACGTCTCTAAGAAGTCACACTACCAGCTGCACCTCCTCAGAGATATTCTTCCTTTCCTCTCCTTCCCCCAGAAGCTCACTGTCTCCAGAGCCCTGGTTCTCTCTAATCTGGTCTACTGTAACAGCCTCTATCTAAATCTTCCTGCCTCTACTCTCTGCCCTCTGCAACTCACCCAGAACAGGACTGCGAGACTTGTCCTTGGCCTCAAGCCCAGGGACCGTATCTCTACAGGTCTGAAATCTCTGCACTGGCTCCCTCTGGCTGCAAGGATTAAGTTCAAAACCCTCTGCATTGTCCACAAGGCCTTCTGGGGCTTGGGGCCAAAATACCTTCAACTCTCTCTTCCTAAATATCTTCCTTCTCGAGCTCTTCGCTCATCCGCCTCCAGCTCCCTCAGGGTCAGCCGCTTCTCCAAGCAACGAGTTGGCGGTAGATCTCTCTCCACGACAGGGCCTCCCTCTGGAACAGCCTTCCTGCCTCCCTGAAACTTGAGGAGAACCATCTCCGGTTCCGGAAGCACCTCAAAACCTTCCTCTTTGCTTCTGCTTTCTCTCCTCCTCTCCCCTGCTAAAGTCCTGTCTGAAACTGCCATGAATCTGCAACTGGGCCACTCTCGCTGATCTCGATCCCTGGCCCAGCCACTCTCCCCTTGCACTGCCCCCCTTGGCGACCACTGCACTGCGGGACTGTCTCTGTATCCCTACAACCCCCCCAGCACTTGTCTGCACTTACCCTGCACTTGCCACCAGCTGGCCCTTATTGTTTATCCTGTTATTCTACTACCCCTGTACTGCACTTTCCCCTCTCCCTTTCCCCTTGCACTTTCCCTTCCCCCTCTGCCCATGCACTTGCGCAATCTGAATGACACCTGGCCTAGTAGGATCCTTGTCTGTCTTCCCTTTGTCCCCCCTCCCTGCCTCGTTGCACCTTGAAACACTTGTGTATAGGCGCATTACAAATGTCTTATCATATCATATCATATCATAGCCAGCAGGTTTACCATAGTGGGAAGCTAGCCCAGCACACAGATCCTGGCTCCTTTCCAACAGCATGCATCAACACAGATGCAAAGTAATCTTGCTCTACTCGCACTGCTACGAGTAACCCAACCAGTTCTCTTGCAGGACTAAATACACTGAGACAATGAATATGGCAGAAGATGGTTTTTAAGACCCAATGACATAACATATCAATTGTACTCCATTTTAAAGTATTCCTTCTTCTCTCAAAAATCAACTCAACATGTTATGCTTCATATACAGCAGCACTTTTGGGGCACACATTATTTAATTTTGCTGCATAGTTCTTCATATTCCTGAAACAAGTCCATGTGATATTTGAATACAGTTTAAATGGCAAACCAGGATAATACAGCTACAGAAATCTAAATAGCAGGTTAAAATAGGTATGGACTGCCTGAGGAGTTGTACTGCTTGATATAAGTTCAGGTAGTAAGTTCTCCTTTACATGGAGCTTTTAGGCACCCTTCTTAAAGATCCTGATATATCCATGCACCAATACCCAGACAATACTTAGTTACACATGAGAGTAAAAGGGCCATAGAACATCAGTCATCTCAGTGATTACCAAGCCATCAACATCAACCCGTACTGAATGTCATCTGTCTACCTCAACCTTAACCCCTCCAAGATTGGATTTGACCTTGTTGGTCCCTCTGCTAAAGAGCAACTTGTCCAACAATGGCTCAATGAAGGATTTGATTTGCAACTCTCGAATTCAGCAAAATCCTTAGGCTTCACAGTTGACAGCAGCCTGTCATTCCAGAAAAACATGGCCAAGAAGGTCCGAATGGCCTTGCTCCAAATCTTTACCCTTCGTAAAAACAAGCCCTTCAACCCGCAGCAGGACGTCCAGGCCCTTGTCCTCTTGCACATCAATATTACCATCCCACACTCTACCTCACCAACTCTACCTAATCTCTCTGCGTGTCACACACTCACCCATTCTACCACACCCTCCTCACACATTCTACCTCATCCTGCGCTACCTCACCTCACTCATAAAATCTACAGTAGCCACTCTACCCCACATCTCTCTACCTAACACCTCACCATCTTTACCTCAACCTACTTCACCTCACTCCGCTCACACACTCTACGTCATCTCACTCACTCACTCACTCACTCACTCACTCACTCACTCACTCACTCACTCACTCTACCTAACTGACACTATGTCACCCGCTCTACCTCACCCGACCCAAGACAGTGTTAATCTCATTTAACATAACCACACCATGCTCCAGAGGCTCTGCTCTATTACCTATTATGTCAAAGATGAAAAGCTGGTCGGTCTGGAGGGAGAAAATGGAAGACTTCCAGCTGTCCTGTTTATGAACAGGCTACAGTTGCCTAAGAAAGATTCAACTTGGTAGCATTCAGAAAGAATAGACAGTTTTCAAGCAACCCCACCCTCATAACATGTGATCAAAGTACATGTTTGGGGAATTATCTCCAAGAAAGGCTCAGGACCACTTACTTAATCTAAAGGCATAATGTGCAAAGCCTTCTTTATAGAGCTCATAATTATAAAAAAGGATGTTGTCTTATGTGTGTGAGAAGTCCCCAGAGGGCTCCTGCAAATTACACATCATTCAGGACAATGCCCCAAGTATGCCTCTGCAGCTGCCTTTATTGTGGACCAGGGGCTCTCTTGAGTTTGAACTCCCTGGTCATCTCCTGACCTCCATAGAATGGATGTGATTTGGGGACAACTTATGGGGCGGCTCAAGCATATGCACAATCCCATTAACAAGGCAGAACTCTTATCCAATTAATGGGGCAGGATTGGTTTGTTTCCTAATCAGTAATAACTCCCCATCCAACCCTTTACAAACCTGACTTTGTCCTATCTTGACCCCTTCGATTAATGCCTCTACCTATGATGATTTTCTCTTGCAATTCACTGTATCTAGACTTCCTCCACTCTACCCCCTTCTCTGTTACTTTCATCATAAAACATACATGTCAACCTGACAACATCCATTTCCTATCAGAATTAAGTTAGGTCTATGTTCAGGCACTCTCTCCACCAAATGCCATAACACATTGGTAAAGCCTTCTCCGAATTCAACTTAGCACTTGCTGCTCTTTAATTTGTCTTGGTTGCTACTGACCTACTTGAACGTGTATTTTCTGGGTTGCTATCTGCCCACTGACTGAGCATGAAGGTCATTATCAACCCCCTGCACATCTTCTGACTCATTCTCAAGTACCTCTTCAGGCTGAACTCCTTGTCCCTAGCTTATCATGCTCCAAGCTATCCTACCCCTCCTACTTACTCTCCTCTGTCTCCCTCTGTGACATGACATGTTTAAGACCTACCCATATGCTCCCTCACTCTCCACCTATCTTTCACCTCCACTCTCACCATCCCCATCATGTGGTCTCCCATAAAAAGGCACCCTTGCTGCTCCTCTCTCTTATGTTCCACCAACTCCATCCTCATCTATTCCTCTACCGTTCCCCATCCACCTTTTCACCCCATATGCGTCCGACCGCTGTCACTATTTGCATCTGGTATGCTCAATCCATTTGCAACAGAACGTCTTTAATCACAACCACTTCAACTCCCATCACTCCAAACCCTTTGTGATTGCCGTCACAGAAACTTGGATTTCCCCCATGACAACCTTTGCCACATTTCATACTGATTTCACCACCTTAGCTCATTCTCATTGACTCTCTAAAAGGGTAGTGGTGATGCTGACCTAAGGACATTTAAGGACACGCTATCATTCTCCCTTCCCTCTCAGACTTTCCCCCTTCCTCCTGTAAACACATCTATGTCTTACACCTCATTCCCACCCAACTGATTATCTTCCTCATTTGTCACCTGCCTGGTACCCCAATCTCTTCCGCTCTAGACCTATCATTGACTGTTTCCCAATCAATTTCCCCCTGATCATAATGGGTGATCTTGGCATTCCCTCCCCCAGCAAGACCCATCAACTATAGTTTGATTCCACCCTCACTGACCACTCTCTGTTCCTTGAAAATACCATTTGTCGTATAGGCGCTTTATATATAACCAATAAAATACATACAAAATAAAACCTACATAATCTTCTGATGCAAACCCAGGACTCCCTGTAACTCCTCTTCTTCTCCTCCACCCTCTATTTCTGCTTCATCTATTGGTGCCTCTATCTCTGACCACTCACTCATTCAATTCATTAGCACTATTCCTCCTCCAATTGAACTCAGCCTGCTCTCATATATCATTTAGATGAATCTTAAACCTGGCTCAGTGACACTGTAACTGTAATAAGTCAAATCCTCCCTGTGAGCCCTCCTTCTACTACTTGCCCAGTACAATAAACTAGACATTACTTACTTCAGCAATGCAATTGCCACCTCCTGTGACTATCATTATCCTGCTTTCTCCTTCACCCCCTTGTGCTCCTACCTTTAATCATGGAATGCCAGAGCAATCCAAGAACTGAAGATATCAATGCATCTCCACCTATGTTCCCCACACTTCTCACTGATCATTCATTTATTTTGACATTTATAGAGCGCCCCCAACCCTGAGGCATCTGGGCGCTAGGCTTCTTATGAACAGTACATATTGTGTTGCCAAGCCACTTAGCATTTGTTGTTACATTTGGTGGTACAGAACTTATTCCAACATGGAAAAGGAGATAGTTTAACATTGCAAAGCTAAGAGAGTTACATTGTTGGAAAAAAGCATGTTAATGCATAGAAGTAGGAGTGCATTAACAGTGCATGTTAGTACAAGCATGTAGGAGTACATTATCAATACAAATAGCATCCTAATAGCATAGGGCAAGCACGAGCTTAAGTTTATCGAGTGGATTATGAGGCTTAAATTGTGTAAGGTAGCTCTTGTGTAAAGAGACAGGTGTTCAGACATTTGCAGAAGGCCCAGAAAGAGGATTCAAATCTTAATGGTGGTGGTAGTGTGTTCCAGTGTTTAGCAGCTACCACTGGAAAGCTAGTGCTATATTTCTCACTGCCCCCAAATCCGATCCCACTCCACCATCTCCTATTGCCTTTCCTCAGGATATTTTGATCCTTTAAGCAAAGCTTGCAGACGCTCAGCCCTCTTCGACAGCAACCTTAGTTTCCAACAGTTCATTATGGATACTGCCACAGCTGAATGAATTAACCTCCTCAACATTAGTAACATCTAAGCCAGTCTCATAACCTATGCAGCCAAAACGCTCTTCTCTATACTCAAACTTAATAATTGTGCAAACCTACTACTTGATCTCCACCTCTACTCATTTTCTCCCCTCAACAAAGAACTTAAGGTTGCTACATGCACCCTCCTTATCCTACATAGAGACTCCCTACCTCCTCATACCATTACTATGCTTCAAGGCTTTTTCCATGCAAACTCTGCCTCTCCTTCAATTCTTACCTCTTATCTAGAAAGCAGTACACTGTCTTGCACCCCCACATTGCTGACCGCATCTCTGTGTACTCTGCCTCTCCTATACTACAATCGCTCCCCCTTCTTAAGCTTTTTGTCCCACTGCTCTTTGCACTATCCACAGCGTCTGTTACCTCGCCCTATTTTCCTGCTTCACTGTAATACCTCAACTCACTCTTTAAAGCCAATTCATGAATGGCATAGTTCAAAAACAGACTCAAGCTTCACTTACTGGCCAGTGAGAAGCCTCATCTACCCCAGGTATACTCCTCACAAACTGACTCCACCCATCCCTCTGCCAGCGTCACCCCATGTGTATGTTCCATCTGTAAACATGTGTGTTACTGTATGCTGAGGCAGTAAACCTGCATTGTTTAAGTTGTGTCTATCTGTCCTTTGACCTTGGTTCATGCCCTTTGACCTTGGTTCATGCCTTGGGTAATCACCCTACCCCCTCATGAACGACTTAAACTCATTTGGTCTGATTCACAGAAGCGTTTTATAATGGTGCAATCCTATTGAAAAACACTCTGAGAATAAGGGCCATTCAATATTTGGTGAAGGCACCATCACCAGGAAATGCCTTAGTTACTTGTATTGCTTTCTACATGCAAAATGATACCACCAACATTCAACAATTGCAAATACAGACACAAATATTCCATTCAGGAATCACTCTTTTCCTTGCAGTTTCTGTGCTTCCAACTCTTGGCTTCAATGATGGGGTTCATCAGCCTGCTGCTGAGGACAACCGTGTGACTCCAGCCGAAACAGGAGCACAAAACCGGGACCACACTCTCATTGCTCCTATGAAGAATCATTACATATACATTCTTCTGCCATTGACTCTGACAAAGAACGCCTCTGCATGTACATCATTTCTTTATTTTCTCCCATCCCTGCAATCTACCTAAGCCAGTTCATGCTCATCCTCCTCAACCCCTCTCCTTTCATCCTACCTCTTTCATGATGACTTGTTTTGCTGCTAATCCATTGCAATCTTCAAATTGTACGACACCCTTAAAGCATTACTTTCTCTCCCTGTTGACCTACTTTCTCTCCGCTATGCACACCCTCACCCCTTCTTTACTCTTTGGGCTTTCATCTAGCACTTAAGTATAACAGGGTGCCATCCTTTATTAATCAATACATCCTAAGCTCTCACCGGCCATGTCTCACGCCAAGCCATCAGGAAACTGGCACTGCATACTTATACCTACCTCCCACCTTTTGAACCTCTCTTTGCCCTCCAGGATCTTCCTAGTCTGATATAAGGTGTCCACCTTCATACTTCATACCATCTTAAGGAAGACTATAGTTGGCCTCAACAACCCTGCCAACTATCACCCTGTCTGCATTCTTAACAAGTATTCTAAAATCTTAAAGCAGTTGGTGTTCAACTGTATCACAAACTACTTGGAACATTCTGATTTGGTGACGTGCTTCAATCTGGGTCCTGTCGTGCCTACTCTATGAAAACAGTTTGTCAACTTCTTTAACTTCCTCACTACCCCTTATCACTCTCACCTATCATATGTCCTTATCTTATTTAGTCTCTCTGCTAAATTCAACCACTCCTCTCTCCTCGCAACCTTGTCTAATTTTGTCTTTCAGGGCTCTTGCCTTGCTTGCATCTCACTGGGTCTGCCACTCTCCATGTCCTTCAATATGGAAATATCCTCTGAGAGTTTTCTTTGGTCCCTTCTTATTAACACCCTACAACAAATTCTGCTGTAAATTCATCTACTCCTTTAGCTTCTTGTGATTTCTCTTTGTCAATACCTCCTGCTGTACCCATTTACTCAACTTGATCATCTTCATCCTCCCTTGACCATCACCTGCACTGCATGCCTCCTTTTGTGATTACTGTTTATGCACAATAAAAACCAATCCATGAGCTCAAACTTAGCTAACACTATATGTTGCTATTCATCCCTATGCCCGGAGGAGAGGAGTTTTTGTTATCCTCTGTGCTCCATGTCATCCCCTGATTTTGCTCCTTCACCGACCATGCTCCACGATATTGGAACACCCAAACCTGTAACATAATTTCCTTACCCATGTTATTAGGATTCAAGACTACCCTTTACCTGTCCGGGACATCTAAACGATCTACTAACGCCATGCCTCACCCTTGACCATGCACACTGCCCACCACACATGCATAAGTATAATTACTGTGCATTCAGTAGTGTAGGCCTTTTATACTTTTATCATTGTGTCTGTGTCCCACACCCCTCTATCTATCACCCCCTAACTACTAATAAATGTTATACTATGTGGCAAGTAGCCCAAGAATGGGATTGCTTCACCAGATTGTATGCTGAGATTCTTGTCAAATAATGTCTTTCTAAGCTTATTAATATATAAAATGGTGTCTCATCCCCATATCCCTAACCTCTACTCTCCAGTCTCTTTGTCTGACTACCATTAATATTATGCCTTTCTAGACAAATACTGAACTTCTCCACTTACACCATCTACAACCCCCCCACAACCATCACCAACCAGATTGTTCAACATATCATATCACATATCACATTTCATATCACGTATGATGGGCTTTACAAATTCATCATTGGTCTTGGGAGATAGCTCAGGGGCAACATGCTCGCCTTGGAAGCAAGATGACACGGAGCACAACAGGTTCGATACCCAGGGCCGCGCTTAGAAACCTCTGGGTATTAAGCGTGTTATAAATAACCTATCATATCGTATCATATAACATCATCTGTCTTTCCATTAGCAAATGCTCTGTCTTCAACTTTGTATCGTGGTCTTCAAGTAAGTCCACAGAATAGTTCTCCAAGTCGCTGACTCGATCTCCCAATCTCTCCAGCCAATACTCTTCAGTCACTAGCACTTCTCAGCCTCACTGTCCCTTGCCCACAATGTGCCACCTACCACTTTCAACTGTTTACCTTCCTGACTCTCCACCATTAAAACTTCTACACCCTCGAAATAGAGAGCATCCCCTATTTGTATTTTTATTTGCAATTTGGCAGTGTATATTTGAGAGAGAGAAAAATAGAGACCAGGCTACCCCTCCCTTCCACACACAAGGGGGTGTTATGAAAAGGACTTATTCAAAACTAGTACTTATTTAAACTAGCTCATAGAAGATCACACTAATAGTCTTGAGACATACAGATAAAACAAGGTTTAATTAAGAAAAACAGCATGTTAAAAGAGACAAAAGTACACTTTTGTCAAACAAAAACACCAAATATACACTTGTCATGTAATTGATACTGAGTACATGATGAGTTAATGTGTAGTAACACATTCCAGACACATTTTTACTGCAAAATGTGTTACTTAAGCAATATGCTCCGAGCGGCGGGGGCATTACCGACTCAGGTTGGAGGCTTCCATCGTCCCCCGCTGGGGATGAAGGAGCAAGAAGGTATGTGGGGTGGGGAGGGCAGGGAGGAGGGAGGAAAGGAAAAAAAAAGAAAAAAAAAGCCTTGCCCGAGTCCCCAGCAGGGGGAAAAGGCAGCCTCTCAGCCGTGGGGAGGCTCGGAGCGGGGATGGCCCCGCTTCGAGCCTCCTCATTCAGCTACTATGCCCCCGCCAAGGACAAGGCGGCTGGAATCCCAGCCGAGAATCGAAAGATTCTCAGCCGGGTAACGACCCAGTGAGAGCCAATCAGAATACGTGTTGCATTCTGCTTGACTCTCACTGGGTACTAATACCTTAACTCATCATGTAGTCAGTATCAATGACATGACAAATGTATGTTTGTTGTTTTTGTTTGTGTTTGACAAAAGTGTACCTTTGTCTTTGTTAACATGCTTTTTTCTTAATTTTCTTATTTAAACTTTTAAACTTTGATAAAAGGCTAATAAAGGCATCTCTCTGTGCTTATTTTTGAGGACACTACATCACTGAAGTTCAATCACTTCCAGTTGAAGTTGAGGTGGCACATTGTCAACATTAGCAGAGAAAGGGTCTGCAAAAAGTTTAAAAGAGGCTCAACGTGATTTGAATTGTGTGAAACGATTCTCAAAAACATTTTGCAGTTCATTCAGGAAATTCAAGTAACTTTTAAACTTTGATAAAAGGCTAATAAAGGCATCTCTCTGTGCTTATTTTTGAGGACACTACATCACTGAAGTTCAATCACTTCCAGTTGAAGTTGAGGTGGCACATTGTCAACATTAGCAGAGAAAGGGTCTGCAAAAAGTTTAAAAGAGGCTCAACGTGATTTGAATTGTGTGAAACGATTCTCAAAAACATTTTGCAGTTCATTCAGGAAATTCACATGTCGATGCCATTCTTAATACTTGTCATGGGGAAAAACCTCTGCACAAGTGAGCAAGTGTACCAGCCTCTATTTCTCCAGTTGGGCTGTCAGAAGTTTTTGCTTTATTTCAAAGACACAAACTGCCCAAAACAGATCAGATATTAGATGTTGGCTTTGTTTCAACTTTAAATTGAAATCATTCGAATGGCCTGTAAGATCAGTCAGAAAGGCAAAGTCAGCTACCCAGTCAATATCCTGCATGACAGAAGTGTCCATTCCCTTTTCATCAAGAAATGCTTTTCTTTCCTGCCATAAATCAAAGAATCACTTCAGAACATTGCCACAACTAAGCCATCAAACATCAATGTGATACAGGACATCACCATAATTAGTGAATTAGTCTTTGCCTCTTCTAAAAACACCTGAAACAATCTGTGATTTAAAGAGTGTGCACGGATAAAATAAATAGTTTTCACAATGAAGTCCATGACTTCTGTGAATTTCAAATGTTTCGCACATAATGCCTCCCGATGTATGATGCAGTGATAATTTGTTTAATGAACAGCCTTCTCACCCAAGTGTCTTTTCAAGCAGCCAATAAAACCATTTTGCTCCCCAGCCATGGCTGGCACCCCATCAGTGGTCATGCCTACCAGAGTATCCCATGGCAAATTTAAATCATCAATTACTTTTTGAAAGGCATTACAATGTCAGCACTAGTAGTTCTACCATGCAAAGATATCAGGGAAGCCAGTTCCTGAAATACTTTGCATTTGTTATTGACCCCTGAATGGAAATTAAGAGTGGGCTATGTCACTTGCATCTGTGCTCTCATCAAGGGCAGCTGAAAAGAATGTGATATCCTACATTGCATTATCAGTTTGCTGTAAGAATTGCCATCCATGTCTACAATACGCCGCTGGATATTCATTGTGAAAGGGGAACATTAGTAAAAGCATCTTTTTTTCTTTACACACTGCCTCACAAATCTCCATCAGGCAGTATTTTCCGAAATTCCCACCTGTGAAAGGCCATGCTGACATTGCAATAAGCTGTGCAACCTTATAACTTGCAAAGGTGGCACATTCAGATTCTTTTTTATCTGCACAAAAACACACTGTTGCTTAGTCAGCTATGTTTTTAGCTCCCCAGCTTTCTTGATTCTCGCTTCCCCCTGAAAATCCTTATATTGTGAATGTTTCGTTTCACAATGGCAGCACATATTATATTCCTTGGGGACTGCTATGCGCTCGAGACAAATGGGACACGAGTACACATTAGGTATGGACTCGATGAAAAAAAACTTCTCAGTCCATTCATCCTTAAATTGACAGTGCTCCTGGTCAATCTTTCTTTTTTAACTGCACTGGACATTGGCAGGGACATCTTTGGAACACAAACAGTGGTGCAATGCACCCTGGGGCCTGTGTACTAAGATGGAGTACCAACGGTAAAGGGCAGGTTTAATGGTACTTCAGGGAAGATACAAACTCCACTGTTATGCTCCCACTACGATGGTCCAAGTCTAGAGTATATGCAAATTATATACTTTTTAGACAAGCCTAGAAGCGACAAAAGAACAAGATCAGATAAAGAACATAGACTTGCTGTCATACTTTTCTCATGCACTTATTGATGGATACTTCCTTTAAGAATAGCGGGCTAGATAGCATATCAAACTGCTTTGTTTGAGATTAAGGTGGTGAATGCAGGGATTGGTTGGCCCTACTAAAGTAACCATTTGAAATTGTGGCAGAGCTGCACCGTACCAATCCCACCTTTAAAACAAACATTGACCGAGAGCACAAAATGTAGAAACCGGCACAAATGCACTGTCGGAAGCCTCAAAATTCTAGAAAAGTCATTTTTGCAAAACTACAACTGCCATAGAAAATGGAGTAGTCCAGGCTGTTTGTGGGTTAAGTCATCAATCCCACATTACTGAACATCGAAAAAAACAACATTGGCTCTCTATAGAAGAGCGACTAAACTTCAAAGGGCTAGTTATAGTCTTTAAATGTCTCTCAGGTAATGCACCGAATTACCTTAAGATCAGATTTGAAAAAGCCATACCTAAGCGCACCCTGCGATCAAATAGTGAAATGCTACTGATTCAGCTGTGCAAAATCATGAAGAAATTGGCCTGAGCAAATTTTGCCGCCTGGGCTCCAAACAATTGGAATGCAATTCCGCTTTACCTAAAACAATGTGCAACACTGCAGCAGTTTAGGAATCATCTCAAGACATTCCTCTTTGATGCCTAAAATCAACTATAAGTATTTGAACAAACCCTGACACATGAAAAGACTCAGCTAGTCACTTTGTCTCAGTGACTTTTCAACCCCATTCACACTGATCTGCTTTGTGTTTTTTGTTGTTTGTCCACCTGAGCTTCCTGAGACCTCTGGGTTAGCGATGTGCTATACAAGAATTTATTTAGTTAGTTAGTTAGCCATAAGATGTACATGACCTGGAAAGTTAGTGCTCAATATAGGGGGCAGTGGTGGGGACAGTGTGGAGCAGCACTACCGCACCCTTCTGTGTTAATGCTTCAAACTTACCTAGACAGTGTTCTTTCAATAGGGGTGGGTATTTGAAGTTCTTTCCATTTAGTTATTACATTTAGCCTGTTTAATTAAAGTATGTATATTGTATTGACCCTTGATTGGACATTGTGTTATTTTGGACTGCTATACTGTCATGATGCCCGCTTCTGGGGAGCCGGTTCAAGCCCTGCGTCCCCGAAAGTGGACATCCAGTCCCCAAGGAAGAACCCAGCAACCCCATATAGGGGCCCTTTGGACAGTGTCCTGGCGCCTATGGCGCCAGGCTCATTATGGGAGTGCTTGGGTGCACTTCCCTGATGCAGACCATGCTGCAGGATCCCGGCCTCCTTGAGGCCTAAAAGGAACTACTTTACCTGTGGGACTAATTTACCATCCCGGCATGGTCGGGGAAGGATACATACCTGATTGGAGGAAGGATACATACCTGGAACTTCTTCCAAGGCTATTTAAACCCCACCCGAACAGCCACGCGTGCTTCGCGTTGTTCTGCATCTAGCAGCTGGACGCTCACCGTGTCTGCTCCTGCATCCTGACTTCTGCCACGCCTGCCATTATCCTGGATCACCTGCAAAGGAAGAGAAGAAGAGAACAGAAGAAGGAAAAGTCATTACCTGCTAAATCCGCATCCCGGAGACATCTCGCCGACAATCCTGAAAAGGAAGACTTTAATTTAAAAGCTCATTGCGTCGATCGCTGCAGCGCCGCATTCCACTCACCTTTACAGGGCGCCTCCATGTTCAGCAGCGATCATCCGGATTCGCAGTCACGCCCCAGCGCCTAGGGAGAAAAAGACCAGAACAAAAGGTGAGAGAGAGAAGGGAATAAGGAAAGCTAGATCTCCATGTTAAGACTTACCTGTTGATTCATTCCCTCTTCATTTCGGGTCCGCGCCGCATCCTGGCATTTCCGGACCCCGGCCCCTAAGGGGAAAAAGAGACATCAGCCTTAATGAGCGAATGAAAAGACATTACCAAAAAACGCTCATTAAAGACTTACCTGATTTCTACAAGGATTTCACTTCTCATCTCGGGTCGGTGCCTGTTCCCCGGCATTCCGTACCCCGGCCCCTATGGGGAAAAAGACACTAGCATTAGTACATTAATGCATGGACACAAGGGGAACCTCTTATCAAAAAACTTACCTGGAAGCCAAGCACGTTTGGTTCTCACCAATCCGAAAATCCAGTGAAGTTACTGGATACCAACACGCCCCTGCGTCAGAAGCAGGATGGAGAGGTCGTCCTTACAGTCCCTAAGGTGAGACGCTACGAGAAATCACAGAAGGGTTTCGAGGAGGGTGAGAGGGGAAAGTGGGAGGCCGATTGCATTACCCCGCAGACAGTTAATCCCCTATTTTCGCCTACAGAAGGATACTTCTGCGAGCCAGGCAAGCCAGATTTGGGGGCCCAGTCCAGTCCGTCTTCCGAACCCTGCGCATCACCTTAGAAGAGGTCACAGCAGCGCGAACCAGGCCAGCGCCTCCATGGGAGTCAGGTGAGCGTAACATATACTTTGCTATTTGGGTTGGCCATACTCTTGAGAGTATAGCGTTCATTGGGTCAGGTTTCAACAAAAGGCGAAGGAGGTACATCTCTTAACATCTGTAATAGCTTTGTGTTGTGCAAAGAGCCACGTGGAGAACCCAAGCTCCTGTGTTACAGGAAACAGTTTTTACCTGGTCGCAAGTTTGAAGTCTACATTTGTTCCCAGTTTGTAGGCTGTCTGCATGAAGGTGGATCTGTGCACTTTCTTGATCGTTCCCCTGTCTGCTGCCTTGTCTATCTGGAATTTGGAGATGAGATCGCAACATTACAAAACATATCCCAAGTGACCAATGGAGAAAACAAGAAAAGTACTGCGTATGTGTCATGATCCATGCCCCTGACTCCCTCAGGTATAACAGCCCCCTGGAAGCAGTGGGGCTAAAGCCCTTCACACTGGCCTCTAGGGCCTTAAATCCCCATCAGAAACATAGATGGAGTCAGACCTGGCGCCTTTGGTGCTAGGCTCATTTCAGGAATATAGCAATACCAGTTTTGGACCTTAATCCAACATGGAGGCCTATTACACAGCTCAATTCTTTAGAACCAAGCCATGCGGTCTAGTGTTTTGGGTGTGGCTAGGCCTGGAACTACTTTACCTAGGCTATTTAAAACACACCCAAACAGCAGAACACGCTTCGCGTTATTCTGCACTCCTGCAGCCTAACGCTCAGTGTGTCCAGCTCCTGCTAATCTGCTTCTCAGGTGGCCCAATCCTGAAGCCCTAGATCCGGATTCCATTAATAACCTAGAAGAACAAGATCAGCATTAGCGAGCAAGAACACTTATCTGTGAAGTAACTGGCCTTGAATCCATCCTGCGCTTCGCTTACCTCGCCCATCTCCGGAGTTCGCCGCAACCTGTAAAGGTAAAGAAACAAGGACAGCATTAATAACAATTCTTACCTGGCCAAGCAGCGAGTCCTGGCAGCACCCTGTGCTTCTCTAACCTCACCCATCTCCGGGATTTACCGCAACCTGCAAGGGAGAAGGAACAAGGTCAGCATTAACAAAGCACTTACTTCGGCAAGATTCACTTCGATCGCTCATCACTCCGGAACATCACCGCAACCTGTACAAAGAAGAGACGAGAACACAGGTTAGCAATTAACACCAATAAACAGCGCAGCGCTCCGCGCATCAATAACTCAACGCGGTCTTCGTCATCGGCGCGGCAACTCCGAGTTCGCAACCATCCATGTGAACACAGAAAGAGACATTGTTAGGGAACTGCGTAGTGGAGCAAGACGATGAGAAGACAGAGAAAACGGAGGGAAAGAAAGAGACAGAATAAAGACGGAAAAGACATTATAACTCACCTGGAAGACAGCAAGCAGAGTCGGAGTCACAGCCGGTCTGGACCTGTCATAAGGGCACACGGACCAGTGAAGCAACTAGGTCCACGGAACGCCCGCATCAACCACACGCCCCTGCACAAAGACGCAGAACAGAGAGCTCAACGCACAAAAACCTAAGGTGAGCAATAACCCCAAGGGGGGGATTTGGACTAGAGGGAGGTGGAGTCCACCCATCACAGAACCAGTATCTTAAACCTCCATTCTCCTGTTATAGGCGCTACC
This sequence comes from Ambystoma mexicanum, assembly GCF_040938575.1. Classification (NCBI taxonomy): domain Eukaryota; kingdom Metazoa; phylum Chordata; class Amphibia; order Caudata; family Ambystomatidae; genus Ambystoma; species Ambystoma mexicanum. The sequence goes on from NC_090922.1 coordinate 383,867,891, forward strand.
CAACGACTTGCACATAACCAAGCAGAGAGGGGTCTGGGATAGTGCTTAGACCTCCATCCAGTATTGTGTGGCGCCCCCATGGGTACGAGTGTAAGAGAATGCTCCATAAAATGACTACATTTCTGAGAAATGGCATTGGCAGTGACCCTTAAGAGGAGGGGGGATCAGGTGCACCTGCTTAGAAACCTGCAGGATGTTGCCTCTAAGCAGGAAAAATATAAAGTTCGGCGTTTGCTTTTCTGTCCCAAGACCCACAGTAAAAGGCAGGAGGCGCATGGGGGAGAGGATTTTAAGTTGGCCAATTTCTATGGTTTCTACTGGATCCAGTTATGACATCATTTTTTGTACATGTTGAAGTATGCCGCTCCAAAAGAAAAAGGGGAATGTGCCAGGAGGGTGGTTAGAGACCGAAACATAGAACGCCAAAGGTGGAAACAGGGGCGGGAGATGTGTCACACTTAATCGAACTGCCGAGGGTGTAAAATGCATCACAAATAAAGGAATGCGTTTGGGGGAAGAAAGAAACCATGCAGCTCATGGATTGACCTTGGGGGACAGGGAACACATCTCTCGTGGAGGAACTCGTAGGGGTGGTAATTGCTACACACTAGAATCAGCGACAGAGGGAGGGATATAGATCACATTTAGTCAGAACACTGGGGGTAGTAGATGTATTGTACCCATTGTAACCACACCTGTACAGCACTACAAACCACACGCACTTCACAACACCCTAACAATGAAATCTCACCCAACACCACATGATGGCTAACAACCAAAAATGCACCTACGCTAAGTGACCGGTTTCTCTGAACTGATGCGGCCAACAGCAATTCACAGCTCTCTTGCTCTTTTCCCGTTCAGTCCTACTAACAAACTCTGCCACCCTTCTTTCATTACAGATCCACCGGAGCGCCAAGAGACAACGCAGGTGGCAACAGTGCACAGAACAAGAATCATTAACATAGCATAACATAACATAACAATGCCATCTCACTGCCTCATCACAGTTCAGTGCAAGTACTCCTTGGAAGAGCTGCAATACATTTAATGAGGCAATATGAGCACTTCTGAAAAAGGCTGCAAAGCCTCATTGTTAAGGTACACACACTTCTCAGGGTTGGCCTGCTTTCATTGAGATTGTAATTAGGCATATTTCTATATTAACGCCCAATGCCATTGCACTACCTCTTCAGAGTGCAGTACAGGCACTCATTGAAAATGCTGTAATACGTTTAATGAGGCAGTAACAGCACTTCTCAACAAGGCTGCAAAACCTTCACTCTGACAGTACACATACTTCACAGGAAGTTTGGTATGTTTTAATTGGATTGTAATTAGTTTGTTTCTATGTAGCATCCACAGCCATCTAACTGCCTCTTCAGAGTGCAATAAAGGCACTCCTTGAAGAGCTGCAATACATGTTTTGAGGCACTACTAGCACTTATCAGCAAACCTGCAAAACCTTCACTCTTTGTAAGCATGCATACACACAGACCTGAAACCCCCTGCATCTAAGCATACACAAATACATACAGACAGTAACATACAGACAGTGAGACCCGCCCCCCAACCCACCAATCTCAGCATACACGGGACATACACAGATTAACATGCATACATACACACATACCGACAGACCCGACACCCTGCCAACCCCATCTCACCATACACAGATGAACAAGCATACTTCATACATACATGCATACATACAGACAGAACCGGCACCCCCACTCTCACATCTCAGCATACACAAATTAACAAGCATACATACATACAGACAGACCTGCCCCCCTATCTCAGCATACACTGGGCATGCATACACACATACAGACAGACCCGACACCCCCCATCTCAGCATACACGGGGCATACACAGATTAACATGCATACATAGACACATACAGACAGACCCTCAACCCCACCACCCCCCATCTCAGCATACACGGGGAATACACTGATTAACATGCATACATACACACATACAGACAGATAGACCCGACCCCGTCCCATCCCCCCAACTCAGCAAACACGGGTCATACACAGATTAACATGCAATGACTCCTGTCATTACATATGATTTGGAAGCATTGTCTATGGAAAAGTTTCCTTGGTTGGATAAAATAGAAGGGTTCTTCTGGCGCAATGTTTTGGCCCTGCCTCCCTCTTGCCCGATCCACTACATCAGAGTCGAGCTTGGTCTTCAATCATTGAGATCCATTGTATTGCAACAGCGTGGCTTATTGTATCTGAAAGCCATTTGTCACCCTGAAAGTGATCTCCTTCGCAATATTGGTTTGAAAGTAACTCAACTACAGAAAAGGAACCAGTTGAACATCTATGATAATTCCTGCCGTCAGCTTTTCAAGGAACTTGATTGGTCTATTGAGCGTAGTCGTTATGGTAGTTTTAAATTCATCAAACATGCCTTTAAGAATAAAATGAAAAAAAAAAGATTGAGAAAGAAATTTCTTGCGAATTAGTGCTTTTCACAATTATAAATATATTGAGGGGATGGTATATGTTTACCTAGGCCCTCACTTATATCTAATTCTATCTAATATAGCTTGTTCTATAAATGATCGTTATTGTCGAATGTGTAAGTTGGAGGACAATCTTGAAACTGTGAGGCATGTGTTGACTGATTGCCCTAAAATGCAAACCTTGTACTTGTTGAACTATGAGCGCTATGTACATAATGTGTCTTTTATACAGTCCAATAACTTTTGGAGTTGGTGTTAGAACACTCAGTTTGAATCAATGCACATTGCCCTATACAGAGTTGGACTACTGTAACATCAGCATTGGAAGCAGCTACTTGAAAGCATAACTCATAAAGTAGAGATATAGCATAGGGTGAGCGACAAAGTAATAAAGATATATTGCTCTAATTTAGAAATAGGCTTATTGAAGACACTGTGGGTTGAGGCTTCTAGGAATGGAACCTGCCTGTGCTTTGCAACAGTTATATTTAGATTGTGAGTTTGGCAAGATCACAGGAGCCGTTTAGGGGTTAAGCCTGAGCCCCTGTTTGGTACGTGGAAAAGGTTTTTTGCTCCCGGTTATCTTGGTTATAAAGATTTGAAATGATATCCATAACACTTTGGTTGGTACGAAGTGATTCGTTTATTGTGGTCAGCCGACACGTGTTTCGACCCGTAGGGTCTTTCTCAAGGCTAGTCTGGTTGCTGATTGCCCTCATATGATCTGCTACGGTAGCAGATCACTGCCCAGGGACGCAGACACAACACACAGGGCCCAATAGGAGCCAGGACTGCCGCAAGGACAGTTCCAAATTGAACAACACCCCACTGAGGGCAATCAGCAACCAGACTAGCCTTGAGAAAGACCCTACGGGTCGAAACACGTGTCGGCTGACCACAATAAACGAATCACTTCGTACCAACCAAAGTGTTATGGATATCATTTCAAATCTTTATAACCAAGATAACCGGGAGCAAAAAACCTTTTCCTCGGCTTATTGAAGACAGTTGTATTTTATTTTGTATCGATTTTAGGTTTGTATCTAATGAATATGTGAAATGTTAATGTAATGAAATGAAATGTTAATGTTATCTTTAATTATTTTTCAATGAATAAGTTGCAAAAGTTCTATGAACTAAAAGGCAACTAAGTTAATAAATAAATAAAATTAACGTGCATACATACACAAATACAGACAAACCCGATACCCCCACCCCCCATTTCAGCATACACAGGGTATACATGTGAGATAAATACACCCTTCATTACCTGATAAATCGACCCAGTGTTCCTTATAATTTTCTGGATTTGGTGGCAGTGTGGTCACTGTCCCTGGGGGATCTCTGGCTCTCTCTATCCTTACAAACCAGGTTTGGAAGGATCCTCTGTTTGAGCCTACCCATCTTTTGTACCACCAGGTACACTACTTGCCCCAATTGAACCATCATCATTGCGCTATTTGGGAGTGTTTTCTTGCAGCACCTAAGGATCATTTGGCACATGCAGAACATCACCAACAGTAGTACCACGAAAGGGACCAAGATCTTCACCATTGCTCACATCCACAATGGTGTCCATGAAAACATTCCATCAAACCAATCATCCACCTAGATTCCTCCCTCACTTTCCATGCCAATCGTTAGTCTGTGTAGGGCCCATATGATGTATGACAGGGACGCATTTTCTCCATCGTTTGGAGGTGTGTGTGCGTGCAGCAAGACAGTCCAATTTTCTTGCAACCGTCTCTCTCCAGGGCCATCAATAGTTCATGCACATAACGGTTCCGGAGGGTCATCAGCCTGTTAGCCCGCATCTCACTCTTGATTGCATTTAATCATTGTTCCTGTTTATTCGCCAACTGCATTACCTCCCAACGCACTATTTGGAGCCATTTGGAATTTGCTGCAGTCTGGACCCCAGGTAACAGGATAGACGAAAAGAACACTTCTGTTTTTCTGAACAGCTGACTTGTCTGGTATTTCTTTCAGTAGCTTGGAGGAATCTTCAGAAAGATAATACAATCTTCTTTTTTGCCTCTGCAGTGACCACTTCTTCCTCCTTGCCTGCAGGGACTGAGGTGGGGGTGGACCGGACTGTTACCAGGTGCACTTCATGAACTACAAGAATAGCTGAGTACAGTGTTACCAATAAGCATACACCCCCAGCATGATGGTGGGAGGTGCAAGTACGCCTGCTGTCCGTAAACCCAGTAAACATCTATTAGCACTGCAGTGCCTTTTATTATGTCTGGAATGTATAGAGTTTTGTTGCACCTATTGTTGGTCCCCACTGGAACGCTGCTGAGGCCTTGGTAACTATATTCTTCTGGCGCTTGACTTTTACGGGGGTTTCTCTAGTTTCGATCCACATTAGCTTTGGGACATACTTGTTCCATATTGTGATGCATTTGTTGTTCATGTATCACATCACTTCTTTATCAAACCCCAGCAGTCCCCCAGCAACTTACTACCGCTTTTTGCCATCTATCTGATACGCATAGTCAATGTTCCCTCTAATTTATTTGGGCTGTGTGCGCCAAAGAATAGTTGTGTGCGGGGTGTTTTTCAGTCATGTGCGCAACTGAGTGATGCGCTGCCAGACTGGGGGTGGTCGGCGCGGTGGCGGCCGCGCAAGCCCAGTGCCCCACCACTCGCTGCTGCACAGTTAGCAAAGGCTCTGCAATTACTAATGTAAAGGGTTTCATCATTAGCAGCCCCATTCATATGCATACATTTGTAGGCAATTGATGGGGTTAGTACTTGCATGTCAGGGAAGGGAGTGATTAGAAGGGTAGTAAGGGGCAGGAGACAGCTCATTCTCACAGCACTCCTTAACTGTGTGGTTTCAGATGTGAAGGAGAGAGTTAACTACTAGTAACATTGCAGCTGCACTATAATAGTCTCATTAGAATGTGTGAAGAAGTTAGAGGACCCCACACAAGTAAGTTTGCTCTGACCCCACAATCTATGAAGTTGGCACCTCTCCCACATATAAAGGGTTAGACCTCCCCCCCCCCCAACATTTTGACTTGGGTGCACCTCTGCCTCCTTGTAGATCACCATATGTAATAAGAGCAGATCCCGTCACTGCACTCTATGGTACTAAAAGCCCAAAGGGGTGGGGCTCAAGGGGCTTGAACACGGCGCCGGTGCCCTGCTTCATGGCGCGCTTGATCTTGGGTCCCGGGCATGTCATTGCATTATGAGGCCAATTTACTTCCTAAACTTGCTCTCCAAATATACCCAACATAACGACAGCCCAAATATCAGCGTGTGCAGTGTGGTTGTACTTTGAGGTTTTTCAGTAGCAGAACTGGCAAGCAGCACAACATTTAACTCATTTGTGCTACAGTGCTTAGCCACGTAATCCTTAAAAAATAGGCTTCGATATTCAGAACATCCAATCGAGGTCTGGTAGCAAATACGGTGCAGAAACTCACGGTATGGGGGCATACAGCACAGTAACGTGCATGTAGTACTAACAGCTTACTAACAAATAAAAGAGAACCATAAAAGCTTGAAGAGTGTGGTGTTCCCAATACCCGAGAAAGATTATCAGCGGAAAGGAATGCTGCAGGAATGTAATCAGTTTCTGGAAAAGGCAAACCTGAGCAGTTCCCTCGTTCACTGTAGAAACCAAGTTTTATAGTTGCCCTAAGGAAACGTTTTCAAACAATGCATGCATTTGACAATCTTAAGGTCACGGCCATGGGGACATGTGTAATTTACAAAACAAAAACTATTTACATTCAAAGCAGGTGGGTGATGGAGAGATAACTTTACTAACCAACCACGTCTTTAGGAAGTTCGAATAGAAATGTTCTTCCCTTGGAAAAAAAAGTGTTTCACAACATGCTAATTGAAGTCACTGAAGAGGGCCAGGGCAAAAGTAAAAATTCAGTAAAACAGCATGCTTAGATTTGGGACAGAGCAAAGTTAGAATCAATCTGCTGCTTGCCTACTAGACAAAGGCACAAAACGTGTTTAGCCCCAATCCGGGATTGTATTTTCTCTGGTGTGAAGGTCTAGGGGCATTCCTACAGTGTTGCTAAAGTGCTGCCTAATAACCAAAGCTGAAAACGCAACTTGATGAGCATTTTCCAAATGAGAGACGGAGGGAATGTTGGCAATGTCTGCATCTGCCTCACTGGGCCTCCTGTTCTGTGTTTATTCCCCTGACAAATTTACCATCCTTCCAATCAGAGAGCTCTAACAGAGAATATACGACTGCATTCACAAGTCCCTCCTCCTAGGGCTAGCCTAATGAACAGTGACTTCAGGCGTATTCTCCGACAGAAATGAAAGGAAAAAATGACCACATAAATTGCAGAGTGGCCCCCAACCGTCCTCTCCCGAAAGTTGGAGGCTCTGATGAGAAAGGCCGAGCCGGTGTGACAGTGTCCCACTCCAGTGCTTGGACTCTTTCCTCTGTAATCTCGGGACTGAACTAGAAATGGCTTGAAAAAGCCATTTCTCATTATTTTGGCAAGGAAAGAGTTGGTGGTTTGTTTTGGGGTCAGGCATGCAAAATGGCTCGTTCTGTTGCCTGTGAAAGCATGCATATGAAAAATATTCACACACGCCACAGAAAGCAAGGAGAAAGGGGCTTGGTGTAGTGAATGCCATGTGATTCAGGGCCGTTTTAGAATGGGGAGTAGTCGTTTGGGAAGCCACGGGCCTAGCCAAGCCTGTCACACGGTTTTACAGGGGCCAGGACAAGAAATGCAGCGCTGGCCCACCACACATTTTAGAACCAGTTCTATCACTCCCTCCCATCCGTATAATCTAATAACGTTTGCATAAGCAAGTTAAGCAAGTTTTTGTACAATGTTTTTCTGTGCAGGAATAAAACTAAATGCGTTAACTACATACATTTCTTTCTAGGTTATGAACCAAAAAAACAAACATTCCATTCCATATTACCTCAAGCATGAAAACTGGTACATTTGTTCAATGCTTTGCCGCAGTGCAAACATTAGATGATCTGGCCTCACAGTCACAGGGCGGTACAATTTTGGACCAAAGGATATATAAATATATGCTCTTATAGTGGGCAACAGAAAAGGTAATGGGGGATATAATCAAGCATTCAGCCATCATCTTCACGTACCTTAAACATTTGGGAATAATCACAGACATTATGCATGACGTATGTTCACTACTGCAGCGTTTCTTCATTAGGATCCTTTGAGCCATAGCGGATATTGCCTCTCAAATACACGTTACGTTTGTCCGGATATATTATATGACGGGAGTGGAGTGGACCCCGAGCACTAACGGCCAATTTATAGACACTGAATTTAAAAAAGAAGTTCCCATTTGTTAAATCAAACTATAGTGCCACTGCCAGGTTGTGTGAAACGCATCATGGAGAGGTGTTTGTGTAGTTCCATTTCAAGAAGAGCTTTAAACTACCAAGCAAAAGTCCTGCTGCAGTGCTACAATTGCATCAAGACATTCATTCTTAAGCAGTATTGAAGTTGTTGGATGTAAACTTTATACGTTTGCACAGCGGAATTTGGAATGAAATTCTTCAGCTTTTTTGGCGTTTCGATGCTCAATTTAAGTCACTTAAATTGAGGATCGAAACACCAAACAAGCTGAAGAATTTCATTCCAAATTCCGCTGTGCAAACGTATAAAGTTTACATCCAACAACTTCAATACTGCTTAAGAATGAATGTCAGTGCTCTTCCCCCTGAAGCAAAACACCCCTACAACCAGTTAAACAATCGATTTAGGACATTGCAGCTCAGGGAAGCTTGGTTAGGTTATGCAACAGGATCGCATTAGGTGAAAGTTATGGTCCCCGTCCCCGACCGAGACGTACATGGCGACGTGAGGCGGAGATGGGAAACCGGCCCGCTGTACTTGGCTGTCAGTGTCACCGCAGCAGAACAAAGTAAATACCCAGAGGGGGACGTGGGACAGAATGGAGTCGGACAGAGGGAAAGAAGGAACAGGAGGGAAGCGAAGAAGAAAAACAGTATAACGGTTCTGTGTGGGGGCTGCTCACTCACCTTTAAAATCCTTGGCACAGCACAGGCAACTGGATTTTATATGGTCCCCGAATGGAGAGCTGCTCAACTGTCTCCAAGTCTGACAGTGAGGTTACACGTGCTTTGGGATGATTTGATTCTGGAATGGTCCAATCTGGCTGGGCCCGGGAAAACCACCTCTTCCAAGCTGAAAACTCCACCTCCTCCAAGCATGGGGAAGCTGCCCACCCCACGCTGGGCCCGGGCAAATTCCACCTCCTAGGCCCTGGCAAACTCCACATTCTCCACCCAGCAGGCTCCCTCCTGAAGCCCTAGAAACCGAAGCAGACTCATGCTGAGTGCTGAGTGCTGACAGGGCCATCCTCCTCCTAGTCAGACCCTAGGTTGGCACATTACAAGCCCATCCAACGGGTCCCCCCAAAAAAATGGGTTAAAAAAAAGAAATTGTACAAAAAATAAAAAAATGATTTGCAGCAAAATGATGATTGGAGCAAGTGCGCGGCAAAATAAGCAGTATGCGCAGCTCCCAATCAAAGGTGCGCGGCTGCACAGGCGCGCACCTTACAGGGAACGTTGCGTATAGTACAACTTCAATCTTAAAGAGTGTGAGTTGTTTGCACTGTAGGTCTTTGGCATTCCTGGAGCATTTGGCTTCATCTCTGTCCATCCCCACAAGTTGTACTCGACATTGCACTAGATGGAATTAAGCACTCAGCTTCTAAATATTGCATTTCATGCTGTACCAGCATTGTGGGTGCTCCTGGCGCATGGGGGATAAAGGAGCACACATAGCAGCTTCCATTTGCCCTTTCCCCACTGAACTCATGTGGCTATACCACTTCTGAATGGTGCACACCTGCCACTGTATCTAACCTAAGTCCCTTGGATTCATCATATCCTCTTCTTTCACCCAACTCCCTCTTTACTCTGTGCGACCACCTCCATGTAGCTGCGCTGGTTCTGCCCATCCATCAACAAATCTGATTAGTTGTCAGTTTGTATATTTCCTTTCCCAAGTATGTTCCCACCCGTGCTCACGCACCCACCCCTATAACATCCCCCTTCATATGCCTCAACCATATAACATTACCACTTATATAAATGCAAACTGCAATAAGAAATCCAAAACATGACCATGTTAATAAATACAATGTCCACTGAAAGAAGCAGAGCATTCTTACTCTTGGTGCAACCTAACATTTATTTTTAATTTTTAAAGCATGGTATAGACACGTTATTGTATCATAAACACTATCCAACCGGCCACCGAGCATTTTTATATATTACTACGTTAGCAGCTAACCCTCTGAAATGGAGGATCAACGAAGCAGGTATCTTGTTGAGTGCGCTGAGTTGATGTTGCAGCATGGAGGTAGATGTGTTGACATAAACAATGACACAATGAAATATGTATATACCTATCAAACTTAATTGTTTTAAAATGCTAAAGACCCCACTATATCTGTACTACTGTGTACTTTCAAACCTATAAAGAAAGCATATTATGTACAAATGACTGCACATTGTAAGCATTAGAAATTTGTATTTTTTAGACAGTGAAGAATCAGGTAATCCTGAATTGTGTTGTACTGTTTTAGACTCAGGAGGTGCAGGACGGAGGGCCCTGCGAACGTCAGAAAGGTGGACCCAATATCACAGTTCCTTCACCTTGACCACAAAGGGTGGGGTGTACACGACTGTAAATGGACCGTTATACATAGGCTCACTCCACCTGTAAATGTTGTCCCCAGGGGCCAACTGAAGAGGAGGTGAGCTTAACAGTTTTAGGGGCAGCCCTGGTGTCATATCCTGTTTGCTGTGGTACTATCTGTTGAGAGAAAAGTTTGGTTGAGTGCATCAAGACAGACAAATACTCTTTAAATTCATCCCCCAAGATGGACGCAGCCCTGTGAGCATCAGATGCACTCCTAACTGGAGGTATTGGCGTGCTCATATGCCTCCCCATCATAATTTCATGCATGACAAATGGTGATCCTTGCAGGACTGCGTTTGCATACTGAAAAGGGCCAGGGGCAAACAATAGACCAAATTCTTCCTGAGGGTAACACACAATTTAGATAGCTTGGCCTTTAAGAGGCCTTTCATTAGTCTGTTGGCCTGGAGATGATAAAAAGAACACAACTTGTGCTGTATGCCTAACAGAGTTGTTATTTCTTTGAACAACTCATTGAAGAAGTGTGTGCCATTATCTGACCTCAATACTTTGCACACTCCCCATCAGTGAAACACTTCTTTGGCAGTGCTCTTGGCGTCTAGTTGTGAACAGGGACCAGCCTCAACCCAATGGGATAAGGACACACAACTACTATTAAGTATCTAAATGCATTGCACCGTTCTCCCATGTCATCGTAGTTGATATAAAGCTTGTGGAATGGCCCAGTAGAGCGAGGCAAAGTACCTTGTTATGTCCGCATTGTTTGCCCTGTGTTATAACTATGACAGATAGTACAATTGGGTCCAAAGATATTTAGTAATTCCTGCATGTGTGGCACGTACCAGCCCTCCTGTATGTCAGCGGCAATGTGCTGCTTCGACACATGAGAAGAAAGTGTAGATGCTCAAAGGCAATCAGTGCCAACTCATCGGGCATCCCCACTTTACATGTAGCCCCTTGCCTCCACCTTAAGTCTGTCGGAGACTGAACACACCCTGTTTTCACCCACAACACCTTTTCCTCTGATGGGGCTCTGCCCGGTAATTCAATAATTTCACTCAATGGCAGGGCTGGATAAAGGGATGGTAGCTGCACCTGCATATTTGCAACCTCAGGGTATTCTGCAATTTCGGTATTGGGAGATATGCAGCCTACTTTGCTGCTGCATCTGACGCAGCATTTCTGAGGGAAATGTTGTCTGTGTTATTGGAATGGGTGGTGCATTTAACCACTGCTTCGAAAGTGGGCCATGTTAGGGGGTAAATTAACCTGTCCAGTAACGCTGCATGTTGTACAGGGGACCCATCTGCTATTCTAAATCCCCTCCTTTTCCACCATGCCAACCCAGAATTCACTGTCATGGTGATATACGCTGAGTCAGAGTAGATAGTTACTCGGCACCCCTGCAACACTTCCAACACCTAAATTAAGGCAATATGTTTGGCTGCTTGGGCTGCATAGTGCATAGTGCATTGGTAACCTTTTTTGCACTAGTGTTTCATACGCCCCACCCACTAAGTAGACCACTGCTGTCCTGTGTGCCTTCTTCATGTCTCCTGATCAATAGTTGCTGACCCATCAACAAAAAACACTTCCCCATCATCGAGGGCATAATCTTGCACCTTTGGTGTGTCGTCATCTGGTCCCGCATGAGTAGCGCAGTCATGTACATCATCCTCTTTATGTTATGTCTTTGGTAAGTGATAGGAACAGTTTAGTGGATAGGTTTGGACTGAGGACTAGTTTTGTTTTGGTTTGTAGATGAGAACCTTATTTTAGTTTGAATAGAAAGGGAACCCCCCTTTTAGGAATAGGACTAGTATTTTTCCTTTGTATTTAAATCAAACAATATGTACTAATGTCCTCTGGTCCAAGTCCTTCTTTTGGCTTGCCACATATTCCTTGTACTCCTGCAGTGGATGGGGAGGCCAACAGTGTTGGTGCATCCTACCAGTCCCCCCAGAGGACAGGTAGCATAGTCTCCCAGAGGACCCAGAACTCGGCCAGGTCCCTAAACATCTGTAATGACAAGGGTTTCCATTAGGCCCAGGTTTAGCCAACCTGGATCAGATTTAACTGATAGGGAAATCTTCCTTGAAGCAAATAAGTGGGCCTTAGAAGTATAGAAGCAAGGGGACCCTGCTTCTCTGGAGACACTGAAAGGAGGAGCAAAAGCAGAAAGATACCATTGTGCTAAAAGAGCAGACACAGCGGGACGTTGTACTCCTGCACAATATAGCGATAGAGCAGCAAAGGGAAGAAAGTAGGTCTTCCAACGGGAAAGTTAGTACCCCGAGTGGTGGCACCCAAGGGAAGTCTTGGTGCCACGTCTCCAAGGGCTTAGTCCCACCTTGTGAGATGGGGAAGGACATAATTGATTGGCATGAAGAACTAGGCCTCACCTTCTGCATGCAGGATGTGGAAGAAGAATTGTGGGGTGCAGCCCTTATGAGCCGTCTACCAGTGGCTGGTTCTGATGTGATCATTCAGTTGGCTCATGAGGAGCAGCCCATTTGTAAGAAAATGAAGGCCACCATCCTCAGGAAGTTCTGCAGAACCCCCAAGCAGTACCTAAGGAGCTTTAGAGAGTTCATCAAGAATGGAGGACAAACCTTTGAGGTGTTTCTGCTTCAGTCCTACAAATATCTGAAAGGTCTGTTACAGGTAACAACGATGACATATTTGAGGGCATGTTCAATTTTATTGCATGTAAGAATATCCTTAAGAATTGGGAAATGGCGTTACACCAGCAACTACTGGACAGGAGTATCACAGACCCAAAGGAGCTTGCAAAGGCTGCTGACAGGTATGTCAGAACTGGAGTACAGAAGAATACTCAGTCAACTACATCTAAACCAGATGACAAGGCAATTGATAAAAGTAAACATGAGGGAGGCACGATCACATGCTCTTACCCCCTGCCAAGAAAGGGCCCCAAGCGCATACATTGAAATCCCTGACACATATTTTGTCAGCACCACCAGAAAGAAGGAGTGAGGGTACACCTAGCACTTGGGCACCTGCCTCCACAGCCTCAAGAGGCTGCTTTCTATGCGAGGGCATAACATATAGGAGAGGCAATCCCGCGTGCAAAGGTAAACCCAAGCATGCTGTAGTTGCCATTACCCTCATGGACAAGGCAATAGTCAATATAGACATCAATGATGATGAATTCCCATTAGGCCAGAAGTTGGCCAAATGCACTCTAATATCGCAATGTGGGAGAGGTACATCATCTGCCACCGAGGCCCCGGTTCCTGCTAACACAGCAATATTTTTGGACCATGTGTTCATAAATGGAAGCAAAGCCCCAGAACTTTGTGATACTGCTGTGAGAATCTGCTCTGTCCAATGGCAGTGGGAGCACATGGACCAGAATCTTCCAGGTCCACCAATGTTACTCAGGGGATTTGATGGCCTCACTAGATGCCAACTGGCTATTGTAGAATTTAGCTGGAGGGTTGAATCCTATGTTAGTGAATGACAAACCAAATACTGAAATGTTTGCAGCGATCACAAGATCAGCTGGTAAGAAATCCTCAAAGTCATGGGTCAGGCAGTGCTACCAGCTGAAGATGGCAAAAGACTGGCGCTGCTGGTGCTGTCTAGTCCAGATCCAGAGTCGAGAGAGGGACCTGCTCTTACTGTGGAGAGCCTACTGCCCACTATGGTGCCTAGTGCAGCAGGATCGGTTTGCCAATAGGTGTAGAACCCCAACCTGCGGTGGAGGACACAGTAGTCTCAGACCTCAAGGGCCTGCCAAAGATAAGTGACTTGTCAACGTGGTTGTCCAACTCTGGCGGATATGTGTGAGCCGGCAGAGACACAGGCACATAGGGAAGCCCCTGGGTTGTTCAAGGTGTACTGGGAGAATGACCTCCTGTACTCAGAGCTGTGGCAAGGGCCAACAAGAGGTTGGTGGAGCTCCATTATCACAGGAGGTTTCTCCTGGGCTTGTCTCATAGCATTCCTTTGGCAGGTCACTTAGGAGTGGCCAATACAGTTTATAGGTTGTCTGTCCATTTTTACTGGCTGCAGATGGGTGTAAAAACAAAGGACCTGCCCAACTTTCCAAGCATCCAGTAAGTCTGGCGGGGCAACAAAGTCCCCCTTAATTCCACTGCCAGTGATTGGCCGGCCTTTTGAGAGAATGGGCATGGACATTGTGGGTAGTTTAGTACATTTCGATTGTGGTAGACCATACCACCCAGTACCAAGAGGCTTGACCCTTTAGAAGCATCAAAGCATTATTGGTAGCAAGAAATTTGATAGGGATATTCTGTCATCTGGGATTGCCCAAAGAAGTCATTTCTTACAGGTGATCGAACTTCATATCAATGTATATGAAGGCTATGTGGGATGAATGAGTTGTTGCTTACAAGTTCTCCACAGCCTTTTACCCACAGACAAAAAGGCTGGTTGAGCAGTTCAATAAGACTCCGAAGAGCATGATAGGAAACTTGGAAGAGCACCTGAGGAGAAAATCAGATATTCTGCTGCCATGCTGTCTGTTTGTCTACCAGGTTGTGCCACAGGGCAGTGTAGGATTCAGCCCCTTTGAGTTCCTGTATGGTTATCCAGTTAGGGGTAAACTAAGCCTGGTGCAGGAAGGATGGGAGGTCAATCCCAAACTCCTTACTATGGCATAATGGATTATGTACTTGGCCTGAGATTCATGATGACCAAGTCCAGAGAGAACAGAACACTCAAAAGCCCAAGGCCAGCCACAAACTCATAATGCAGTGGCATTTCCAGAAGGCCACATTAACAGAGTATACTCCAGGACAGATTGGCTGGATTATGGAAACTGCCATACTGAGTGCACTTACGATAAGTAGGCTAGGCCCTATGTGGTGTTTGAGAATGAAAGGGGCCCCTAGGGGTCCCTCGTGCTATGGAAACAAGGCAGTGACCATACACGAATAGAAGCAAAAGATAGTATCAATTGGCCAATTCTGATCTCACGCCCCGCGACATGAGTTTCCTAGACCTCGAGGGACGCAAGAGAGCGAATTACGTACATCAGTTACATATATACAAAATGCATATCATACAATCAGCAAAGTCATGTTCAACACCCCTCTGTATTAAGTTCCTTTGAACTCGGGATGACGATGGACATATCCGACGAGTATGACGATTATAATGCTTTCGATGTCTATTCTAGTAACAATGTGCAATTTAGAAAGTGCGGAGGCATCTTTTAGAACACGGTGGTTCTGTTCTTGGAAGCAATCTGTACACGGGTGAAGAGCCACATTCCAAGCTTTGCTATCTATGAGGTACTATTCGTGCCCTGGGAGCCGACACTTTCTAAAGGGTTTTGCGAGGGGGGCCGTAAGAGAAGCATAATTCAAGCCTTTAACTGTATTATTCTAACACATTCTACCATCGTACAAGACTGGCTGGCAGCTGTGAAGTGATTAAATGCCCTGCAGCTTCCTCCCAAGGCTACAGAGAGGGAGCGTGGGCATTCCTCTCTGGGCTACTCATGAGGAGTTTCAGCAAACTCTTGAGTCCCGTGACCTTGTCCTTTCATATTCAGACAACAATGTTAACAGTTGAGCAGAGTAAGCAGAATGCGCAAGAATTGCAAGCTGCAAAGCAGTTTTTAGACAAAAAGCAATGAGCAATGGTTAACAAGCAAAATGGTGATTCTTACTACATTTAAAATGGCCGCTCGTCGGTCAAGCATAGCAGTTCATATTTCTCCAATTCGGTGAATAAGACGGTTGGCCCGCGGCCATCAAGTTACGTCTATCATTCAAATGAAGGGTATTCATTTTTCCAGATTGACAAACCCTCCTTTTGGCCGTGTGCCAAACGTCTTATTTATTCATTGTATCCTCCTCTTCTGAGGAGGAGTCTGGGGTATCTGCATCTGAATCATCTCCATCATTAATGTCTATCGCCATGAATTGTTTTACTATTTTTGTTTCCTCAGTGTCTCTGTTATTCCGGCCATGCGTTTGTTTTCCTCTCAACACCATGTGCATACATCCCTTAGTACATCCATCAGTTATTTCAGTGCATATTATTGGTAAGCATTGTATGCAACAGCAGCATGTTATGAATATCCCGAGTACCATCATTAGTATTGAAATTACCTTCCACCCCCAAGACCGCAATAATCCCCATAACCAGGATTCTATCCCCCAACCCCCTGCTTCAGTAGAGAGTGTGGAACTTATGACATGTAATTTCCGGATCGCTTTAAATATCGTAGGGGAGTAGTCATCTATATACACACAGCATGCAGTTTTTACGAGCTTGCAAACTCCCCTACGATCAACTAATATTATATCGAGAGCCATCCTGTTTTGAAGTGCCATCAGTCTTATTCCTTTTTCTTCTAACGTCATATTCAATAAAATATCCGTTGTGGAATCTATTGTTTTTTGTAATATTCCAGACAGTTTTCTTATATTGTAAGAGTTTTCTATTTGGGACAAGAACAGTATAAATGATTTGGCTGTATCCATTGCTATCATTCCATCCTCACTACTCCTTTGAGTTCTACCTTTTGTTCGTCTGGCTACTTCTGCTGTCTCCAAGAGGAACACTCCTGGAAACAGTAGACCTAGGTAGCATGTACCTCCCCAGTTCCTAGGTAACCATGGATATGCTTTTTCTCCACATATAAAATAAACAGGGTCTTACACAGGTTCTATTTCATGTTTTAAAACCACTATGTTCAGGCAGTTGCTAAACGTTCCTACTTTATAGGAACCCTTTTTCTGTAGACATAGGGGAGCAGTTTTGGGGCTGTGATCCACTGCATAGGCAGGGGGCACAGCATCTTTGTTCCATTAATCCCTCATACGAAATGTCATTACTGATGTTCTTTCTGCTGGCGGGGTTGGTCTATTCTGCCTATGTAATCTATCTAGTCTTGTTATTTTTTCGTGTATTCTTTCTCACGGGTTCTAGTGCAAATACGCGAGCTTTTTGGAATATGGAACAACCCACAGGTCTCATGATTACTTCCTCAAATTCATTCATATTGGTCTCATCTAGCTGACCCGTATTACTCTTGTTCCATTTCCCAAAGAACATTGCACTTAACGTTACTTCACAGGAATAAATCAATGGCAATGGTTGTGCATACCAGCCTATCCCTTTCCCACCGTGCTGTAGTAAATGGGCGCAAACCCAGCAATCTTTTTTCTTTAACACCGCATGGGTCATGTTCATGATGAGCAACAATGTATTGTTGCCGTAACCTTCTCTATGTCTTTCTTCCATTGGGGGCAAAGTACCAGTGATTACATGAACCGGGCTTTCAGTAGCTGTTTTAGGCAAAAGTGTTTCTAATGGGTGTACGTACTCCAGGAACCATAGTGTAATAGCTGTTATTGTTGGTACTATCATACTTAAGAAACATAGGACCAATGTCCAAATCAGTACCTTATTCCTTTTACCATGCTACTTCCCTAAATTTACAGTCTCTAAATCTATTATTATTTTTTTAGCAGGGGTGCAGGAGGAGGCTGAAACCGGTCTTGACTTGTTCTTCATCGTCCTTCTTCTTGCTGGCGAAGTTCGTCGTGAATGTCTCTCGTTCTTGATGCCAGAAAAGTTAAACAAAAAATGTCACAGTTCAATTCTCCCAGCCTTTTCACAGCCTGGATCATTTATCCACTCCCGAGCAAGATTAGTTGCTCTTTCTCCCACTGCTCAGAAGATTTCTGAACAGTTCTTTATTGATAGAGTACCATGTGCATCCAGCTTGTCCCGCTCTGGCTTAGGACACATGTACTCTATCAGCCTTAGTACTTATGTGCGTCCAGCTTGTCCTGCTCTGGCTCCTGACACATGTACTTTATAAGCGCACCGAGGAGCCGTGAGTTTTGAATTGTCCGACTTGCACAATTCTCACACTTCTCTCCTCTACGCCCCTGGTTCCTACTCCGTCCGTGAGTAGAACCAAAGGCCAAAAAGAAAAGCACCAAAGATCTGTGGATCACTTTGCCTGTCGAGGCCGCAGATTATATCGATTAACTCCTGCTATTGTATGATCCGTGAATAGTGCCCTTGCATTTCCAGTATCAGGCTCAGTGTCAGCCTGTGGCACAATGATGGGCAGCAATGGGCGTTGTGGCAATGATGTAGTTTCTTTCTCTGGCTTTGGTGCATTCGCGGGAACTGGTGGGCGCCAAAGGGGTGCACGCGTTGTTTCTGCTCGTGTTTGCAATGCAGGGTTTGTGTCGTTCGGCAGTGATGTTGTTTCCGCTGAGCAACGTTGGGGCACTTTTCACCCTTCCCCCTTACTGGCAGCCTCCTCAGGCTCTATTTCGAGTTTCACTTCTCGTTTGCGCTTTGTTTCAACTTTCACTTCTCGCTCAGGCTGATGCTGTGGCACTGGACTGGCAACAGTTTTTTCATTTCCGAGACAGTTGTCTTTTTCTCGTCGTCTGGATCAGGCAAAGTTTTCAGTGACGCTGGGAACCTTTTGGCATGGGTAGCATGGATCCATGCCTTGCGTCCGTCCACTCGGATGGCCGTCTGTGTTGCCAAAAGTACTTGATAAGGGCCGTGCCACCTGGGTGCTAATGCTGTCTTCCCTTCAAAGTTTCTGATTAGCACCCAGCTCCCAGGCTCCAGTGAGTGCCCCGGTCCTGTATATCGCATCGGCAACGCCTCCTGCACCTGCTGATGAATCAAACGAACTTTTGTATTAAAAGTCCACAGTAAGTGCTTAACATAGGATGCTCGACCTCACATAATTTTCTGGGCTGCGGTGCGCACCATACATTTGCTGGTCTCCCCATTATAATCTCATAAGGGGAGAGCCCAGTCTTAGCCTGCACAGACGTGCGCATACACAACAGCGCTAGGGGTAATGCATCCACCCAACTCAACTTGCTCCCAGCGCAAATTTTCGCTATCTTTGACTTCAGGATTCCGTTGTGTCTCTCCACAAGCCCGGCAGAACTGGGATGCCTGGAACTGTGGAATCGCTTCTCTATTTGCAGACCTGCACAGATCTGTGGCACTACTGTGCCCACAAAGTGGGGGCCGTTGTCTGACCACAGGACACGAGGCAACCCAAACCGGGAGAAATACTCCTTCAGCATTACTTTTGCTGTGGACATGGCAGTACAGTCTTTTAAAGGATATGCCTCCACCCACTTGGTGATTGCACAGATTACCACTAACACGTACTTGTAGTTCTGGCGCCTTTCCATTTCTATGAAATCAAAATGGACCACCTCAAACGGCATAGAGGGTGGGCCGAAACTACCTGCTGGAGTCACGGTTCCTTTTCCTACATTGTGTTGCAGGCACGTGATACAATTCTGCACTAGCCTTTATGCATTCTTTTTTATGTGCTCATTCTTCCATACTGTGGATAAATGCTGTACCATTTTCTTTGCGCAAATGTGGGTAGGGCTATGCGCCATTATAACCATTGCAGTTAGGTAACAATTTGGCAACAACCAGTTCTTTGTTTTCTTGTCCACCCAACATCCTTCCAAATCTAACTCAGCAGAGCCCTTAGCCCACCCCTGAATCTCTTCGGTCGTGGCCTCAGCCTGCATTTCTTTGACTGTGGCAACTCCATTCTCTATCATACAAGGTACTTCCTCAGTCTGTACTGTCATCATTTTATTCTCCAAATCTGTGACTGTTTGCTTCGCAATCCTGTCTGCAAACGCGTTTCCCTCTCCCACTCTGCATGTTACTTTCTTATGCGCCTCGCACTTTACTATAGCTAGGCGCTTTGGAAACGTGAGCGTAGACAACAATCGCACAATCAAAGGGCCATGCTGAATCCTGGCTCCATGTGATGTCAAGAAAACCCTCTCAACCCAAAGTCGGCCAAAATTGTGAACCACGACAAAGGCGTACTGGCTGTCAGTATCAATATTTACGTTCAGATTCTCAGAGAGTTCACAGGCTTGGGTCAGTGCTATTATTTCTGTGGCTTGTGCCGAATTGTAGGGGATCCTTCTGCTCTCTACAACTCTCTTTAGGGTAGTAATTGCATATGCAGCCGTTGATGTGCCATCAGGTAATTTAAAACAAGAGCCATTGCAAAATAACTCCCCATCTGGCTCTTTTTGTGGGATATAGCTCAAATCAATCCTTCCCTTTGTTTCTTCTCTTCAGTGATCATTAAACAATCATGGGATGGTGATTCGTTGTCACCAATTTCTGCTATGGGCAGTGGCATTAATTCTGCAGGATTCAATGCGCTACACCTCAAAATTTGGATGTGGGGGGCAAACAAGATGAGCTCATATCTTGTCAGTCTAGCTGAGGTGAATTGTTGCGTCTGCGTCCTATTTAATAGAACGTCTATAGCATGTGGCACCATCAGAATTAGTGTGCCCCAATACCATTCCTTCTGTTTGTTTCACTGTCGCAGCAGCCGCTGCGACGGATCGCAAACATCGTGGTAGTGTGTGCGCTACAGGGTCCAACGCGCAAGAAAAATAGCCGCACGGCCTATTTCTTCCACCTTGTTCCTGTGTCAAAACCGCCAATGCACATCCTTCACTCTCACTCACAAATAGTCTGAAGATCTTTTTATAATTAGGAGTGCCTAAAACTGGCGCAGCACACACTGCAACTTTCAATTGCTCAAACGCTTTCTGACATTCCTCATCCCACTGCAAAGGCATCTCTGCATCCTTTTTAGTCAATTTTATCATTGGCTTCACAATCAACGCAAAATTACTGATCCACTCCCGACAATAAGAGGCCATGCCTATTACAGCTCTCACTCCTTTTTGAGTTTTTGGAATAGGCATACTAGAAATACTTTTTATGCGTTCTGGTGTTAATCTTCTCCCTTCTTTCGAAAGTAAGTATCCCAAATAAGACACCTCCTTTTGATTATACTGGAATTTCTTCAAACTTGCCTTATGACCATAGGTCGCTAAATGTGTCAAGAGTAATACAGTACTTTCTTTGCAGATCTCTTTCGCGTCAGCAGCTAATAACAAGTCATCTATGTACTGCAAGAGTACGCAACCTTCGGGTAGTTCTAGCATGTCTAGCTGCTCTTTTAGCGCTCTGCTGTAAATGCTCGTGCTTTCTCTATATCCTTGTGGAATGCGTGTGAATGTGAATGATCGACCTCCTAGAGTGAACGCAAACAGATATCTACTGCTTTTATCCACTGGGATGCTAAAGAATGCGTTCTTCAAATCAACTACACTAAAGTATTCTGCAGTGGCCGGTATCATTGTCAGTATTGTTGTGACATCTGGGACCAAAGGGAATTGTGGGTCTACCACTTTGTTTAATGCGCGCAGATCAATTATGAAACAATAGGGTACTTCATTGCCTCCTTTCTTGTAAACTGGAAGAATCGAACTGTTGCACATGCTCCCTGCAATTTCCTCAACCACCCCCAATCTCACCAGGTCAGTAACAATGCTTTTCAATCCCTTCTCACCTTCAACAGAAATTTTATACTGGGGAATTCATGGTAGTGTTACACCTTCTTTCAAAGTTATTTTTGCTGGCTCTATTTTCAAGCATCCTACATCATTATAATTCATTGCCCACAGACAGGTTGGTACTCCACTTAACTC
Organism: Ambystoma mexicanum; assembly: GCF_040938575.1. Lineage (NCBI taxonomy): Eukaryota > Metazoa > Chordata > Amphibia > Caudata > Ambystomatidae > Ambystoma > Ambystoma mexicanum. The sequence continues at coordinate 383,889,592 of NC_090922.1, forward strand.
TTCTAGCAACTCTTTTGACATGAATTCCGTCACCGGTGCATCGTGAGGCCACATCGTGAGGAACACCCCGTCTGCCGTACAATGTATGACTGCCCCCAATTTTCTCAACAAATTTAATCCTAGCAAGTTCTCTCCACAATTCTCTGTCAAAAGAAATGGACACTGCTCCATAAATGGTCCTATTGTAATTGGGACAGCTTCGGACATGGGGTTAATTACTGGTGTACCTGCGAACCCTACAGAAACATTCTTCTGCCCCGACAGTGGTATCTCCTGAACCAAGTGGTGGTCTATTGAACACTTCTGTGCCCCTGTATCTACAAGGAAATGGTGCTCCTTATTCCCGACTCTCATTTCTTCGTGGGGTCCTCTCTGATTCACGTGAATAGACACTGGTTCCGACCCCTGTCGTGGGCTGTCCTATCGCGAAAATAACACATCGTCCGATGTGTAGTCACCGCTACTGCTATAATACGTGTTTGGTTGTGTATCAAAATATTCCCATTACCCCCTCCATGTCCTCCACTCTGATCATTTCTCTGTTGGCCCTGCCCGCCCTGATTTTGGTTCGAAACACTTTGGTTCAATGTCTGGCTCTGTTGTGCTTGGTTTTGGCCATATGATTGGGTTTGAGTACCTCCATTGGTATATCCCTGCTACTGCTGCTGCATGTTACTTCTGCTTGGGCCGTTCGACCCCTGATGTCCTCTATGAGGCCTTCTCTGACCAAACCCACCTCTATTCTGTAGGTGCGGGCATTGCGCTCGCCAGTGTCCTTCCTCCTTACAGTACGCACATTCATTTAATCCCAATGACACCCCATGCATATTATTCAAATTTCGCCGGCCTTGTGCATTACCTCTACCTCTATTGTATCCAATGACCTGCTGCAGTAACACCCTTACTATCGTTTACATCGCTTCCTTTCTCATCTCTATCTGTTGAGAGAAAAGTTTGGTTGAGTGCATCAAGACAGACAAATACTCTTCAAATTCATCCCCCAAGATGGACGCAGCCCTGTGAGCATCAGATGCACTCCTAACTGGAGGTATTGGCGTGCTCATATGCCTCCCCATCACAATTTCATGCATGACAAATGGTGATCCTTGCAGGACTGCGTTTGCATACTGAAAAGGGTCAGGGGCAAACAATAGACCAAATTCTTCCTGAGGGTAACACACAATTTAGATAGCTTGGCCTTTAAGATGCCTTTCATTAGTCTGTTGGCCTGGAGATGATAAAAAGAACGCAACTTGTGCTGTATGCCTAACAGAGTTGTTATTTCTTTGAACAACTCATTGAAGAAGTGTGTGCCATTATCTGACCTCAATACTTTGCACACTCCCCATCAATGAAACACTTCTTTGGCAGTGCTCTTGGCGTCTAGTTGTGAACAGGGACCAGCCTCAACCCAATGGGATAAGGACACACAACTACTATTAAGTATCTAAATGCATTGCACCGTTCTCCCATGTCATCGTAGTCGATATAAAGCTTGTGGAATGGCCCAGTAGAGCGAGGCAAAGTACCTTGTTATGTCCGCAGTGTTTGCCCTGTGTTATAACTATGACAGATAGTACAATTGGGTCCAAAGATATTTAGTAATTCCTGCATGTGTGGCACGTACCAGCCCTCCTGTATGTCAGCGGCAATGTGCTGCTTCGACACATGAGAAGAAAGTGTAGATGCTCAAAGGCAATCAGTGCCAACTCATCGGGCATCCCCACTTTACATGTAGCCCCTTGCCTCCACCTTAAGTCTGTCGGAGACTGAACACACCCTGTTTTCACCCACAACACCTTTTCCTCTGATGGGGCCCTGCCCGGTAATTCAATAATTTCACTCAATGGCAGGGCTGGATAAAGGGATGGTAGCTGCACCTTCATATTTGCAACCTCAGGGTATTCTGCAATTTCTGGTATTGGGAGGTATGCAGCCTACTTTGCTGCTGCATCTGACGCAGCATTTCCGAGGGAAATGTTGTCTGTGTTATTGGAATGGGTGGTGCATTTAACCACTGCTTCGAAAGTGGGCCATGTTAGGGGGTAAATTAACCTGTCCAGTAACGCTGCATGTTGTACAGGGGACCCATCTGCTATTCTAAATCCCCTCCTTTTCCACCATGCCAACCCAGAATGCACTGTCATGGTGATATACGCTGAGTCAGAGTAGATAGTTACTCGGCACCCCTGCAACACTTCCAACACCTCAATTAAGGCAATATGTTTGGCTGCTTGGGCTGCATAGTGCATTGGTAACCTTTTATGCACTAGTGTTTCATACTCCCCACCAACTAAGCAGACCATTGCTGCCCTGTGTGCCTTCTTCATGTCTCCTGATCAATAGTTGCTGACCCATCAACAAAAAACACTTCCCCATCATCGAGGGCATAATCTTGCACCTTTGGTGTGTCGTCATCTGGTGCCGCATGAGTAGCGCAGTCATGTACATAATCCTCTTTAAGTTATGTCTTTGGTAAGTGATAGGAACAGTTTAGTGGATAGGTTTGGACTGAGGACTAGTTTTGTTTTGGATTGTAGATGAGAACCTTATTTTAGTTTGAATAGAAAGGGAACCCCCCTTTTAGGAATAGGACTAGTATTTTTCCTTTGTATTTAAATCAAACAATATGTACTAATGTCCTCTGGTCCAAGTCCTTCTTTTGGCTTGCCACATATTCCTTGTACTCCTGCAGGGCAGAAGTCAATTCGTCACACTGGCAGCAGAGGTGGAATTTGAAAAAGACTGTGACTACAGCCTAGTCAGCAAAATTAAGAGTGTATATTTAACATTTCATTCACTGGCAATGCATATTATTTAAGTGCACAATGGAACTTGATACGAGCTCTGCAGCCACCTTGTCAGTAGAGGAACTCTGAGCTTTGTCAAGCCAGGGCTCTTCTCTGTGGCATAAGGTAAAGAATACTGAACTGCTGAAGAGTGTCCAAGCTTTTGAGGAAGCTAGGGGGCTGGAAGATTCTCTGAGGTCAGCAGCAGCCTCCCCCTCATATCCCATTTCTCTTGGTGGCTTGGAAGTGGATGGGGAGGCCAACAGTGTTGGTTCATCCTACCAGTCCCCCCAGAGGACAGGTAGCATAGTCTCCCAGAGGACCCAGAACTCGGCCAGGTCCCTAAACATCTGTAATGACAAGGGTTTCCATTAGGCCCAGGTTTAGCCAACCTGGATCAGATTTAACTGATAGGGAAATCTTCCTTGAAGCAAATAAGTGGGCCTCAGAAGTATAGAAGCAAGGGGACCCTACTTCTCTTGAGACACTGAAAGGAGGAGCAAAAGCAGAAAGATACTATTGTGCTAAAAGAGCAGACACAGCGGGACGTTGTACTCCTGCACAATATAGCGATAGAGCAGCAAAGGGAAGAAAGTAGGTCTTCCAACGGGAAAGTTAGTACCCCGAGTGGTGGCACCCAAGGGAAGTCTTGGTGCCACGTCTCCAAGGGCTTAGTCCCACCTTGTGAGATGGGGAAGGACATAATTGATTGGCATGAAGAACTAGGCCTCACCTTCTGCATGCAGGATGTGGAAGAAGAATTGTGGGGTGCAGCCCTTATGAGCCGTCTACCAGTGGCTGGTTCTGATGTGATCATTCAGTTGGCTCATGAGGAGCAGCCCATTTGTAAGAAAATGAAGGCCACCATCCTCAGGAAGTTCTGCAGAACCCCCAAGCAGTACCTCAGGAGCTTTAGAGAGTTCATCAAGAATGGAGGACAAACCTTTTAGGTGTTTCTGCTTCAGTCCTACAAATATCTGAAAGGTCTGTTACAGGTAACAACGATGACATATTTGAGGGCATGTTCAATTTTATTGCATGTAAGAATATCCTTTAGAATGGGAAATGGCGTTACACCAGCAACTACTGGACAGGAGTATCACAGACCCAAAGGAGCTTGCAAAGGCTGCTGACAGGTATGTCAGAACTGGAGTACAGAAGAATACTCAGTCAACTACATCTAAACCAGATGACAAGGCAATTGATAAAAGTAAACATGAGGGAGGCACGATCACAGGCTCTTACCCCTTGCCAAGAAAGGCCCCAAGCGCATACATTGAAATCCCTGACACATATTTTGTCAGCACCACCAGAAAGAAGGAGTGAGGGTACACCTAGCACTTGGGCACCTGCCTCCACAGCCTCAAGAGGCTGCTTTCTATGCGAGGGCATAACATATAGGAGAGGCAATCCCGCGTGCAAAGGTAAACCCAAGCATGCTGTAGTTGCCATTACCCTCATGGAGAAGGCAATAGTCAATATAGACATCAATGATGATGAATTCCCATTAGGCCAGAAGTTGGCCAAGTGCACCCTAATATCGCAATGTGGGAGAGGTACTTCATCTCCCACCGAGGCCCCAGTTTCTGCTAACACAGCAATATTTTTGGACCATGTGTTCATAAATGGAAGCAAAGCCCCAGAACTTTGTGATACTGCTGTGAGAATTGGCTCTGTCTGTCACGATTCGCTCCCTTCGCTCCCGTTCCTGCCACTTGGGGGCAAGTTTTGGGGTTTATTCCCTACTGGACATTTCCTCCGAACCTAATGCTACAGTACTGTGATGAATTGGGAGCGCTAAAACCTTATTTTTCAAGTTACTTCCGTACCGGATCCATTCCAGGTTTTTGGCAGCCAGCATTCTACTTTGATCAAATGACTATGCTTCCCAGAATGCCTGGCTCACTGCTTCACCTTCTCACTTGCAGGACACGGTTGGGTAGAGGATAGGCAACACCTGTGGCTGCAGGTGCAGCAGGCGGCACACCTGAGGGGTGTGCTCGTTAAGCAGCTTTAAAAGCCTCAGTTTACTTCAGTCCAGCACTGGTCATCGTTGCAGTGTTTCCTGTTGTGACTAGTCCCTTGTTCCTTGTTCTTAGCTTATGTACCTAGTTCCTAGTTCCTGTTTTCTTGTTCCTCCGCCCTGGATTTCGGATTCATGCGCTAAATTGATTTCTGCTCCCTTGATTCCCTTTTTGTCTTCCTCTGTTTGCAGGCAGCATTTCTCAGTGCTTTCCCCTTTTAGATGCAGCCCAGTTTGTCTTCTATATTTCTTTGACTTTGTCCTTTGCTGCTGTAAACCCGTATGCCTTAGCCTCCCTCTTAGATTAGCTTCCTGTCTTTTCCTTGGAGGGGTAGGGGGAAGTTTGCCTTGGTTATTTCGTTTTTCCCTGCTCCTGATCCTTACTTTCTATTGGGATCCATTCCATGTTTTCCATTGCACTTCTGCATTTATTTCCCATTTGATTATTAGGTGTGGTGTGCTGTTGTAGCTAGCTCCTGTGTGAATGCTTATGTTTTCCTCACTAATTTGTAATCACTATTCCAACTTAGGTATTTAGTTTTCCTCCCATTACCCTTTCTGGGTCCCAGTTTCATCAACAGGGTTCGTGGGCTTGCTGACATTCAAGAGGTTTATCTCGTCCTCGTGAGTACTGTTCTTTAGTTCCCTTATTTAATACCATCAAGAGTGTTAGTTCACAGATCCTGTCATTGCTTGCCCTCCACGTGGGTTTAGCGCTGTCAGTACCTGTAACAGCAATTGGGGGTAAGGCGCTTGCCGACTTTCCTCACGGTCAGGTGCTTACCCCACATCCCTTTTCATATATTGGTTTTGTTGTCACACTCTATTTGCACTCCTGGGTTCTAGCATACATGAGTTGTTGTTCCTGTGTGCACGTAGTTTAATTCGAAGCTATTCACTGTGTGATTTAGTGCACATTTCCCTTGCCATATTCGCTGCCTTTGTACTCGCCTGACTAATCCTGACAGAATGACCAGCCCAAAATTCCCATTGAATATGGCAAGTTTAAGAAAGAAAGGCAGCAAGGCCTCTAACAAGTTTGTACAGAAAGCTTCCCCTACATTTACCTGTGAAAATCACATCATTAGTCCTGATTTAAAGGAACTCCTTGTCACGAATTGGCATTTACGTGCAAAGTATTTTTCCCACAGGATGGCACATCCTACATTGCCTGATCCTAGTTCTGTCTTTTATTTAGATCCAGATTCTATGTCAGTGCAAGCCTTAGCCGCAGAAAACAACACACTGTTAGACTTATTATACAGGAGTACCTCTGTTGTTGAACCCCATGATTCCAGTTGTGCGTCACCTCAGATTGAACAGTTTCATGGTACACACATAAAGAATGGAGGGGTTCCTTGCATAACTTCTGTTTTCTATCCTCAGTCTAAAGCATACTCCTTTGCACAGGTACATACTGTAGTCCCTAATGCCAAGAGGTCTAATGTCAATAGTTTGCTTAAGGGAAACACAGACCAAGTTGGTAAGAGAAAGTATAAATCACAGAACCTGCACGCAGTAGATGACAATGTACAATCGGTGCACATCCAGATTGCTAGTGCAGGATCCAGCCCTGATGCCACCATGCCTTCCCCTGTGCCTACTGATAGGGATGTACAGTTAATGCAGGGCATGCTAAGAGCTAAGCTTGAGGAGTTAAGACAAGAATTCATTTCTTTACAAGAGGAGAATAAGACCTTGCACTCTTTACTGAATACACCTCAGACTTTATCTGTTGATGAAGTGAACACTGTTCAGCCCCTGAGTGCAGAGACTTTGGTAAACCATGATATTTGTCAATATGTTAGATCTATTGGGAGTGAAAGTCTTTCTTCTAGCACAGCGCTTAATCTGGGCACAGTTTCTAACAATTGTTCTGCTGTTTGTCAGGGATTGCAGTTAGCTGAAGATTTACAAGCCACTCCTTTACCTAAAATTTCCTGTGTAGCAGTTTGTCATAATTCTGAGCTAGCACACATGCAAGCTTCTGATTTTCAAACACAATCCACAATGGTGGCATACACAGATTCAGTCACTACAGTAGGCTTAGGCCCTGCTCTTGATACAGCTGCTGAGACTGAAGTAGATGTTCAAGCTGATGTGGAAAACGATGTTACCTCTGGGTTCACTCTTCCTTCTGCCAATTCTGATCAATCCGAACAGTCAGAGACAGTACAGATTTCATGTTCTGATGGACTCATTCCACAGTATACAGAACCAAAAAACCGGCAGGCGATTCCTGAACTGTTGATTGTTAATCTGCCTCTTTCAGAAGCTAAGACAGAGGAATGGACAATTGACGAAATCCTGATTAACAGAGACTTTACTATGGTGATTCCACTGGTTGATTTTGACTTCTACCAAGAAAAAGACTCTGTGTCACCCACTAAAGAAAGGGACTGCAAGGGTACAGCTCAGTCTTTGGTTACTGGTGCCAAGGAGTCTACTGCCCTAAAGGTGCCCTCCATTCCTGAGCCACCAATGTGTCTGTCAACTTCTGAGACTTCTGTCTGTCCTCCTACAACCATTGACTCTTCTATGATCCAACCCACAGCCCTGCAGTCATCTTTGGCACACGTGTCTTCACCCAATGAACCGCTGCCATGTCTGCCATTTATTCAAGAGCCAGTCCCAAAGACCTGGACATGTTTGTATCAGCAACCGAGATTGCTCCAGCTTGCATGCCTTCAGCCTCAAGGTTTCCTCTGGCCTGCCTGTCTTCAGCTACAGTGACTCATCCTGCAGATCATCCTTCAGCTATAGAGCCTCCGGTAGTCCATCATAAGTGCATGTCTTCAGTCCCGGAGTATACTGAGTATTTGCCTTCAGTTCATTAGACGCCTGTATCCTGCTTAGCCTCGCTGCCAATATCAGAGGTATACACCATCAGATCCTGCTGTATTTTCTTCTGCTCCAGCGATTCCTCCTGAATCCCAACCATTTACTGCCGATGAACGTCTAGCCTGCCTTTCTTTTGCTTCAGGAGGAGCACCAGAATGCCTGCCTTTTCCACAAGACGATTCTCCCAACTGCTTCACTTTAGCATCAGAGCCTCCTAAATATGCAGCATCAGAGTTTGAGACTTTTGCCAGCTCCCGCTTCAGAGTCATCAAGCTGGACCAAGTGATGAGTCAGAACCACTCACCTGGGTGTGCACAGGGGGTGGTGCAGACCGGCGTATTACCTACAGGACTTGTGCAAAAGAATTCCGCCAAGAAGCACCAGTTGGGTGCTAGTAGCCAAAGGAAGGGAATGACTGCTGCAGTTCAAAATGTGTCTGTTATTGCTCCTTCTGCGAGTGTGCCTGAAATACCAAGTACTGCGTCTATCACTCCTATCAGTATGCCAAACGTCCCTGCTGTTGTATCCCACGTGCAGCAAAGTGGCTACACGACTGTCACTAGGAGTACCAGCCTTGTACAACCCATTGGACTTCCAGGTCTTCAAGGCGTAGAACATGTGCAGTCAAACCTTAGTCACTTTCAACCACAAGCTTTTTCTCAGATGGATGACAGAAGAAAATCTGAACCTCTACCTCAGCCGCCACCTTCTCTAATGGCTGAACATAAACCTTTCCTGAAGCCAGCAATTTCCTCACCTCCCGCATGTCCGCTCTCGGCAGAAAGGCTAACAGGGCTTCTACCATTGTCTAAGGCATGTTGCACCAGCCTGCCTCCCTCCTCAAAGACTTATAAGTGTCCACTCCCAGTGACTGAGCTTCCTGGACCTTCCAACTCTGCTTCAGGTCCTGCAAGTCCTTCATGCCTTTCTTCGAACCATGAGTCTCTTCCTCACCAGAAGCCACCGTTTCCATCAGTGCCACCTCCAAAGACAAAGCTCTCCTATCATGGAAGGAAGAGGTTTTGTGCGGGTGACGGTCGCCTGGAGGCGGCCATGGGAGGGGGCATACTGTCGCGATTCGCTCCCTTCGCTCCCGTTCCCGCCACATGGGGGCAAGTTTTGGGGTTTATTCCCTACTGGACCTTTCCTCCGAACCTAATGCTACAGTACTGTGATGAATTGGGAGCGCTAAAACCTTATTTTTCAAGTTACTTCCGTTCCGGATCCATTCCAGGTTTTTGGCAGCCAGCATGCTACTTTGATCAAATGACTATGCTTCCCAGAATGCCTGGCTCACTGCTTCACCTTCTCACTTGCAGGACACGGTTGGGTGGAGGATAGGCAACACCTGTGGCTGCAGGTGCAGCAGGCGGCACACCTGAGGGGTGTGCTCGTTAAGCAGCTTTAAAAGCCTCAGTTTACTTCAGTTCAGCGCTGGTCATCGTTGCAGTGTTTCCTGTTGTGACTAGTCCCTTGTTCCTTGTTCTTAGCTTATGTACCTAGTTCCTAGTTCCTGTTTTCTTGTTCCTCCGCCCTGGATTTCGGATTCATGCGCTAAATTGATTTCTGCTCCCTTGATTCCCTTTTTGTCTTCCTCTGTTTGCAGGCAGCATTTCTCAGTGCTTTCCCCTTTTAGATGCAGCCCAGTTTGTCTGTGTTCTATATTTCTTTGACTTTGTCCTTTGCTGCTGTAAACCCGTATGCCTTAGCCTTCCTCTTAGATTAGCTTCCTGTCTTTTCCTTGGAGGGGTAGGGGGAAGTTTGCCTTGGTTATTTCGTTTTTCCCTGCTCCTGATCCTTACTTTCTATTGGGATCCATTCCATGTTTTCCATTGCACTTCTGCATTTATTTCCCATTTGATTATTAGGTGTGGTGTGCTGTTGTAGCTAGCTCCTGTGTGAATGCTTATGTTTTCCTCACTAATTTGTAATCACTATTCCAACTTAGGTATTTAGTTTTCCTCCCATTGCTGTTATAGCCTTTCTGGGTCCCAGTTTCATCAACAGGGTTCGTGGGCTTGCTGACATTCAAGAGGTTTATCTCGTCCTCGTGAGTACTGTTCTTTAGTTCCCTTATTTAATACCATCAAGAGTGTTAGTTCACAGATCCTGTCATTGCTTGCCCTCCACGTGGGTTTAGCGCTGTCAGTACCTGTAACAGCAATTGGGGGTAAGGCGCTTGCCGACTTTCCTCGCGGTCAGGTGCTTACCCCACATCCCTTTTCATATATTGGTTTTGTTGTCACACTCTATTTGCACTCCTGGGTTCTAGCATACATGAGTCGTTGTTCCTGTGTGCACGTAGTTTAATTCGAAGCTATTCACTGTGTGATTTAGTGCACATTTCCCTTGCCATATTCGCTGCCTTTGTACTCGCCTGACTAATCCTGACACTGTCCAATGGCAGTGGGTGCGCATGGACCAGAATCTTCCAGGTCCACCAATGTTACTCAGGGGATTTGATGGCCTCACCAGATGCCAACTGGCTATTGTAGAATTTAGCTGGAGGGTTGAATCCTATGTTAGTGAATGACAAACCAAATACTGAAATGTTTGCAGCGATCACAAGATCAGCTGGTAAGAAATCCTCAAAGTCATGGGTCAGGCAGTGCTACCAGCTGAAGATGGCAAAAGACTGGCGCTGCTGGTGCTGTCTAGTCCAGATCCAGAGTCGAGAGAGGGACCTGCTCTTACTGTGGAGAGCCTACTGCCCACTATGGTGCCTAGTGCAGCAGGATCGGTTTGCCAATAGGTGTAGAACCCCAACCTGCGGTGGAGGACACAGTAGTCTCAGACCTCAAGGGCCTGCCAAAGATAAGTGACTTGTCAACGTGGTTGTCCAACTCTGGCGGATATGTGTGAGCCGGCAGAGACACAGGCACATAGGGAAGCCCCTGGGTTGTTCAAGGTGTACTGGGAGAATGACCTCCTGTACTCAGAGCTGTGGCAAGGGCCAACAAGAGGTTGGTGGAGCTCCATTATCACAGGAGGTTTCTCCTGGGCTTGTCTCATAGCATTCCTTTGGCAGGTCACTTAGGAGTGGCCAAGACAGTTTATAGGATGTCTGTCCATTTTTACTGGCTGCAGATGGGTGTAAAAACAAAGGACCTGCCCAACTTTCCAAGCGTCCAGTAAGTCTGGCGGGGCAACAAAGCCCCCCTTAATTCCACTGCCAGTGATTGGCCGGCCTTTTGAGAGAATGGGCATGGACATTGTGGGTAGTTAGTACATTTCGATTGTGGTAGACCATACCACCCAGTACCAAGAGGCGTGACCCTTTAGAAGCATCAAAGCATTATTGGTAGCAAGAAATTTGATAGGGATATTCTGTCATGTGGGATTGCCCAAAGAAGTCATTTCTTAGAGGTGATCGAACTTCATATCAATGTATATGAAGGCTATGTGGGATGAATGAGTTGTTGCTTACAAGTTCTCCACAGCCTTTCACCCACAGACAAAAAGGCTGGTTGAGCAGTTCAATAAGACCCCGAAGGGCATGATAGGAAACTTAGAAGAGCACCTGAGGAGAAAATCAGATATTCTGCTGCCATGCTTTCTGTTTGTCTACCAGGTTGTGCCACAGGGCAGTGTAGGATTCAGCCCCTTTGAGTTCCTGTATGGTCATCCAGTTAGGGGTAAACTAAGCCTGGTGCAGGAAGGATGGGAGGGCAATCCCAAACTCCTTACTATGGCATAATGGATTATGTACTTGGCCTGAGATTCATGATGACCAAGTCCAGAGAACAGAACACTCAAAAGCCCAAGGCCAGCCACAAACTCATAATGCAGTGGCATTTCCAGAAGGCCACATTAACAGAGTATACTCCAGGACAGATTGGCTGGATTATGGAAACTGCCATACTGAGTGCACTTACGATAAGTAGGCTAGGCCCTATGTGGCGTTTGAGAATGAAAGGGGCCCCTAGGGGTCCCTCGTGCTATGGAAACAAGGCAGTGACCATACATGAATAGAAGCAAAAGATAGTATCAATTGGCCAATTCTGATCTCACGCCCCGCGACGTGAGTTTCCTAGACCTCGAGGGACGCAAGAGAGTGAATTACGTACATCAGTTACATATATACAAAATGCATATCATACAATCAGCAAAGTCATGTTCAACACCCGTCTGTATAAGGTTCCTTTGAACTCGGGATGACGATGGACATATCCGACGAGTATGACGATTATAATGCTTTCGATGTCTATTCTAGTAACAATGTGCAATTTAGAAAGTGCGGAGGCATCTTTTAGAACACGGTGGTTCTGTTCTTGGAAGCAATCTGTACACGGGTGAAGAGCCACATTCCAAGCTTTGCTATTTATGAGGTACTATTCGTGTCCTGGGAGCCGACACTTTCTAAAGCGTTTTGCGAGGGGGGCCGTAAGAGAAGCATAATTCAAGCCTTTAACTGTATTATCCTAACATATTCTACCATCGTACGAGACTGGCTGGCAGCTGTGAAGTGATTAAATGCCCTGCAGCTTCCTCCCAAGGCTACAGAGAGGGAGCGTGGGCATTCCTCTCTGGGCTACTCATGAGGAGTTTCAGCAAACTCTTCAGTCCCGTGACCTTGTCCTTTCATATTCAGACAACAATGTTAACAGTTGAGCAGAGTAAGCAGAATGCGCAAGAATTGCAAGCTGCAAAGCAGTTTTTAGACAAAAAGCAATGAGCAATGGTTAACAAGCAAAATGGCGATTCTTACTACATTTAAAATGGCCGCTCGTCGGTCAAGCATAGCAGTTCATATTTCTCCAATTCGGTGCATAAGACATTTGGCCCGCGGCCATCAAGTTACGTCTATCATTCAAATGAAGGGTATTCATTTTTCCAGATTGACAAACCCTCCTTTTGGCCGTGTGCCAAACGTCTTATTTATTCATTGTATCCTCCTCTTCTGAGGAGGAGTCTGGGGTATCTGCATCTGAATCATCTCCATCATTAATGTCTATCGCCATGAATTGTTTTACTATTTTTGTTTCCTCAGTGTCTCTGTTATTCCGGCCATGCGTTTGTTTTCCTCTCAACACCATGTGCATACATCCCTTAGTACATCCATCAGTTATTTCAGTGCATATTATTGGTAAGCATTGTATGCAACAGCAGCATGTTATGAATATCCCGAGTACCATCATTAGTATTGAAATTAACTTCCACCCCCAAGACCGCAATAATCCCCATAACCAGGATTCTATCCCCCAATCCCCTGCTTCAGTAGAGAGTGTGGAACTTATGACATGTAATTTCCGGATGGCTTTAAATATTGTAGGGGAGTAGTCATCTATATACACACAGCATGCAGTTTTTACAAGCTTGCAAACTCCCCTACGATCAACTAATATTATATCGAGAGCCATCCTGTTTTGAAGTGCCATCAGTCTTATTCCTTTTTCTTCTAACGTCATATTCAATAAAATATCCGTTGTGGAATCTATTGTTTTTTGTAATATTCCAGACAGTTTTCTTATATTGTAAGAGTTTTCTATTTGGGACAAGAACGGTATAAATGATTTGGCTGTATCCATTGCTATCATTCCATCCTCACTACTCCTTTGAGTTCTACCTTTTGTTCGTCTGGCTACTTCTGCTGTCTCCAAGAGGAACACTCCTGGAAACAGTAGACCTACGTAGCATGTACCTCCCCAGTTCCTAGGTAACCATGGATATGCTTTTTCTCCACATACAAAATAAACAGGGTCTCCCACGTACACATGTTCTATTTCATGTTTTAAAACCACTATGTTCAGGCAGTTGCTAAACGTTCCTACTTTACAGGAACCCTTTTTCTGTAGACATAGGGGAGCAGTTTTGGGGCTGTGATCCACTGCATAAGCAGGGGGCACAGCATCTTTGTTCCATTCATCCCTCATCCGAAATGTCATTACTGATGTTCTTTCTGCTGGCGGGGTTGGTCTATTCTGCCTATGTAATCTATCTAGTCTTGTTATTTTTTCGTGCATTCTTTCTCACGGGTTCTAGTGCAAATACACAAGCTTTTTGGAATATGGAACAACCCACAGGTCTCATGATTACTTCCTCAAATTCATTCATATTGGTCTCATCTAGCTGACCCGTATTACTCTTGTTCCATTTCCCAAAGAACATTGTACTTAACGATACTTCACAGGAATAAATCAATGGCAATGGTTGTGCATACCAGCCTATCCCTTTCCCACCGTGCTGTGGTAAATGGGCGCAAACCCAGCAATCTTTTTTCTTTAACACCGCATGGGTCATGTTCATGATGAGCACCAATGTATTGTTGCCGTAACCTTCTCTATGTCTTTCTTCCATTGGGGGCAAAGTACCAGTGATTACATGAACCGGGCTTTCAGTAGCTGTTTTAGGCAAAAGTGTTTCTAATGGGTGTACGTACTCCAGGAACCATAGTGTAATAGCTGTTATTGTTGGTACTATCATACTTAAGAAACAGAGGACCAATGTCCAAATCAGTACCTTATTCCTTTTACCATGCTTCTTCCCTAAATTTACAGTCTCTAAATCTATTATTATTTTTTTAGCAGGGGTGCAGGAGGAGGCTGAAACCGGTCTTGACTTGTTCTTCATCGTCCTTCTTCTTGCTGGCGAAGTTCGTCGTGAATGTCTCTCGTTCTTGATGCCAGAAAAGTTCAACAAAAAATGTCACAGTTCAATTCTCCCAGCCTTTTCACAGCCTGGATCATTTATCCACTCCCGAGCAAGATTAGTTGTTCTTTCTCCCACTGCTCAGACGATTTCTGATAGAGTACCATGTGCATCCAGCTTGTCCCGCTCTGGTTTAGGACACATGTACTCTATCAGCCTTAGTACTTATGTGTGTCCAGCTTGTCCTGCTCTGGCTCCTGACACATGTACTTTATAAGCGCACAGAGGAGCCGTGAGTTTTGAATTGTCCGACTTGCACAATTCTCACACTTCTCTCCTCTACGCCCCTGGTTCCTACTCCATCCGTGAGTAGAACCAAAGGCCAAAGAGAAAAGCACCAAAGATCTGTGGATCACTTTGCCTGTCGAGGCCGCAGATTATATCGATTAACTCCTGCTATTGTATGATCCGTGAATAGTGCCCTTGCATTTCCAGTATCAGGCTCAGTGTCAGCCTGTGGCACAATGATGGGCAGCAATGGGCGTCGTGGCAATGATGTAGTTTCTTTCTCTGGCTTTGGTGCATTCGCGAGAACTGGTGGGCGCCAAAGGGGTGCACGCATTGTTTCTGCTCGTGTTTGCAATGCAGGGTTTGTGTCGTTCGGCAGTGATGTTGTTTCCGCTGAGCAACGTTGGGGCACTTTTCACCCTTCCCCCTTACTGGCAGCCTCCTCAGGCTCTATTTCGAGTTTCACTTCTCGTTTGCGCTTTGTTTCAACTTTCACTTCTCGCTCAGGCTGATGCTGTGGCACTGGACTGGCAACAGTTTCTTTCGTTTCCGAGACAGTTGTCTTTTTCTCGTCGTCTGGATCAGGCAAAGTTTTCAGTGACGCTGGGAACCTTTTGGCATGGGTAGCATGGATCCATGTCTTGCGTCCGTCCACTCGGATGGCCGTCTGTGTTGCCAAAAGTACTTGATAGGGGCCGTGCCACCTGGGTGCTAATGCTGTCTTCCGTTCAAAGTTTCTGATTAGCACCCAGCTCCCAGGCTCCAGTGAGTGCCCCGGTCCTGTATATCGCATCAGCAACGCCTCCTGCACCTGCTGATGAATCAAACAAACTTTTGTATTAAAAGTCCACAGTAAGTGCTTAACATAGGATGCTCGACCTCACATAACTTTCTGGGCTGCGGTGCGCACCATACATTTGCTGGTCTCCCCATTATAACCTCATAAGGGGAGAGCCCAGTCTTAGCCTGCACAGACGTGCACATACACAACAGCGCTAGGGGTAATGCATCCACCCAACTCAACTTGCTCCCAGCGCAAATTTTCGCTATCTTTGACTTCAGGATTCCGTTGTGTCTCTCCACAAGCCTGGCAGAACTGGGATGCCTGGAACTGTGGAATCGCTTCTCTATTTGCAGACCTGCACAAATCTGTAGCACTACTGTGCCCACAAAGCGGGGGCCGTTGTCTGACCACAGGACACGAGGCAACCCAAACCGGGAGAAATACTCCTTCAGCATTACTTTTGCTGTGGACATGGCAGTACAGTCTTTTAAAGGATATGCCTCCACCCACTTGGTGATTGCACAGATTACCACTAAAACGTACTTGTAGTTCTGGCACCTTTCCATTTCTATGAAATCAAAATGGACCACCTCAAACTGCATAGAGGGTGGGCTGAAACTACCTGCTGGAGTCACGGTTCCATTTCCTACATTGTGTTGCAGGCACGTGATACAATTCTGCACTAGCCTTTATGCATTCTTTTTTATGTGCTCATTCTTCCATACTGTGGATAAATGCTGTACCATTTTCTTTGCGCAAATGTGGGTAGGGCTATGCGCCATTATAACCATTGCAGTTAGGTAACAATTTGGCAACATCCAGTTCTTTGTTTCCTTGTCCACCCAACATCCTTCCAAATCTATCTCAGCAGAGCCCTTATCCCACCCCTGAATCTCTTCGGTCGTGGCCTTAGCCTGCATTTCTTTGACTGTGGCAACTCCATTCTCTATCATACAAGGTACTTCCTCAGTCTGTACTGTCATCATTTTATTCTCCAAATCTGTGACTGTTTGCTTCGCGATCCTGTCTGCAAACGCGTTTCCCTCTCCCACTCTGCATGTTACTTTCTTATGCGCCTCGCACTTTACTATAGCTAGGCGCTTTGGAAACGTGAGCGTAGACAACAATCGCACAATCAAAGGGTCATGCTGAATCCTGGCTCCATGTGATGTCAAGAAAACCCTCTCAGCCCAAAGTCGGCCAAAATTGTGAACCACGCCAAAGGCGTACTGGCTGTCAGTATCAATATTTACGTTCAGATTCTCAGAGAGTTCACAGGCTTGGGTCAGTGCTATTATTTCTGCGGTTTGTGCCGAATGGTAGGGGATCCTTCTGCTCTCTACAACTCTCTTTAGGGTAGTAATTGCATATGCAGCCGTTGATGTGACATCAGGTAATTTAAAACAAGAGCCATTGCAAAATAACTCCCCATCTGGCTCTTTTTGTGGGATATAGCTCAAATCAATCCTTCCCTTTGTTTCTGCTCTTCAGTGATCATTAAACAATCATGGGATGGTGATTCGTTGTCACCAATTTCTGCTATGGGCAGTGGCATTAATTCTGCAGGATTCAATGCGCTACACCTCATAATTTGGATGTGGGGGGCAAACAAGATGAGCTCATATCTTGTCAGTCTAGCTGAGGTGAGGTGTTGCGTCTGCGTCCTATTTAATAGAACGTCTATAGCATGTGGCACCATCAGAATGAAAGTGTGCCCCAATACCATTCCTTCCGTTTGTTTCACTGTCGCAGCAGCCGCCGCGACGGATCGCAAACATCAGGGTAGTGCGTCCGCTACAGGGTCCAACGTGCAAGAAAAATAGCCGCACGGCCTATTTCTTCCACCTTGTTCCTGTGTCAAAACCGCCAATGCACATCCTTCACTCTCACTCACAAATAGTCTGAAGATCTTTTTATAATTAGGAGTGCCTAAAACTGGCGCAGCACACAATGCAACTTTCAATTGCTCAAACGCTTTCTGACATTCCTCATCCCACTGCAAAGGCATCTCTGCATCCTTTTTAGTCAATTTTATCATTGGCTTCACAATCAACGCAAAATTACTGATCCACTGCCGACAATAAGAGGCCATGCCTATTACAGCTCTCACTCCTTTTTGAGTTTTTGGAATAGGCATACTAGAAATACTTTTTATGCGTTCTGGTGTTAATCTTCTCCCTTCTTTCGAAAGTAAGTATCCCAAATAAGACACCTCCTTTTGATTATACTGGAATTTCTTCAAACTTGCCTTATGACCATAGGTCGCTAAATGTGTCAAGAGTAATACAGTACTTTCTTTGCAGATCTCTTTCGTGTCAGCAGCTAATAACAAGTCATCTATGTACTGCAAGAGTACGCAACCTTCGGGTAGTTCTAGCATGTCTAGCTGCTCTTTTAGCGCTCTGCTGTAAATGCTCAGGCTTTCTCTATATCCTTGTGGAATGCGTGTGAATGTGAATGATCGACCTCCTAGAGTGAACGCGAACAGATATCTATTGCTTTTATCCACTGGGATGCTAAAGAATGCGTTCTTCAAATCAACTACACTAAAGTATTCTGCAGTGGCCGGTATCATTGTCAGTATTGTTGTGACATCTGGGACCAAAGGGAATTGTGGGTCTACCACTTTGTTTAATGCGCGCAGATCAATTATGAAACAATAGGGTACTTCATTGCCTCCTTTCTTGTAAACTGGAAGAATCGGGCTGTTGCACATGCTCCCTGCAATTTCCTCAACCACCCCCAATCTCACCAGGTCAGTAACAATGCTTTTCAATCCCTTCTCACCTTCAACAGAAATTTTATACTGGGGAATTCGTGGTAGTGTTACACCTTCTTTCAAAGTTATTTTTGCTGGCTCTATTTTCAAGCATCCTACATCATTATAATTCATTGCCCACAGACAGGTTGGTCCTCCACTTAACTCTTCTGGCAACTCTTTTGACATGAATTCCGTCACCGGTGCATCGTGAGGCCACATCGTGAGGAACACCCCGTCTGCCGTACAATGTATGACTGCCCCCAATTTTCTCAACAAATTTAATCCTAACAAGTTCTCTCCACAATTATCTGTCAAAAGAAATGGACACTGCTCCATAAATGGTCCTATTGTAATTGGGACCGCTTCGGACATGGGGTTAATTACTGGTGTACCTGCAAACCCTACAGAAACATTCTTCTGCCCCGACAGTGGTATCTCCGGAACCAAGTGGTGGTCTACTGAACACTTCTGTGCCCCTGTATCTACAAGGAAATGGTGCTCCTTATTCCCGACTCTCATTTCTTCGTAGGGTCCTCTCTGATTCACGGGAATAGACACTGGTTCCGACCCCTGTCGTGGGCTGTCCTATCACGAAAATAACACATCGTCCGATGTGTAGTCACCGCTACTGCTATAATACGTGTTTGGTTGTGTATCAAAAATATTCCCATTACCCCCTCCATGTCCTCCACTCTGATAATTTCTCTGTTGGCCCTGCCCGCCCTGATTTTGGTTCGAAACACTTTGGTTCAATGTCTGGCTCTGTTGTGCTTGGTTTTGGCCATATGATTGGGTTTGAGTACCTCCATTGGTATATCCCTACTGCTGCTGCATGTTACTTCTGCTTGGGCCGTTCGACCCCTGATGTCCTCTATGAGGCCTTCTCTGACCAAACCCACCTCTATTCTGTAGGTGCGGGCATTGCGCTCGCCAGTGTCCTTCCTCCTTACAGTACGCACATTGATTTAATCCCAATGACACCCCATGCATATTATTCAAATTTCGCCGGCCTTGTGCATTACCTCTACCTCTATTGTATCCAATGACCTGCTGCAGTAACACCCGTACTATCGTTTACATCGCTTCCTTTCTCATCTCCAATGGGTACCCATTACATATCTCACTTACTTCTTTTACTGACGTTCTTTTGTTCGACATCCATCGCATTGTTTCCCTTACCCATACCTGCAATTTTTGTTTATCGCCTATCTGTCCCGGTACCGGCAAATGCTTTGTACCACCTGGAAAAACTCTCGGCCATGATTTTTTTATACTCAACCTTGACGCCTCCTTCCTACCTTTCTTAATAAACTCTCTACTATACTCAGGTGTAGCAAACATTTCAGCATATCTGTCTTCCATTTCATTTTTTACTTCAGTCAGTTTGTGCACATGTTTTCTTATATCCTCATCTCTTTGCTCACTGCGTGCTAACTTATTCAAATCTAACAACCGCTGTGGCGGTAAATTCCCAACTATCTTTTTCCATTCTCCCACCAGAATTTCCCCCATGCATTCCAACACTACCTGTCTCTCGTCTCTTCTTCGGTACCCATACAATGAGGCCAATGGTGCGTCATCATTTCCTTCTATGTACATTTCTGCCTCTTGTCGTAATTCAATCTTTCTCTCTTTGCTGATTGCGCTTCGAGTTACCCGTCCAAATCCTGTTCCTTCAGCCCCGCCTCTCGCCTCCCCAGTCTCAATCTCGACTACGGGAGGGGCGGATGGTGCGGAATCTGTCTCTAGAGCGGGAGGTGCGGATGGGACAAGTGACACAGGTGGCATCTGTGAAGGGCCTTGCTGGGTGCTGGGAAATTGTGTGTCCGCGGTCTGCGCTTTTGGGAGTGCTCGTGCTGTGGGCAGGGCTTGGGTTAACGCTTGCGTGAGGGGAAGTGCCCGGGCTGCGGGAGGGGGTATGAGAGCTATTGGTTGGGCCCGCGCAGTCACAGCTGGCGTGTTTGGTTTCGATTCTGGTTTTGGGCCTCGACCCGTGTTAGTTAACAAATGTTCCATTAATTCATCTGCTATGTGTAGTTCCCGCTGTGGGTATATTCTGTCTATGTTCATCTGGTCCCGTCTCCCTTCCCGTCTTAGACTCTCAGTCCACTCCTCCTCTTCCTTCTCTTCTGCTATCTCAAGCTTCGTTTTATACCTACGCGCATGCTTCTCTCTACTCCTTAGTCGGAGCATCGCTTCCCTCCTCCAATCTTTGACGGTCTCAAAAGCTGCAGGTCGCGCTTTCTTTCTAATCAGCACCCTCTCTAGGTTATCTATCCTCCCCATCTCAAAACTACCATTAATCGGCCACTGATGGTCGGGTTGCTTTCTAGTTTGCCTATGCCAAATTTCACAAAATATTTTTGCACCCACACCATATTTCGCATACATATCATAAGCCGGCGTTCCCCCAGGCGGAGCACTTTGGCCATATTCCAAGGACTGTCTACCGCAGCTGAAAAGCCCCGCTAAAGTGGACAGTACTACAGGCATGTTTCTTTAACCTTCCCCTTTGGTTAGCCACTTTTACCTGGACGTTTGAGTTTGCAAAATCAACACTCTACCAAAAATCAGGTTTCTCTTTGAATCGGGGAATGACACCTGATAAAACAAGTCGCCTGTTCTAACGCAAAGTCTCCCCACGTCGTGTCTGCGCTTCTCTGGCTTTTTCCTCGTCTCGGGACCCTCGCCTCCTTTGCCCTCTGGCCCGGTACGTCGATCAGGGATCATATGTGTGCAGATCTGCGGAAGGAATCTCTCCTCACTTCTACAGGGCGCCCTGTACACTTCTTGATCCCGGCTCGACCGTCCCGTCCTCGCCGTTCTTCCGCCTTTACTCCGTTACAACGTATACGATGGGGTAAGTGGGGGAGGGTCCCTATTCGGGCGCCATCTTGAAAGGGCCCCTAGGGGTCCCTCGTGCTATGGAAACAAGGCAATGACCATACACGAAAAGATGCGCCAGACACGAGGTTTCAAATTCCCAATGCTAGGGTTTATTGCAAGCAAAAGATGGTATCAATTGGCCAATTCTGATCTCATGCCCCGCGACGTGAGTTTCCTAGACCTCGAGGGACGCAAGAGAGCGAATTACGTACATCAGTTACATATATACAAAATGCATATCATACAATCAGCAAAGTCATGTTCAACACCCCTCTGTATTAAGTTCCTTTGAACTCGGGATGACGATGGACATATCCGACGAGTATGACGATTATAATGCTTTCGATGTCTATTCTAGTAACAATGTGCAATTTAGAAAGTGCTGAGGCATCTTTTAGAACACGGTGGTTCTGTTCTTGGAAGCAATCTGTACACGGGTGAAGAGCCACATTCCAAGCTTTGCTATTTATGAGGTACTATTCGTGTCCTGGGAGCCGACACTTTCTAAAGGGTTTTGCGAGGGGGGCCGTAAGAGAAGCATAATTCAAGCCTTTAACTGTATTATCTTAACATATTCTACCATCGTACAAGACTGGCTGGCAGCTGTGAAGTGATTAAATACCCTGCAGCTTCCTCCCAAGGCTACAGAGAGGGAGCGTGGGCATTCCTCTCTGGGCTACTCATGAGGAGTTTCAGCAAACTCTTCAGTCCCGTGACCTTGTCCTTTCATATTCAGACAACAATGTTAACAGTTGAGCAGAGTAAGCAGAATGCGCAAGAATTGCAAGCTGCAAAGCAGTTTTTAGACAAAAAGCAATGAACAATGGTTAACAAGCAAAATGGCGATTCTTACTACATTTAAAATGGCCGCTCGTCGGTCAAGCATAGCAGTTCATATTTCTCCAATTCTGTGCATAAGACGGTTGGCCCGCGGCCATCAAGTTACGTCTATCATTCAAATGAAGGGTATTCATTTTTCCAGATTGACAAACCCTCCTTTTGGCCGTGTGCCAAACCTCTTATTTATTCATTGTATCCTCCTCTTCTGAGGAGGAGTCTGGGGTATCTGCATCTGAATCATCTCCATCATTAATGTCTATCGCCATGAATTGTTTTACTATTTTTGTTTCCTCAGTGTCTCTGTTATTCCGGCCATGCGTTTGTTTTCCTCTCAACACCATGTGCATACATCCCTTAGTACATCCATCAGTTATTTCAGTGCATATTATTGGTAAGCATTGTATGCAACAGCAGCATGTTATGAATATCCCGAGTACCATCATTAGTATTGAAATTAACTTCCACCCCCAAGACCGCAATAATCCCCATAACCAGGATTCTATCCCCCAACCCCCTGCTTCAGTAGAGAGTGTGGAACTTATGACATGTAATTTCCGGATGGCTTTAAATATTGTAGGGGAGTAGTCATCTATATACACACAGCATGCAGTTTTTACAAGCTTGCAAACTCCCCTACGATCAACTAATATTATATCGAGAGCCATCCTGTTTTGAAGAGCCATCAGTCTTATTCCTTTTTCTTCTAACGTCATATTCAATAAAATATCCGTTGTGGAATCTATTGTTTTTTGTAATATTCCAGACAGTTTTCTTATATTGTAAGTGTTTTCTATTTGAGACAAGAACGGTATAAATGATTTGGCTGTATCCATTGCTATCATTCCATCCTCACTACTCCTTTGAGTTCTACCTTTTGTTCGTCTGGCTACTTCTGCTGTCTCCAAGAGGAACACTCCTGGAAACAGTAGACCTAGGTAGCATGTACCTCCCCAGTTCCTAGGTAACCATGGATATGCTTTTTCTCCACATATAAAATAAACAGGGTCTCCCACGTACACAGGTTCTATTTCATGTTTTAAAACCACTATGTTCAGGCAGTTGCTAAACGTTCCTACTTTACAGGAACCCTTTTTCTGTAGACATAGGGGAGCAGTTTTGGGGCTGTGATCCACTGCATAAGCAGGGGGCACAGCATCTTTGTTCCATTCATCCCTCATCCGAAATGTCATTACTGATGTTCTTTCTGCTGGCGGGGTTGGTCTATTCTGCCTGTGTAATCTATCTAGTCTTGTTATTTTTTCGTGTATTCTTTCTCACGGGTTCTAGTGCAAATACACGAGCTTTTTGGAATATGGAACAACCCACAGGTCTCATGATTACTTCCTCAAATTCATTCATATTGGTCTCATCTAGCTGACCCGTATTACTCTTGTTCCATTTCCCAAAGAACATTGCACTTAACGATACTTCACAGGAATAAATCAATGGCAATGGTTGTGCATACCAGCCTATCCCTTTCCCACCGTGCTGTGGTAAATGGGCGCAAACCCAGCAATCTTTTTTCTTTAACACCGCATGGGTCATGTTCATGATGAGCACCAATGTATTGTTGCTGTAACCTTCTCTATGTCTTTCTTCCATTGGGGGCAAAGTACCAGTGATTACATGCACCGGGCTTTCAGTAGCTGTTTTAGGCAAAAGTGTTTCTAATGGGTGTACGTATTCCAGGAACCATAGTGTAATAGCTGTTATTGTTGGTACTATCATACTTAAGAAACAGAGGACCAATGTCCAAATCAGTACCTTATTCTTTTTACCATGCTTCTTCCCTAAATTTACAGTCTCTAAATCTATTATTATTTTTTTAGCAGGGGTGCAGGAGGAGGCTGAAACCGGTCTTGACTTGTTCTTCATCGTCCTTCTTCTTGCTGGCGAAGTTCGTCGTGAATGTCTCTCGTTCTTGATGCCAGAAAAGTTCAACAAAAAATGTCACAGTTCAATTCTCCCAGCCTTTTCACAGCCTGGATCATTTATCCACTCCCGAGCAAGATTAGTTGTTCTTTCTCCCACTGCTCAGACGATTTCTGATAGAGTACCATGTGCATCCAGCTTTTCCCGCTCTGGTTTAGGACACATGTACTCTATCAGCCTTAGTACTTATGTGCGTCCAGCTTGTCCTGCTCTGGCTCCTGACACATGTACTTTATAAGCGCACAGAGGAGCCGTGAGTTTTGAATTGTCCGACTTGCACAATTCTCACACTTCTCTCCTCTACGCCCCTGGTTCCTACTCCGTCCGTGAGTAGAACCAAAGGCCAAAGAGAAAAGCACCAAAGATCTGTGGATCACTTTGCCTGTCGAGGCCGCAGATTATATCGATTAACTCCTGCTATTGTATGATCCGTGAATAGTGCCCTTGCATTTCCAGTATCAGGCTCAGTGTCAGCCTGTGGCACAATGATGGGCAGCAATGGGCGTCGTGGCAATGATGTAGTTTCTTTCTCTGGCTTTGGTGCATTCGCGAGAACTGGTGGGCGCCAAAGGGGTGCACGCATTGTTTCTGCTCATGTTTGCAATGCAGGGTTTGTGTCGTTCGGCAGTGATGTTGTTTCCGTTGAGCAACGTTGGGGCACTTTTCACCCTTCCCCCTTACTGGCAGCCTCCTCAGGCTCTATTTCGAGTTTCACTTCTCGTTTGCGCTTTGTTTCAACTTTCACTTCTCGCTCAGGCTGATGCTGTGGCACTGGACTGGCAACAGTTTCTTTCGTTTCCGAGACAGTTGTCTTTTTCTCGTCGTCTGGATCAGGCAAAGTTTTCAGTGACGCTGGGAACCTTTTGGCATGGGTAGCATGGATCCATGTCTTGCGTCCGTCCACTCGGATGACCGTCTGTGTTGCCAAAAGTACTTGATAGGGGCCGTGCCACCTGGGTGCTAATGCTGTCTTCCGTTCAAAGTTTCTGATTAGCACCCAGCTCCCAGGCTCCAGTGAGTGCCCCGGTCCTGTATATCGCATCGGCAACGCCTCCTGCACCTGCTGATGAATCAAACAAACTTTTGTATTAAAAGTCCACAGTAAGTGCTTAACATAGGATGCTCGACCTCACATAATTTTCTGGGCTGCGGTGCGCACCATACATTTGCTGGTCTCCCCATTATAACCTCATAAGGGGAGAGCCCAGTCTTAGCCTGCACAGACGTGCACATACACAACAGTGCTAGGGGTAATGCATCCACCCAACTCAACTTGCTCCCAGCGCAAATTTTCGCTATCTTTGACTTCAGGATTCCGTTGTGTCTCTCCACAAGCCCGGCAGAACTGGAATGCCTGGAACTGTGGAATCGCTTCTCTATTTGCAGACCTGCACAAATCTGTAGCACTACTGTGCCCACAAAGCGGGGGCCGTTGTCTGACCATAGGACACGAGGCAACCCAAACCGGGAGAAATACTCCTTCAGCATTACTTTTGCTGTGGACATGGCAGTACAGTCTTTTAAAGGATATGCCTCCACCCACTTGGTGATTGCACAGATTACCACTAACACGTACTTGTAGTTCTGGCACCTTTCCATTTCTATGAAATCAAAATGGACCACCTCAAACTGCATAGAGGGTGGGCCGAAACTACCTGCTGGAGTCACGGTTCCATTTCCTACATTGTGTTGCAGGCACGTGATACAATTCTGCACTAGCCTTTATGCATTCTTTTTTATGTGCTCATTCTTCCAAACTGTGGATAAATGCTGTACCATTTTCTTTGCGCAAATGTGGGTAGGGCTATGCGCCATTATAACCATTGCAGTTAGGTAACAATTAGGCAACATCCAGTTCTTTGTTTCCTTGTCCACCCAACATCCTTCCAAATCTAACTCAGCAGAGCCCTTAGCCCACCCCTGAATCTCTTCGGTCGTGGCCTCAGCCTGCATTTCTTTGACTGTGGCAACTCCATTCTCTATCATACAAGGTACTTCCTCAGTCTGTACTGTCATCATTTTATTCTCCAAATCTGTGACTGTTTGCTTCGCAATCCTGTCTGCAAACGCGTTTCCCTCTCCCACTCTGCATGTTACTTTCTTATGCGCCTCACACTTTACTATAGCTAGGCGCTTTGGAAACGTGAGCGTAGACAACAATCGCACAATCAAAGGGCCATGCTGAATCCTGGCTCCATGTGATGTCAAGAAAACCCTCTCAGCCCAAAGTCGGCCAAAATTGTGAACCACGCCAAAGGCGTACTGGCTGTCAGTATCAATATTTACGTTCAGATTCTCAGAGAGTTCACAGGCTTGGGTCAGTGCTATTATTTCTGCGGCTTGTGCCGAATGGTAGGGGATCCTTCTGCTCTCTACAACTCTCTTTAGGGTAGTAATTGCATATGCAGCCGTTGATGTGCCATCAGGTGATTTAAAACAAGAGCCATTGCAAAATAACTCCCCATCTGGCTCTTTTTGTGGGATATAGCTCAAATCAATCCTTCCCTTTGTTTCTTCTCTTCAGTGATCATTAAACAATCATGGGATGGTGATTCGTTGTTACCAATTTCTGCTATGGGCAGTGGCATTAATTCTGCAGGATTCAATGCGCTACACCTCATAATTTGGATGTGGGGGGCAAACAAGATGAGCTCATATCTTGTCAGTCTAGCTGAGGTGAGGTGTTGCGTCTGCGTCCTATTTAATAGAAAGTCTATAGCATGTGGCACCATCAGAATGAAAGTGTGCCCCAATACCATTCCTTCCGTTTGTTTCACTGTCGCAGCAGCCGCCGCGACGGATCGCAAACATCAGGGTAGTGCGTCCGCTACAGGGTCCAACGTGCAAGAAAAATAGCCGCACGGCCTATTTCTTCCACCTTGTTCCTGTGTCAAAACCGCCAATGCACATCCTTCACTCTCACTCACAAATAGTCTGAAGATCTTTTTATAATTAGGAGTGCCTAAAACTGGCGCAGCACACAATGCAACTTTCAATTGCTCAAACGCTTTCTGACATTCCTCATCCCACTGCAAAGGTATCTCTGCATCCTTTTTAGTCAATTTTATCATTGCCTTCACAATCAACGCAAAATTACTGATCCACTGCCGACAATAAGAGGCCATGCCTATTACAGCTCTCACTCCTTTTTGAGTTTTTGGAATAGGCATACTAGAAATAATTTTTATGCGTTCTGGTGTTAATCTTCTCCCTTCTTTCGAAAGTAAGTATCCCAAATAAGACACCTCCTTTTGATTATACTGGAATTTCTTCAAACTTGCCTTATGACCATAGGTCGCTAAATGTGTCAAGAGTAATACAGTACTTTCTTTGCAGATCTCTTTCGTGTCAGCAGCTAATAACAAGTCATCTATGTACTGCAAGAGTACGCAACCTTCGGGTAGTTCTAGCATGTCTAGCTGCTCTTTTAGCGCTCTGCTGTAAATGCTCAGGCTTTCTCTATATCCTTGTGGAATGCGTGTGAATGTGAATGATCGACCTCCTAGAGTGAACGCGAACAGATATCTATTGCTTTTATCCACTGGGATGCTAAAGAATGCGTTCTTCAAATCAACTACACTAAAGTATTCTGCAGTGGCCGGTATCATTGTCAGTATTGTTGTGACATCTGGGACCAAAGGGAATTGTGGGTCTACCACTTTGTTTAATGCGCGCAGATCAATTATGAAACAATAGGGTACTTCATTGCCTCCTTTCTTGTAAACTGGAAGAATCGGGCTGTTGCACATGCTCCCTGCAATTTCCTCAACCACCCCCAATCTCACCAGGTCAGTAACAATGCTTTTCAATCCCTTCTCACATTCAACAGAAATTTTATACTGGGGAATTCGTGGTAGTGTTACACCTTCTTTCAAAGTTATTTTTGCTGGCTCTATTTTCAAGCATCCTACATCATTATAATTCATTGCCCACAGACAGGTTGGTACTCCACTTAACTCTTCTGGCAACTCTTTTGACATGAATTCCGTCACCGGTGCATCGTGAGGCCACATCGTGAGGAACACCCCGTCTGCCGTACAATGTATGACTGCCCCCAATTTTCTCAACAAATTTAATCCTAGCAAGTTCTCTCCACAATTCTCTGTCAAAAGAAATGGACACTGCTCCATAAATGGTCCTATTGTAATTGGGACAGCTTCGGACATGGGGTTAATTACTGGTGTACCTGCGAACCCTACAGAAACATTCTTCTGCCCCGACAGTGGTATCTCCGGAACCAAGTGGTGGTCTATTGAACACTTCTGTGCCCCTGTATCTACAAGGAAATGGTGCTCCTTATTCCCGACTCTCATTTCTTCGTAGGGTCCTCTCTGATTCACGGGAATAGACACTGGTTCCGACCCCTGTCGTGGGCTGTCCTATCGCAAAAAAACCACATCGTCCGATGTGTAGTCACCGCTACTGCTATAATACGTGTTTGGTTGTGTATCAAAAATATTCCCATTACCCCCTCCATGTCCTCCACTCTGATAATTTCTCTGTTGGCCCTGCCCGCCCTGATTTTGGTTCGAAACACTTTGGTTCAATGTCTGGCTCTGTTGTGCTTGGTTTTGGCCATATGATTGGGTTTGAGTACCTCCATTGGTATATCCCTGCTGCTGCTGCATGTTACTTCTGCTTGGGCCGTTCGACCCCTGATGTCCTCTATGAGGCCTTCTCTGACCAAACCCACCTCTATTCTGTAGGTGCGGGCATTGCGCTCGCCAGTGTCCTTCCTCCTTACAGTACGCACATTGATTTAATCCCAATGACACCCCATGCATATTATTCAAATTTCGCCGGCCTTGTGCATTACCTCTACCTCTATTGTATCCAATGACCTGCTGCAGTAACACCCTTACTATCGTTTACATCGCTTCCTTTCTCATCTCCAATGGGTACCCATTACATATCTCACTTACTTCTTTTACTGACGTTCTTTTGTTCGACATCCATCGCATTGTTTCCCTTACCCATACCTGCAATTTTTGTTTATCGCCTATCTGTCCCGGTACCGGCAAATGCTTTGTACCACCTGGAAAAACTCTCGGCCATGATTTTTTTATACTCAACCTTGACGCCTCCTTCCTACCTTTCTTAATAAACTCTCTACTATACTCAGGTGTAGCAAACATTTCAGCATATCTGTCTTCCATTTCATTTTTTACTTCAGTCAGTTTCTGCACATGTTTTCTTATATCCTCATCTCTTTGCTCACTGCGTGCTAACTTATTCAAATCTAACAACCGCTGTGGCGGTAAATTCCTAACTATCTTTTTCCATTCTCCCACCAGAATTTCCCCCATGCATTCCAACACTACCTGTCTCTCGTCTCTTCTTCGGTACCCATACAATGAGGCCAATGGTGCCGTCTCATCATTTCCTTCTATGTACATTTCTGCCTCTTGTCGTAATTCAATCTTTCTCTCTTTGCTGATTGCGCTTCGAGTTACCCGTCCAAATCCTGTTCCTTCAGCCCCGCCTCTCGCCTCCCCAGTCTCAATCTCGACTACGGGAGGGGCGGATGGTGCGGAATCTGTCTCTAGAGCGGGAGGTGCGGATGGGACAAGTGACACAGGTGGCATCTGTGAAGGGCCGTGCTGGGTGCTGGGAAATTGTGTGTCCGCGGTCTGCGCTTGTGGGAGTGCTCGTGCTGTGGGCAGGGCTTGGGTTAACGCTTGCGTGAGGGGAAGTGCCCAGGCTGCGGGAGGGGGTATGAGAGCTATTGGTTGGGCCCGCGCAGTCACTGCTGGCGTGTTTGGTTTCGATTCTGGTTTTGGGCCTCGACCCGTGTTAGTTAACAAATGTTCCATTAATTCATCTGCTATGTGTAGTTCCCGCTGTGGGTATATTCTGTCTATGTTCATCTGGTCCCGTCTCCCTTCCCGTCTTAGACTCTCAGTCCACTCCTCCTCTTCCTTCTCTTCTGCTATCTCAAGCTTCGTTTTATACCTACGCGCATGCTTCTCTCTACTCCTTAGTCGGAGCATCGCTTCCCTCCTCCAATCTTTGACGGTCTCAAAAGCTGCAGGTCGCGCTTTCTTTCTAATCAGCACCCTCTCTAGGTTATCTATCCTCCCCATCTCAAAACTACCATTAATCGGCCACTGATGGTCGGGTTGCTTTCTAGTTTGCCTATGCCAAATTTCACAAAATATTTTCGCACCCACACCATATTTCGCATACATATCATAAGCCGGCGTTCCCCCAGGCGGAGCACTTTGGCCATATTCCAAGGACTGTCTACCGCAGCTGAAAAGCCCCGCTAAAGTGGACAGTACTACAGGCATGTTTCTTTAACCTTCCCCTTTGGTTAGCCACTTTTACCTGGACGTTTGAGTTTGCAAAATCAACACTCTACCAAAAATCAGGTTTCTCTTTGAATCGGGGAATGACTCACCTGATAAAACAAGTCGCCTGTTCTAACGCAACGTCTCCCTACGTCGTGTCTGCGCTTCTCTGGCTTTTGCCTCGTCTCGGGACCCTCGCCTCCTTTGCCCTCTGGCCCGGTATGTCGATCAGGGATCATATGTGTGCAGATCTGCGGAAGGAATCTCTCCTCACTTCTACAGGGCGCCCTGTACACTTCTTGATCCCGGCTCGACCGTCCCGTCCTCGCCGTTCTTCCGCCTTTACTCCGTTACAACGTATACGATGGGGTAAGTGGGGGAGGGTCCCTATTCGGGCGCCATCTTGAAAGGGCCCCTAGGGGTCCCTCGTGCTATGGAAACAAGGCAATGACCATACACGAAAAGATGCGCCAGACACGAGGTTTCAAATTCCCAATGCTAGGGTTTATTGCAAGCAAAAGATAGTATCAATTGGCCAATTCTGATCTCACGCCCCGCAACTTGAGTTTCCTAGACCTCGAGGGACGCAAGAGAGCGAATTACGTACATCAGTTACATATATACAAAATGCATATGATACAATCAGCAAAGTCATGTTCAACACCCCTCTGTATTAAGTTCCTTTGAACTCGGGATGACGATGGACATATCCGACGAGTATGACGATTATAATGCTTTCGATGTCTATTCTAGTAACAATGTGCAATTTAGAAAGTGCAGAGGCATCTTTTAGAACACAGTGGCTCTGTTCTTGGAAGCAATCGGTACACGGGGGAAGAGCCACATTCCAAGCTTTGCTATCTATGAGGTACTATTCGTGTCCTGGGAGCCGACACTTTCTAAAGGGTTTTGCGAGGGGGGGGCGTAAGAGAAGCATAATTCAAGCCTTTAACTGTATTATTCTAACATATTCTACCATCGTACGAGACTGGCTGGTGGCTGTGAAGTGATTAAATGCCCTTCAGCTTCCTCCCAAGGCTACAGAGAGGGAGCGTGGGCATTCCTCTCTGGGCTACTCATGAGGAGTTTCAGCAAACTCTTCAGTCCCGCGACCTTGTCCTTTCATATTCAGACAACAATGTTAACAGTTGAGCAGAGTAAGCAGAATCCGCAAGAATTGCAAGCTGCAAAGCAGTTTTTAGACAAAAAGCAATGAGCAATGGTTAACAAGCAAAATGGCGATTCTTACTACATTTAAAATGGCCGCTCGTCGGTCAAGCATAGCAGTTCATATTTCTCCAATTCGGTGCATAAGACGGTTGGCCCATGGCCATCAAGTTACGTCTATCATTCAAATGAAGGGTATTAATTTTTCCAGATCGACAAGAAGATCAGTGAGTTTAACTACCTCATTGACACAAAGACCCCAAGGCAGACGCACAGGGTCTTTCATGTTAACCGGTTGAAGTCTCATTGCAGACGGACGATGAGACTGAGGCAGAGACAGATCCCCTCCCAGACATGTTGCATGCAGAGTCCTCTGGTGGGTCTCTAGAAGGAGTTCAAATCGCCCCAAACCTGAGTGAATAGCAACTGAGGGACTGCAAGCAGCTGCTGGTTCAGTACGCATGTCTGTTCTCATTGACCCGAGGTCAAATGGATTGGTGCATCCATGATATTAACACTGAGGACAGTTAACTGGTGAAGAGCTGAATTCATCTCATTTAAGGTAAATGACATCATCAAAGAGAAGGTCTCCAAGATGATGGGTTTAGGGGTGATTGAGCATTCCCACATCCCCTGGGCTAGTCCATTGGTACTGGCCCTTACAAGTTCAGTAGTGGGAAAACCGAAGTGCATTTATGTGTGGACTACAGGGGGCACAATTCTGTCATGAAGACAGATGCACAACCCATGCCTCAGGCAGATGAACTGATTGACCTGTTAGGCACTGGCCCATTTCTGAGTGCCTTTGAGCTCACAGTGGGCTACTTGCAGGTTGGCCTAACAGACAAAGATAAAGAGAGGTCAGCCACGCCAGAAGGGCACTGCCCAATTACAGTGATGCCCTTTGGCTTAATTAATGCCCCTGCACCCTTCAGAAGTTGGTGAACCAGGTCCATCTGTGTTAGAGGACTTTAGCATTTCCTCTCTTGAAGAAGTTGCTGTCTTTAGCCATATCTGAGAAGACCATATATCCCACCTGAAGCAGGTGCCTATAGCCATGTAGAAGTCTAGCTTGACTATAAAGGCATCCAAGTGCCAGATAGCACAGAGTGCCATTACTTACATGGGACACCAAGTGGGTGGCTGTAAGAAACAGTCTCTTGAGACGAAAGTCCAAACAGTGGTGGACTGGCATTATCCAGACTCAGGTGAGGGCCTTCCTGGCCCTCAGCAGTTACGACAGGTCTTTCAACAAGGGATATGGGACACTTGCCCTTCCGCTCAATGATGTAACATCCAAAAAGATGCCAAAGAAGGTCACTTGGGCTCTGTCTGCCAAACCTTCTTCCAGAGCCTAAAGCTTGGGTTTGTGCAAGGCTCCAGTTCTGACAATCCTTGATTCCTAATTGGTGAAGTGTTAGCACAGTTAAACCCTGAGTCTCATTTTATCGTCCAAATGGCCCATAGACCTCTGAGGTGGCTTATGAGTATGCAGGGTGAGAATCCCAAGTTGTTGCATTGGTACAGGGATTGGACATGGACAGCGAACACAAACATGGGTCGCAGCACTCTAATACAGAGGCCCTCAGTAGATAGTTTTGCCTTGAGGATAAGCCAGACCCTTAGAAGGGTGAGTCTGAACCTTTTTGGCTGCTGGGTGTGAATTGCCATCTGGCAAGGGTTGAAAGAAATGTATAAGTAAAGTAAATGATGCAGGTAATTCCATTTCATGAGGGAGATCTGCTGTTCCCTTTTATAAAACTCCATTCTAGAAAAGTATTGTACACCTGTGCACTGCTGTCTCAGTAGTCTGATAGCAGGAACTGCCCTACAGTGGCTGAGAGCAGGTTGAGGTCACAGGTGCCCTCTTGACAACTTCAGTGACAGCCAAGTATGTGCCACACAGGGGCTGAATTTGATAAATGCACACTGTTCCAAAAACTGCATAACTATAAGGATTGATTCTGTCTTGGTGGTGCATTACAATGTAGAAATAAGCCATACCTGAGTTAGAGTATGGAGGCCAGCATCTTGCGTAGTTATCCCACATTAACATAATATCACACAAATGTCACCCCTGTGGGCCCTGTGGGCCCAGTTCAGCTCTGGAAGGATTATGTGTATTTGTTCCATGCAAGACTCCCTCTTCCCACTGGCAGGACTGTAGCCATGGGAAATTGCCTCTCTTTGTTTTTTGTAAGGGCAGGTAAGACCCTTTCCCCAGTGACAGTCAACCTTTTTGGGCCTTGGAGTAATTTGACAATGGGTGTTGGTAAGCAGAAACAGACAAACAAGATAAGTGCCACAATGTGAAAAGGTACTCTCTCTAAATACCTGACTAAAATAACTGGAATGCAGGCATAATCCTTTGCATTGCTTAGGACCTTACTCCTCCTGATGACACATGGCTGGATTGACACCATAGCCCAGTTGTTGGAAAAACACAGTGCTGCCTATTTCATCTTTATTTATGTTAGTGGCCTTCTTTCCATTCACTTCTTTAATTGAGGCCACTTTTCAGAAGGGTGTATGAAATTAATGCAAGCAAAACTGGGAATAGAGACACTGCTCCCCCCAACATCTCTGCTCCTTTGAAATTCCGTGCCATGGCACCTACTCTTGATGTCTGAGCTCTCTCATTCTTCCCATGTGGGCCACTGGCTCTTGTTCCCTGGCCCTTGAGAGCAGGCGGGGAGTGAGGATTTGATGAGTGCCTGAGTTTCTAACATGATATCCTTCCTGTGGCCCTCCTTTGCCCCTGGTTTTCCTGACACGCACAAAATGTTCTGATTACTAAACAGGCTAAAATTCCCGTTACCAGTTTCCTAGGTGCTGTCTTGTGGATCGTGATCCCTGAGGTAGTAGAGCTGTGACCCTTTGTATTTGTATTCCAGAAATTCCCTGACTTAAAATTATTGTTTGGAATTGACCTCAGGGTTAGTTGCCAGTGATAGAGATCTGGGATACATGTGGGAAGATGTGCGTATTTAAAGAAGGCAGACATTGAGAAATGGGTGGATGCAAAGATGTTAGGGTAGTGATAGTGTAGAACATTGCACAAATAGGTTCTGGCTAGGACGCAGGCATGGCTTGTCCCCTGAGAGACAGATGGGCAAATAATCAGTCATGGTGGACCGACTGTCTTGTGGAGTTTCCTCTTCCTCTAAACTTTGAACAGAACTAACCCTGTCGCGGCACGAGGAGCTAAACGATAAGGACATGTTCTCTTCATCACAGCCTTCTCCTAGTCCTCACCACATTTCTTCCCCATTTGACCCCCTTGGATCAGTGTGCGACTGAGTTCTTCTACAGCACGATTCGTCTGCGGGTGGTACAATTATGCCTTATGATGGGACACACCGACCCCTCGCAGGAAATCTCCAGGCAACTTCGAAGGAAACTGGACACCATTGTCTGTGAGCAACTTGGCTGGAAACCACTCCCTCTGAAACACTGCATCGAGGAAATTCAGCACAGCCCGCAAATCCACTTCTCTGACAATCTTTACATCTACCCACTTAGAGTACAGATCCAACAACACCAAAATGTACCTTCCTCTCCCTCCCAAATCAGACAAAGGACCCAAAGCATCCACTGCAACATATTCCCAAGGCATGGAACACAAATTCAAAGGATGAACATAGTTTCTCAAAACCTTACCTGCCTCCCCATACGTAACACAATTCCTTACCATATCCTCTACCTCAACATCAATTTTGGGTCACCAATAATCTCCTCTCAGACTCCCCTTGCACTTTGTCATCCTCAGATGGCCCTCATGCACCTATTCTAACAGCCTTTCTATTACCCCTCAGGGAGAACCACTTTTCCCCCCTTACACAAGAAATCTCCTTTCACACTCAACTCGTCGCAAACTTTATGCAATTGTCTAAAACATTAATCATCACCAGCTTCCTTCCTCCGCCCTTCTCGCACTCTACTGACAATGTCTGTAAGAGTGGCATCCTCCTTGAGGACTCCCCTCCATTCTTATCGACTAAGCATCCCCTCACACACCAGAAATACCTCCTCTTCCCCTTCAACATCACAATCTTCCTCCACTCCCACTACTGGAGAACTTTCTGCCCTTGCCACATCTGCCACTCCCTTGTCCCTTCATGAAACAAGTGCAACCTTGAAGTTGTGTGGTTACATAGAAGCTACGCATTTCATAATAGGTCCTGACACCCCGTTCAGTCCTTTGGTC
Source organism: Ambystoma mexicanum (assembly GCF_040938575.1). NCBI lineage: Eukaryota > Metazoa > Chordata > Amphibia > Caudata > Ambystomatidae > Ambystoma > Ambystoma mexicanum. The sequence goes on from NC_090922.1 coordinate 383,924,988, forward strand.
ATGAACACTTCCATGAGGGGCTTGTAGTCACTAAGTACGTTGAACTCCCTCACCCAGCAGAACACTCTGAATTTGTTCACCGGCTAGAACACACCGAAGGCCTTATTCTGTATAACATACCTTCTATCAAATTCTCTTAGTGCCCTTGAAGCAAAGTAATCTCTGTACATCTATCCATAGAATGCGGAACAAACTTGGTATAACATTCAACTAAGCTCAGGAAAGACATGACACCTTTATTTTTACGGGGCCTACTCACACCCTGGATTGCTGCAACCAACTGCCCTTTGGGCTCGACAGGAGGATGTCGGGAGGATAGCTCAGCGGCAACCTGCTCGCCTTGGAAGCAAGACGACATGGAGCCATCCAGGTTCGATCCCCGGGTCCATGCTTAGAAACCTCTCGGTATTAAGCACGTTATAAATAACCTATCATATCACCTGCCTCACTCAGGGTATGCCCAAGATAATCAATTGATGTGCTAAAGAGCTTACACTTGTGTTTCTTCAAAGTCAAACCAGCCTCTCTGATGATCTTGAGAACTCTGCGTAGCTCACATCATGCTCCTCCTCTGTCGCTCCTGTCACTAGAATGTCATTTTGAAAGAAAAACACTCCTGTTTCTCCCTTGCAAAGAGCATGCATCATCTCAGAAATAAAGCCGCAGCAGAGACTGAGCCAAATGGCATGCTAAGAAGCCTGACCACTCCCTCAGGAGTTATGAAAGTTGTTAATTCCCTGGATGCAGGATGCACATTTATCTGGTAGCATGCAGAGGCTAAATCCGGTGTACTCAAAAGGCGGGCATCCCCCACCAGACTTACCATCTCACCTATATTGGGCAAGGGAAACCTGTCTACAACTACATTCAAGTTAAGCCCTCTCAGGTCTACACCACACCTTATCTCTTGCCTTCATAATCACAACGATGGGGGAAAACCACTCCAAGGTCTCTACTCTCTCTATCACATCCAGGTCTTCCAGTTTGCAGAGTCCCTTCCTCCATTCCTCAGTGGAAAAGATAGGTACATTTTCCAATGACAGGCACCACACCTGTCTTTTCAGTTTTATTTCATGTGGGTATCCCTTCAAACAGCCCAGCCTCTCCTCAAAAACACCATTAAATTCATCTTCCACCTTACAATTCGAATCCCCGTTGAGAATCAACACCATCCTGGGTACACTGGTGTCTAATAAGATCCCCATCTTACTTTGCTCATACCAACCAAGCAGAGAGCCTCTGCACTTTGACACAAATACATCAGCCTCAGAAAACCTCCCTTTACACTAATGTTTGGCTCTGAATTCCCCTACCATCTCAATCTTGACACCACCATAGCTGCTTGTACCTTAGGCTTATTGAGTGTCTGCCCCCTACAAACTAGACTATGTTCCCATGTCTCCCAATTGACTATGGTGTAATTGGTTCCTGAATCTATAAGCATCAGCACACCACACCCATTCACAAAACCCTCGGCATGGGACTTACTGGGCCTCATTCTGAGTTTGGCGGTAGCCATGGAGCTGTTAGCTCCATGGCTGCCACCAAACCGGGCTCCTTTACTGGGTTCCCAGAATGGGGAATTACCGGGCCATTCCGAGTTCGGAGGGCCCGGTAATTCCTCCCTCTGGGAACCCGGGCCTGGACCTCACCCATTCCCATTTGAGCCCCCATAGAGCTCAATGGGAATGGGAGAGGGAGCTAACAACGGACAGATTACAACCGGCCCGTTGTCAGCTCCCTCTTCCCCTCGCGGGACCCTGTAACAACACCTGGTTTTACCAGGCGTCCTTACCAGGGCCCGACTCCATTAGCGGAGCCCATTAATCCGTTCTGCGAAACTTATAATGAGGCCCACCACCTCTCCTAGCCCTGGCACCAACCTTCCTAACAGAGAAACTCATATCTGCTACATCTTCAATTTGGTCACATCCCTCATATTAATCTTCTTCACACTGTGAAATGTCCTTGACCCTCTTGGAGGGGAAATTAACACCAAATCTGGCGTAGTGCGCAATCCTGCTGCATTTTTTGCACTCAGCAGTTAAACATGGCTGTTCTCCAAATTGGCAAAATGGAAGGAACTCTCACACCTAAAGTATATCTTCCCCCACCTACCATGCCAGTCCCAGTGCTTTCTCATGTTCTTTTTCTCTCTTCTGTTCCTTTGTTGGTGGGAGACAGTCCAGGCAGTAGACGTTTCCTCTCCACCTTCCCCTGCTCTTTGACAGCAGCACATTCTTTCATTTCCTCTCACACACCCTTAGTCTCTGATTCCATCATGCATTTCATCATGTGTTCAACCTTCTTGGCAAAATCAAGCACCTCATCCAGACTGCGATAACACTTATTCCATATTTCATCCCTTAGTTTGTGTTCCCTCATACACAGCTTGAACTGTTCTTGAATATGTTCACCAAAGTTAAAGTGATTAGCCAACTCTCTCAGCCCTCTGATGAAATCTTCCATGGAACCCCTCCCCTTGCCCATGCATGCCAAAGTAATATATTTCCACTATCAGACTGGACTTCTTATAGTGCAAGTCTAGATTGCGCAGGATAGTCTAATATTGATTCAATGATTCTCCCAAGGTGGATACCTCTTGAAGCGGGCTACCATACCCTCCTAGTTCAGGCAGACGTTTTAGTACTCTGTGCCCTTCAAAACCCAAACTGTACATGAGAAGAGCCCTCTTGTGATCACGCTGTAGCTTGGACTGTGGATGGCCAATATGTCACCTCTGCTGAGCACTCCCACCTATCCTCTATCCTAATTCTCCTTGACCTGTCTGCTGTATTTGACAATGTTGTTCAATCTGATCTCCTTAAAACTTTCTTTGTTCTTAGTATACGTGTTCAAGCCCTTGCCTGGATTGAATCCTACTGTGCACCATGCCAATTCTCTGTCTCATTGAGCAACAACACCTTTCAACTCTACACCTTTGATCTTGTAGCACTAATCTCCTCCTTTGGGTTGTGGTACCACCTCATCATGGATGAAAAACAAATCTTCTTCTCTTTTCCTGAACTCTCCTCTGATCTCTCTCTCAAAATATCCAACTGTCTGTCTGTCATTAAATATTAGATGGCTTTGCACTGTGAGAAACCAAAGGGTGTCTCACCTACTAGTCCCCGGGGATCTCTCTCTCAGGTGGCCAGGGCATGGCCATCACCTTTGGATCCAGACCCTGGGGGTGGACCAGTGCAGGAGGATCACCTGGGTGAGAGGTCTTTGGGGAGTGGGGGTGAGGCGACCAATGATGAGATGCGATAAACCCCCTTTCTCGTGAACATGACCCATCCTATTTTATGTCCCAACTCCCGTCCCCTTTTTCACACAAACACTGGGCATAGAAAGAGGGTAGCTCAGAGTAAAGATGCTAATCCTTACATATCTCATTGGACATGTCCCACTAATCAGGTCAGGCAAAGTCAGGCACTTGGCTTTAAGTACATACATCTGATACCAATAAGCTCTCCACACACAAATAAAAGGCAGAACATAGAGACACACTCCGGTCAAGGTGGAATATGAGCAAGATCAAAACTTCCAGGGGGGAAGGCGAACCTACAGGAGCAGAGCGGCAGACAGAGGAACGAGAGCCAAGGGTAAAGGGCCCCAGGAGTTCCCTGCAGGATGTTGTTGCGTCCAAAAGGCTAATTCCCAGACAAGAAGACTGCATTGTGTTTCAAGGATGCCAGCAACCCTCCCAGGTGAACAGCAGGGTTGTGGAGGCAAGGCCAAGCCTGTGGTATTAACCTTGACTCGTGAATTAAAACTGCAAAGACCAGAAAGGAATGCACATAGCCAGGGAGTTGGCGAGCGATATGAAAGACCGGTGTGTGTTAAGCAAAGATTGAAGTTGCAACAGTATATCACACAATTGAAGGCTGCACGTGTGTGGATGAGACACGAAGGAAGGCAAACCTATGGTGAACTTTGAATCACTGATAGCTGTGAAACCAGTGATACTGGGCCTCATTCCGAGGCTGGCACAAAGGGAATAATCCCTTTGCACCCTATTCTGAGGCCCCTTTGCGGGTCCCTCTAAGGCCGCCTGGTTTTACCAGGCAGCCTTAGCGGGAGCTGCAAAGGGTCCAGAGAGCAAATAACGGTACTGCAAATTGTGGTAAAGTTATTTGCACCTTCCCCATTCCCATTGAGCCCTACGGTTTCATTCAGTATTATAGACTAGGCGTTGACTTAGCTGTAGTGTTGAATTGAATCCTCTTACAGGGGGCTCAAATGGGAATGGGGAATGGTATTTTCAATGGGGACTAACCGGTCCTGCAAAGGTCCGACTAGACCGGTAAGTCCCCATAGAATGAGGGCGGACTCGATACCGTTATTGGAGGCAGCCATGGCGCAATTAGCGCCATGGCTACCTCCAATCTCGGAATGAGGCCCACTGAGTAGCGGACTGATGCAGTGAAAGGAAGTAACCTATTCAAAAGTCTCTGGGAAAGATTAAGGGCCTCATTACAAGTTTGGAGGTAGCCATGGTACTGTTAGCGCCATGGCTGCCTCCAAAATCGTGTCCGGGTCCGTGGTCTGTGAATTAGGAATTACTGGGCATTCCAACCTTGGAGGACCCGGTAATTCCTCATTCACAAAACCATTCCCCATTCCCATTCTAGCCCCCAAAGGGCTCAGTTGGAATGGGGATGGAGCTAATAACGGACCCGTTAATGACGGGCCTGCTATTAGCTCCTAGGTCCCCTTGGGGGACCCGCAAAGGACGTCTGGTTTTTACCAGACGTCTGTTCTGGGTCATGCTAGGGAACCTCGTAATAGGGCTGAATGGGTTTACCGGCAGCGGCACCATTCCCGGTGCCAGTAATCCCATTCAACAAGGGTCGTAATGAGGCCCTCAATGTTTTTGTTATGAAGCGATAAAGGGAATGAACTATAAGAAGCGAAGTGATCAAAGTAAACCCAGGGAAAAGGGGGTAAGCAAAAACGTGAATCGAACTACTCAGACCAAGAGACACTGGGGCAGTTAAAGGGAAAGTCAAAGTGGTCCTGAAGAGGTCTGTAGTAAAAGCCACACACATTCGAAAGTCTTCAACATCAGGAAAAGGTCTGAGCCCGACTGAGGGAGACCAGAAGTGTGATAAGTTAGGGGAAGGGAACCCCTAAAGGATGTGAATTAGGCTTGGTGAAGGGAACCCCTGCAAGTGCTGTGTTTGAAAGGTCTGAGCACGACTGAGGGAGACTTATGTGAACTTTTTGCTTTGAGAGGTCTGAGCCCGATTTGAGGGTGACCAACGTGATCTTTTTGTTTAACTGTGTTTTGAAAGCAGGAAAGAGAGACTTTAACGTGGAAGACCAGACAGGCCTCGATCCACGTTTTGAACTGCCTTTGTTTTGTGAACCTGAACCAGAGTGTGTCATCCTGTCCACGGAGACTGCCTTACTCCGTGCTGTCTAACATGGGGAGCAGAGCTGACATTTATTCTTTATATTCTAACACTGATTTCCCTTTGTATACATATTCTCCTTTACACACTTTTTGTAAAAGAGATAGGGCAGGATAAGGTTTTGTTAGTGTAGGTCATTTTGATTTGATGGACTCAAATATGACTGTTTTATTTATTATTTGATTTTAAAAACTCCCATCCTAGCTATAGAGCAAAGCAGGAGTTTTTCCAAACCTCGAAAATTGAATAAAGGTGTTACAAATTATGCCTTTTGTGTCAGTATCATACTTGTGATACCATGCCTCACGTACAGCAAAATCTGATGTTAAACTCTACCAAAACAGAGGAGCTCTTCTTCCCTGCCAAATGCTCTCTCTCATATCTTCCTCTACCTATCCAGTTCCCACCTGGCACTCTCCCATACTCTTCTTCAGCTAGAAACCTCAGCATCATCTATAACCCTTCTCACAACTTCTATACTTTCATCTCCAAAACTGGAACAGCAGTTCGCCTCAACCTCCTAAACATTAGGAATATCAGGCACCTCCTTCCTTTCAACACTGCCAAGCATCTCTTAACCATTCTTGTGTTCTCTAAACTGGACTACTGTGCCAGCATCCTCTTTGGTCTCCCAAAATATGCTTTCTGTCCTCTTGACAAGATCATTAATTTTGCAACCAGGACTCTCTTTGAACTACCAAACTTCACACCTACTTCCTCGTACCATCACCAGGCTTGATGGCTGATGATGGAAAACAAGGCTAGATTTAAATGTCTTCTTCTGGTTCACAAATCTATTCACGGTAAGGCACCACTCTATCTAACATCCTCTGCCAAATCTACAAGAATTCTTGTAATCTCTGCTCTGCCTCCTCAACTACCTTTGTGACTCCTCACACTCCCTGTGCATCCTCCTGCTTCCGCTCCATCTCTCTTCTTGCCGCACCTGCATGGAATGCTCTTCCCCCATACAGCCGCTAAGCAGTCCACACAGATTTCTTAAACGCCAAACTAAAATCTGACCTTGTCACCTCCAAGTTAACCTCTTAACCTACCTCTCATTTATCTTCTAGCTAAAATATTGTCCTGCCTTTTACTTGCCTCAATCCCTCACTTTCTCTGCCTCCACTCTAGCACTTCTTTCACCCATAACGGTCACATCCTGAGCATAGCTGGCTTTACTGCCTACCTGTCTAATGTTTGTTGTCCTTAACCGATGTAAGTCAATTTACGAAAGAAATTGTGGGGGTAAGGTGCTCATGACAGGTACCTGATTGCACCACAGGAGACACCTCCAAGTCAGCAATTCAGCTACAAAAATAGTACCTTCCTTATTGGTTGTTTAGGGATAATCTGTATTTAAGGTCTGCTTGGCAATTCCTGCGACCCACAGGTTTTCTGCCATTGAGCACACCTGATGAAGAATTGGCTCCCAATGCTTGAAAACTATCATCCAACATCATGTACCAGTGTTCTGGTGCTAAAAATGGTGCTGGCAGCCATGCAAACTCTTTCAAGAATGGTGCTTCCTTTAGCCTGTATTAGCCGACTCCAAGATGGCCAAACTCTCTCACAGCCTCTCGTGAGAACCAAATATTCCCTTGAGTATTCCCTTGAGTGCCTCTTTCTGGCCCAATGCTGCATGAAATCTGTTGTTTTAGGTGAATTCAGCTAAATGCATGTATTGGTTCCATTCTTATTCTTGAATTTAATATTAATAATGTAGATATTACTTTAAGGCTTGGATGATGTATTCTATTAATCCATCATTTTGGGGTGGTATTCAGATATTGCTCCATTTTGTGGACTGATCTGCACTATTTTTAGATTAATTGAGGAGCTCGATCCTATCTGAGGATTTCTGGTAAACAATGAAAGCAGATAATAGTGTTTGGGCATTCAGTCAATAACCCTGTTGCTGAGAGGGGGGTGAGGTAGATCCTGGAAATTAGCCATTTTGATCAAAAGGTCCCCCATCACTAGTACAGTTGTCATTTCAGTGGTCAAGAGGAGGTCTGTTACAAAGTCCATGGATTGCATATGCCATGATTTAGGAGAGATGGTTATTGGTTGGGGGAGTCCTGCGGGAGCTGGGCGATGGGATTTAGATTGAATGCAGGTGGCAGACCTTTGGACATAATCTTTGACATCCTCTATTCTTTTCCACTATCCACAAGTTAATCAGATCTCAGGTCTTCGCCTATCAATAATGGCCAGCCAGTAGACAGTCAAGACACAAATTCAACATTATTTGTTGACAACTACATATAGGTATCCATAGACATTGCTTTCTCATCAAATCCCATCTGTTATGTCAGATGGCTTTGGCAGAGGCATTCCCAGAATTCTTCTGCACCATTTATGAGTGGGGCCACTTGAGCATAGGTGGGAGTCCACCAGAGTGTTATTCTTTCTGGTTATTGATTCATGATGCAGGCTTTTCTCATGAATTCCGGGCTCCATATGTCAGTTAAGACCATAAAGGAAATGATTTACCACTTCTAAATGGTGTCACAATATGATGAGAGTGTCCATCACTGCCAAGAGTTCTTTCTCAAATGCGTTACAGCCTATTTCAGATTAGTTGACTTTCCATGAAGGTAACAGGATGATTCCCTTTAGTGTTTGGATTGGTCTTGGATAAAAGTGTTTTGATTGCATAATCTGATGCATTTGCTTTCAATAAAAAAGAAAAGCCTGCATCTGGGTGACTAAGGACTGTGGCTGTAATGGAGACCTTTTCAACTTTTCAATGGGATCTTGATTCCCTTTTATTTAGTAAATCCCTGATTAGAGTCACCATGAGGGAATAGTGTAGGATCTAGCACCTATAACAGTTTGCAATGCTCGACAATATTTGCACTTTCTTGTTGGATTTGGAAGCATGCCATACCAATACTGTATGAATCTTCTCAAGGCCCACAGTTGCTCCTCCTGGTGAAACAATCTGTCTAAAAAAGGCAAACGTTGTTTGACAGGTTAGCATACAGATATTATTTCATAGGCATGTCAACACTTCCATGACATGCTGTACATGTAATTCATATGAAGATGAATATACCAGAATAGCGATGAAAACAATGTACCTACCCTGCATGTCCTTAAAGATACCTTTTAAAAATATTTAATGACCACAGGAACATTACATAGTATAAAGGAAATGACTAAATGCCCAAAATGTCCTTATTTGGTTCAAAATGCTGTTTGAGTTAACAGCAAATCACTGCTCGCTAAACTTGGTCTATCAGTACTGAAATACATGTCAGGGGATATTGTTGTTTTTATTGTAATCAGATTCATATGCCTGTAATCCACACAGGACTGGGAGTTCATCACAATCATGTGTAGGAATTATCACAGATGGCCATATAACGCACCAACTGCCAAAAGATAATCAGGGTTTTTTATGGATTTGTCTTTCTCTGCTCTAAGGGCCGCCCCTCTCCCTCTCATCTAGAAAGCACCAAACACTCCCCAGTTTAGTAAATACTGATTGTTTCGCCCTTCTATCCAAAAGCTAGCTGTCAGTTGGTGATGGCCTTAAGGTGACTTCCTTATCTATCTAACTCCAGCTGGGACTTCTAATGCTAGCCCTACAGTATCCTTGAGGTTAGCTCTTAATCAGGTAGTGGGATTGCACCTTTCAGATGCTCACCCCTCTATTCGGTCTCCTTCCTCGCTCCCATTTCTGCCCCTCACTACTACCCTGTTACTGCTACTCACTACTTCTTCCTCTGTCCCTCCAATGCCTCTCTCCTTCTACCGCCTACGTCCACCCTCCGATATGACTACTCCTTCTCCCCCACACTGATACTCCCAGGTTGCTCCAGATTGCAATTTATTATAGCAATCATTGCTCCAATGGGGTGGTGGTGGTAATGGTAATACGCTAGATTCTTTAGCTACAGCTGTGTCTTGGAATGTAACATGTCCCTGCTGAATCACTCCCACCAAGACATGGGCTACTTTTTTTTGTAGTTTCGTAGTAAAGGGAAAAGTATTGTTGACGCTTGTGACAGGGTGTCCTAGAGTGTAGGGCAATGTTGTTGGCAATGGAGGGCTTGAAAGTGAACAACCCTCCCTTTACAATCAGTCAGTGCATTATGTTAGGTAACCATGTCACATCCAATGTAATTTAAACATCTGGAGCGTAAATTATGTCAAAGGAGATGATTTCTTTGTGGTGTCCCCCACAGACAATGGTAAGTCATGGTATACGCAATGCGTTCCGAAGTTAACAAAGAACCATCTATGAAATTGATAAACTCTCCATGGATCGTTGCAGAGGGTGGCACTAATGGTTCTCCCAAGTAATATCTACAACGTTACCTGTGGCCCCACAGTCAACCAATACTGAGATGGAGGTACCTCTATGGAAGGTCACCCGATTTCTTGTATAGTGACAGAGATATAAATGTGCAGAATGGTAGGGGTATTGTATTAGAGATAAGTTGATGAGTGGAAAGTTTTTTTGCCCATCAGATTTCACTTTTCTTCTGCAGAGCTAGTTAATTTCTCAAATTTTCAGGCTGGAGTTTACATGGGGAGTTCTGTACTGTATGACCCAATTGCCCATAGCAAAAACAGAGATTATGTCGCTGTCAGTGTTTTCATTGTTCACAGATGTATGCCTCCCAAACCTTTCCAATTTGTAAAGGTTCTGTGTCTGGGCTTGTGGAGACTGATGCAGGTTGATACCTAATCACACGCCTTGGGAGCTCATGTTTCTGTCGTCTCCCCAACTCTCTCCATGTTGCTGTTTTCCAAATAGGGAAAGGGAAATCATTTCCTCAATGGTATCAGGAGTAGGAAGTGCCTCTGAAAGGTCAGTGTTTGTTTTTTCTTTTAGATCTTTATAAAAAAAAAATAATAAAGGCTTGGATGTCTTGTGTCCCAGCCACAAGATACTTAAAATGGTGATGTTCCCTATTATATTTCTTTTACCCTGTTTGATATCGAGGAGCTCATCCTGAAACCATTCCGTCACAATGCCTATGCTACAATATGGGCCAAAGGAATGTAAAAAATGCATCACAATCATCCAACATGGGGTCTTTGTAATAAATAATTGGAGTGGCACAAGTGAGTATGGTTCTACCCAGGTTCCTTAAAATAAAAATGGCTCAAGCTTTTCTGTAGTCTATAAACAAAAGGTAGAAAAGGATTTATCAACAGTTAAACCTAAATGTACATTGTATGGATCAATCATACATTTTATTAGGAAACATCATAACAATCTTGTTAAGAGAACAAGTTACAATACAAACAGTTCATGAAACTCTCATAAAAGAGGGGAGCAATAGTCTAGCTGGCAGCAATTATTCATTAATGAAGGCTGGGTATTTTCATGCGCACAGTAGATTTTTCAAACACTATTAAGGCAAGTTTTTATCTTTCTGCTGTAAAACCAATTGCTTGGTGTTAATATATAGTTCTAGATTAACCATAACTAGAAATTGGGGCTTAATATGTTTCTGTCCTCTAGCTTAATGAGGGACATTCATCAGGAGATATTACTTGGGCTAAAATTCTAGTAAAAAGCATACAATCTTCTTTCACTGAAGTCTTGTTTTCTAGCTGGTAGGAGTAACTAGTCCAGTACGTGGAAAAATGTCCTCACTGGATGAAACGTCCACAAATGGACTAGTAGCTTTAAACAAGTAGGAACACTTGATTTGATATGGAAACAACCTTCACTTTAAATGGACTCTCATGTATCAATGGTTTGAAATAGGTTGCTAAAGAGATCTTCATTAGATTAGTTGAAACTGCTGCTTCGTCCTAACTCGGCATCCAATTTATAGTGTAAGTGGAGTGCCTAAGCCGGATAGCTATAAAGCTTGTGAGACGTGGAGAATTCCACTGCCTCGATAGATCATAAGTAAGGAAAAGTGCTGTTTCAATCCATTCCACACAAGGTGATAGGGATCTTAAGTCGTCCCAACTGCGAGCATCAAAGCGGGGAAAACCTTGCAGTGATTTTCTGAATAGAACGAAGACTAACAAAGGTGTTCAGTCCACTCGGGTATGATAACAACCGACTGGCTGCCGGGCTCGAAAGTGAAAATTCCAGAAAAGCCCAAAATCCATATACTTTTCTGTGTCATATAACTAGGCTCTGTTCATAAGGTGTAAGAGACATTGGGTCTCATTATGGGTCTGGCGGTACCCCTGCCGGTGCTACCGGCAGGTTGCCACCAGACCCGTAAATATTTATTGGCGCCTGACTTCCCAGTGCCAACGGGAGATTACAACCCTGGTGCCCATAAAGTCAGGCGCCGGTAAAATCCCATGGGACTCGATGGGAGTGGTTACACAGAAGCAGTGCTTCCATGATCTGTCTGCCTACTGTGGCTGCTGTGCCTGGCAGGGTAGGACCTGTTGGTCACAGCGGCTCTGGCAGCAGACACAAGGGTGCCGGTAGGCTTACCGGAACACATTTTTCCAGACCGCCACTATTGTAATGAGGCCCATTGAGTGGTACGCCCTTCAAATTTGTTGGTGTCTCTCATGCATTTTTGATGGGATGGGGAGAGGGTAATTGTGCTTCCACCCCTAGCTGATTGGGGGTCAGTTTAGAGGTTCCCATTGACCCAGAGGATAGAGCTGTAGGTTGCTTTAATCTAGCGACAGGTCGTTCAGGGGAATATTCCCCCCCCCCAAGTGAGGGTCACACATTTTTCATTTATTGAATAAAGTTAATTTTATGAACCTGGAATTCCCCATTTAACAATATTGATTCCTTACAACCTCCCTCCCCTTTTGGGACAAGAAATAAACTTGGTTTTATTCATTAATAAAATGGAAATAATAGACTCAATTTAAATATAAAATAATTATGCATCTATGAAATTCCAATTTCAATAGTGACTACATTAAAGAAAGATCACTTTGCAGTGTTACATATAGTTATAGGCTTTTGCAAAAACATACACATCACCATATATATATTTCGTTTACCCTGAGCGCAGATGCACTCTGGATTGAAAAATGCACGAGGGTCCAGGATGAAGCTTTCATTTAATAGATACCCAAATTCGAACTCAAAATATCCCTACCCATCTAAGAATCTGTACTTCCCATTTATTGAAAACAGATACCTCCTCCTTACTCACTGGACATCTCAGAATTTCAAACAGCTTTCTATAAAACTTGGTTGAAAGGCCAGCTACTTGCCATTCCTGCAAGTACATAACTTGTAAAGAGAAAAATGCTTCTTTAACACTTCTGTTCACTAGATTCCCTTCAATGATGCTTCCATTACACTAGAATATAAAATTGTACATTTCTCATTGTCAATGGACAACTTAAAGGAAGGAAATGGGTAGTGGTTAATTTCCCTTTCCCTTTGTCTTGAAAGGTTCAGTGCCAGTAACAGAACACTGCTTGGTAATATAATCAGGAAATTACTTCAATGGCCTTATTTTCCTTGGTATGTACACAGTGAGACATCCTTTTGGCTCCCAAAATACCTCTTCTGTGTTTGATTACTACACAGAGAAGGAGAGAGAGGATCTCCCAGTATACACAACATAGGACCTATTGTATCAATCTATCATTCCAGAAGCACATGCACACCTGAAATATTTGTTTATTTCTCAGGATGTCTAGTCAATTTATACACCACACCCACTCAGTACCTTCACTAATAAATAAAGCTGGTCTTTAATCTATTGCCCTTTAGAGTGTCATCCCCTCAGAATAATGTCCCCTTAATATTGTAATTACATAGGAATTGCTTTTGGTTGTTTCACAGACAGGTGGGCACCCTCCTAAGGACTGGTTCAATTCCCCAGCTAGTAATAGGTAGGCATCTGTCAGCGAGATGGTTTCTTCTTCCCTCCGCCTCCTGGTTTTCATCTTTCTGCATTGGGCCTGTCTGCTGTCTCTTACACTGAAGAAGGCCTGGGGTACACATTCCATGTAGGCCTCTCTTACAATGACTGCTGGTAATCCAAAACGGGTCAAAAAGTAAAGCAATCTCTTCCTTTCTCCTTTCTCTTGTTGTCAATTCTCCTTTATCTTCTCCTGTCAGTCTGTCAGTCAGTCCATTTGTCAGTCCCTGAGGGAACAAGTGAGTTTCTCACCAGATTCTAAGGGTTTGAACATTTATAGTTTGGAAACCACTCCTTTTAGAGGTGTGGATCATGTTTCTATTTTAATTGGTCAGTGTATGTGATTGGACGGTTCCATGTGATAATATCCCCGCAAAAATATCGCCATACAAAAATGTTGCCATATTTTTGCAGTGATTTTACCCCATGGAACCTGCGGGGGAAACCCCCGTAACCACCATATATTTTAAAAGGGAGTGGGGGACATCCCTTTAACACCCCCACCCATTTACCCCATAAATTATCCCCACCAAAAATATCGCCTATGGCCGTTCCCGACGACCATATGTACGGCGATATTTTTGGCGGGGATAATATTACCTGATACCGATCGGACAGTGTCCCAAAAGTGGCATCAGACTAAACCACCCCCCCTCTGCACTCATTGTTTACATTAATGAAGAGGACAGTGTAATGTGAGTAACGTCTAAACACAGTTTCTGACCCAATTGATGTGATTTCATCTTTAAGTTTTCTACATAAAACAATTGTAACTTTCTAAAACATGTTTCTCACATTTATGTGAGAAACATGTTTCTAAAACATGTTTCTCACATTCATGTTACTAATCAGTTCGTCAGATTACTCTTGTCTAGGTGAATCAAATGATGAATTCTCATCTCGGCAGGATGTGTGTTGTATATGTTACAAAATATTTGTCACTTTCCCGCTAATGATTTTACATAAAAAATCAATTTCATGCTCAAAATAATGGGCTCTCCTGCATGGAAGCAAGTATATATGAATAACTGCCATGCATGGTTTCTGAGCAAATATATCCATTTACATTCCGCTGATAGATCTTTTCACCTTGAACCAATAAAGAAAATTAACTTTCTATGACAAATTGTTCAAAAGTTTTAAAAAGTAATATGATTTCATGTTTTAAATTAAAAAAATGTTGTTCATTTTACTTTAACTAAATATTAAATGGCATCTCCAGTTCCTCTGCCTGGTAACAGGTCATCTGTTATCTGTTCCTTTGAGCTCAGAGCTTGGGCATTTACGACTCCTGAAAAGATGGGTTGTTATGTCAGACATGGTTTGAAGTTAGGCTGCTGGCAAGAGCCATTTGATACCCAGTCCCACCCATCAGAGTGATTACAAAATGTGCCTGTCCCTTGTGTCAGACATCAAGTCTCCAAATGTGCAAATTTCCTTCTCCTGGCGGATGAAAAGATGAGATGATTTGGGAGAGGACCACTACAGAGAGTCCAATCCTCATATATTTAAGGTGTGTTAATCTATGCTCAGAGATAATTGGAAGTTGTAAATGGGAGCAATGGTCTGAATCAAAATCAATCTTTACACTTTATTCGTAGGAAAGCAATACATCCCCACTGCTTTTGCGGTATTGCTGTGGCTGGTGGCAAAGGAATGAAAATTGGTTGTCAAGGCCACGTTGCTGGATTTATTAACAGATGCAGTCTTTGAATGTAATTCTATTTTCCCCATTGTGTTTACATTTCCACAAAACAGGGCAACATTAAGCATTTCTTTGCAATCAAAGCCTGCTCAACATTTTATATTGTTGCGTATTTGTAGGTTTTATAATGCTGATTCTTAAACCGGAGGAAAATATCAACTAACACCAATAGGCATCAGTTCAATTTTGACTCTCCTGTGAAATACTGTGCTTTTCATCCCAGATTGGATTGTTTTTCTATTTTAATAAAAGTTACACATTTTCTCACATATATATATATAAATATTGAACTTTTCTCTGCTTTTTTGTATGTATTTTGTTACAGGATGGGGACTTGTCCAACTCTATATGAATAGCAACATTTTTCTGTGGCCGGGAAGAGAGTCTTAGAAGTCACCGGATGTCCTCCACTCCCTCCTTTGGCACCTTGTGTCCCTTTGTAGATTGGATTGTTTTTCCATTTTAATAAAGTTGCACATTTTCTCACATATGTCTTTTTCAGATGCTGTGATCAGGCTGCAGTACACATTTTTATTTTTAAATCTGGGGCTTTTCTCTGCTTTTTTGTATGTATTTTTTTACAGGGTGGGGACTTGTCCAAATCTGTATGAATAGCAACATTTTTCTGAGGCCAGGAAGAGAGTCTTAGAAGTCACGGGATGTCCTTCACTCCCTCCTTCGGCACCTTGTGTCCATTTGGCTTTAGGTCATGTGTCTTATCCCATGAGACTTGTGTTTGTTTACCCTTGACCTTTTAAATATTTTATTTGTCTAGCCAAGACACCTATTTTGGCTTGATAAGCCACAACCTCCGTCTGAACACTTTGAATTGCTATAGCTAGACCCACAAGAGCATGTTCAATTCTGCAGGCATGAATTACATTTCTTGTTAATCTGTTGGGCAGGCTCAGGCTTTAAGGGTCACAGAAAAAGAAAGGCATCAGTGTCCCCGTCTGAACCCTACAGTTCCCCTTGCACCACATAACAAGGGAACCAAAGGATTTACCGCAGGGTGGCAAAAAGGCTATTTAATGTCCTCAGGAGCTACGAGATGCAGACCAGAGAATATGTAATCCTCAATTCAGTAGAAGTGTTTCCTATTCATATGTCTCCCATCATCCACTTAAACCTGGAACTCACATGCAATCCTAGCAAATAAAAGGTAAATAAACTGTAGTACATATTCCCTTATCCCTTCCCTCGCCAGGTTTTGAAGTACCAAGATAATGATTGTGGGTAAACTGAAAAAGTCATACAAGATAGGTGATGAAAAGCTACACACTCTCTAAATACCTCATTAAAGTACCTGGAGTTGCAGAATAATCCTTTGGAGTTATTTAGGTCCTCACTCCTGATGACACAACTCCAGAATGGCACCATAGCACAATGTTTGTAAATACTCTGTGCTGTGTCTTTCTTCTCAATTTATGTTTGCAGTCTGCATGTTGACGTTCTGCTTTCCACATTTTGTACTAAAGTTCTTCTTTGTTTTCTATGCCTTCATTTGGACTACTAATGGGGAGGCGGGACAAAACACATGACTTCAATACCAGGGATAGAGATTCCAAAACCCCAACATCTCACCTTCTTTGATGTTCCCCCCTTTGGTGAAAATTGTTGCTGTGCGGAAAGCTGGCTCATGTTCCTGGCCAGTGAGATCTGAAGAGAGTGTACATTCTGTGAGTGTCTGAGTTCCTGATAGGTAAAATATAAGCCAGAGAAATGGTGCTGTGTGTGGAATAATTGACCAAATCACTGGCTTACTTGAACTATTTTTTACACTATTGTTGGGACTATTTTTGAAAAAGTTGAACCTGCAACCACATGAGGTAGATGTATTTATACAAATTGCCCCATGCTTTGTTTCGATACTAGGATTAAGGGAACTTTCATTAAACATAGTTGGCCCATCAGAATTGTATTAGTCACCATCTTCATTAAACTAACAGTTCAATGCCTGACTTTGGGTGATATCAGGAATCTTGTTGTGATTTTGAAAAAAATATGTTTTAATTGGATATTGCTGCAATCAAAGTTTGATGGAAGTCTAGTAAGAATTAGTTTGAGAAAATTAGTAATTCTATTTTGAAAACTATGGATGAATATTGGCTGAGTTGGAAATTATGTGTCTTCCCTACATCTACCTTTACCTATTTCAAGAGCCTGACAAATACATAATCAATTAAGCCCCATGATTTTCTATTTAGATATCGCAATCCTAGGTTTCCGTACAAAAAAAGAACTCTAAACATATTAGAGTATCCAACAGAAGGTCTGGGAGTCCCTCTACCAGCACTAACACAGCCCATTGACCTCTTCTTGGGTTGATGCCCCCCCGTAGAGTCTTGACCACGCTTAAGCTCACTGCGCTTTTCACAGAGGAGAAATGTCCATATGTATATCAGTCTTTGTCCCTCCCAAAGACAGTCCAACACAGAAATGCTAGGCAAATCTGGTCTGAACAAGAGTACCAACAGCAACCCCGAACACATGTTTTGGCCTAGTTGGGCCTCATCGGTGAGGTGGAGCTTTGCCTCTCTGAGCACAGTGAGCAAGTGTCCACATCTGGATTACTCTGGTAACCTAGAGTCCAATGAGCTAAAGTGTTGCTGCGGACACTCAAGTGGGGACCTTCTCAAAGTGGATACCTTCCCAAAGAACAGGTAATTTAGCCATGTTCCTTCTCATAGAGGGGCTCCTATGGACTATTTATTTATTGTTTAAGGGACTTAGGTTTAGTCACCCTAAGTTTCCTAGGGTCATCCAGGCATGGACCCCTTGCTCACTGTGCACAGCTCCACCTCACTGATGAGGCCCAACAAGGCTGAAACACATGTCTGGAATTGCTGTTGGTACTCTTGTTCAGAAGAGAATTGCCATAGAATTTCGGTGCTGGACTGCCCCTGTGGGCGGGACAAAGCCTGGTATGCAAATGGAAATTCCCCTTCTGTTGAAAATACAGTGAGCTAAAGTGTGGCTGCGGACTCTCGAGAGGGTACCTTCCCAAAGAACAGGTCATTTAGCCGTGTCTGTTCTCACAGAGAGGCACCTATGGCCTATTTTTTAATTATTTAAGGCACTTAGGTTTAGTCACCCTACGTTTTCTAGAGTCATCCAGACATGGACCCCTTTGTCAGTGTGCTCAGAGGGGCACAGCTCCACCTCACTGATGAGGCCTAACAAGGCTGAAACACATGTCTGAGGCTGATGTTGGTACTCTGGTTCAGAAGAGAATTGCCCATGTGGGAAAAGTACAGTGAGGTAAAGTGTGGCTGTGGACTCTCGAAAAGGGTACCTTCCCAAAGAACCAGTCATTTGGCCATTTTCGTTCTCACAGAGAGGCGCCTATGGACTATTTTTCAGACCTATTAGAGATTTGTTTTCTATGTGAAGAAAGGTGATACTAAAGCCTTGTGCACCATTTTCTAGCCAATACAAACGTTTTTGGGGTAATCCACATGTGTCAATGTATTTGTAAGGGGGTTGTTGAAAGTGACTAGCCAACATGGTACTCATGAGAAGGGGTCTAATATATTAAGTTGTGAAAGAAGTTACAAGATGAATTTGGGAATGCACACAGGGGCAGCTTTTCTAGATAGCTCAGCTTTACATTTTTTTAATTGAGTTTCCAGAAAAACACAGATGCCAAAGAACAATGACTTGCTGTTAAAATGCAAAAGGTGAATAGTATAAAAATGTTAAGTAGTCTAAAAGATTAGGAAATTAGAATACACTGGATCAATGGGCCTCTGTTGCAGAGTTGAAATATTCTGAATTTAATTGAGAAAGGTTATATAGAAAGACACGCCCAATCTCCAGTCTATATTCTAAGAAGGATTTAGTATTATTGTTTTATTCTGGTACAGTTCACCGCCTTCCTTGATGATATCTCTGAACTCATAACATCTGAATCAATTGCAAACTCCACTAACATCTTCCTTGGTGATCTCAACTTCCTAAAAGCAGAAGCTGCCAATGCCAAGGCCATACCTACAGTTCTTATTCATACCCTACCAACTACTAATGGATACTACGTCTTCCAAAAGCTCCTTTAAGATCATTCACTTGTAAGCACAACCGTCTTGCAATGACAGCCATCCCAGCCAACCCCAAAGGCAATTCCTTATTATAAACCTTTGATCAAACCATCAAATACTTGCTGCCTAATACAAAAAAAATACCAGGGTTAAACCCTCCACTCCCTGGTATTCCAATGAACTGACTGACAAAATACACACTATTTGAACACAAGACAAAAGCTGGTGCATAACACATAAACACAAAGACCTCCTAACCATAAGGAAATTATGCAGCACTTGGCAGACATTCATCACTGAAGCTAAGGCTGGGTATTATTCCACGACTATCATGTCAGCTTCGAACAGATGCAAAGTCCTCTTTGTGGCAGTCAGACACTGCTCTATACCCTTGCCTGACCCGCTAATACCTAACCTCACAGGAAAATGTAACGCAATTAGCAACTTCTTCATCACCAAAAAGACATAGTCAGACAACATATTGATGTGTTAAAATCCATGGCCCACCCACTCACGATCCCAACTAGCGCAATATATCCCTGGACAATATTCATACCTCACCCAAAAGGAACTCACTGACACTCGTGTGATTAAAACCTACCTCATAAAATAATAAAATCCTTCTCTCCACCATCATGAAACAGTTCTCAGAATCTGCCTTTACCGCTTATTACAAATAGTCAGTGCCTCACTCAATAAGGGCGTCTTCCAAGCAGTTTTAAAGCAAGATTAAACAACCTACTCCACAAAAAACATACTCTAGCCCCAGACAATCTTGCTAATTACTGAACGTTCAATAATCTGCTGTTCATTTGTAAAATCATTGAGATGGGAGTTGCCAATCAACTCCATGATCCGGTTAGGCAACATGGTTAGCTTCATGACTACCAATCTGGATTTAGTTCCAGATGCAGAATGGACATTGCCACCATCCTGGACATTGATGATGCTCTCCAAATAATGGATAAAAGTGACTCCTGCATCTTGGTCCTTATCTCTCTCTCGCGCTCAACACAGTCAACCACTTCACACTTATCAACCAAAAGTGGGGGGGGCACCGGACTCTACCACAGTTTTAGTGTCCTCTTACAACCAGTATATATCATATTTAAAAAAAAACAACACCCAAGAGAGACATCTCTAATGAGGATTGTGGATCTACAGGGACATGATTCTCGATTACAAATCGGCTTTTATTGATACCTATAGACGGACTCAGCTTTCAATGCCCTATGGTCATTGAATGCCACAAAAACAATTTGATCATTCGGGGTTCCTCCTTTTTCCATGATTAGGGTTGAATTCTATGCTGATGTCTTCGGCCTGATGAAGGCCTTTATTATATGAAGTAGAGGAACAATTTTGAAATATCCTGTGATTATGACTGAAACACAAAGTGTTGATGATATGTTTTTGTGGTATTTAAGTCCATCTATACACTCTGAATATATAGTTAGAGATTTGAAAAGATTTTGAATCAGCGTGATTGAAGAAAATGCATTAAGACCACCCTGTATGAGGTCTTAATTATATAAACACTGCAAGCCCGTGATTCAGAGCAAATATGTACATTTTTGCACTTTAAAATGTATACCTTTTGCACTTTACTAACACCTGGGCCTTTGTAATCTCACACATCAATGAGTGAATGCCCTCCTCACTGGCATCCAAGCCACCCACCTGCCACCCCCCCCCTTAGGGACATTCAACATGCTGCATCACTTCTCATAACGGAAACACTCCTGATTTGGGACAGCATAAATCTTTGTGAATCCAGCCGATGGTATTGATTAAAGTGCCTTTCTCCAAACTATGGTCAAAAGAATTATCTTGTATGTCCAGGATACTACACTGATAATTAAGTAAATAGAAGGAGTGAGTTTTAAACCTGAAGAAGAACTTCTACTAGGAGTAGATGTTGTAGCCCTGTGTACAAGCATTGCACAAGAGGCCTCAATTAACATGCTAGAGGAATGGCTGCTTCTCAATCAGAACAAGACCACAACACCAGTATCATGTATACTTTGGTGCACCGAAATGGAGCTGACTGAAAACTATTTTCACTTCAATAAGTAATTTCTTCTTACCAGATACATGGGACCGTGATGGGGCAATTCTGGCACATAGTGTAGTCAATTTGCATATCGTGACCTTTGAAGTGAATGGTATATATAGTCATGGAAATCCTTTTAAGAACCATGTTCACCATTAGAGGCATTATATAGATGATATTCTAGTAGTGTGGAGAGGGAGTGAAGTAGAAGCAAGAAAGTTCTGGGTTTGGATCAACAGGCAGGATAGATATTTTAAATGTACCTATAATGTGAGTAAGAACATCCTCAATTTCCTTGATATTACCATTTTGGGAGACAAAGTGAATAAAGTATTGTTTGTGAAACCATTTCACAAAGCAACTGTCCGTATGCAATTTTGAATTGCAGTAGCTTCCATCAATGTGATATGAGAGATAATTTGCCACTGGTGGATTTTTTAGATTAAAAAGGAACAGCACAACATGGAAAAAAGATTTCAAGCAAGAAGCAAATCAACACTTCCCATGATATCACTTCTGGGTGGGGTCAAATGACATCACTTCCTGTGATGTTATCAGATGGCAAGGTTCGTGTGATGTCACTTCCGCTACCCCTGGCATTTTGTTGAAATGACATCCCCGGTTCTGTAGCCTGTAAGAATATGAAGAAGAGCCCCTGATTTAACAGGAGGAAGGCAGAGTAAGGAAGCGGTGAAATGTGATTTAGGAATTGCTATGACTTAAATAGATGTATAGATAGACGATGGCTGTGAGATCTAATGCTCATAGAAAGAAAGTGAAAATTTTCCATGATAACATATAGTAAGTGATCCCTTTGGTGTTGAATATGAGCAGAGATCAACGATATTATATCCATGAAAGGGAAGTGTCAAGTTTACATAGACACAATTTTTGTTGATGAGTAATTAATGATTTGAATACGAAAAGTCTTTCCCCCCGGTTGGTGAAGTGAATGTCCAGGGGAATGTTAAGTGGGAGAAGAAACTTGGAGTGCAGCGTACATGTAGAGTTAATAATAATTCATAGATACTATTAACCAGTAAAGCAATTATAGCAAATATAACTCATTTAAAGGAAGTAAACAAATGGGAATTCATATCCATGTTTATGTCGTTTCAAAAGAGATCAGAGTTGCTCAGAATTCAATGTACGAATTCATGGCTCTACACCATGTGGAAGGAGTCACAGGTTGTATGTGGACTGCTGAATAACTTTTAAGCTCCCACAGTTATTTTGATGAAAGCGGGAGCCGGTGTGCCCCTGAAGAAATGTCAGCTGATTCATTTTAATGTATAGAGAGGAATGAAACACGTTGGGTGTATGAGCTATGAATTTGTGAATGTATGAATTAAGTTTGGGAAAGAACGAACAGCGACGTGTAGCTGTCTGAATTGCACTGTAATGAAGGCACTAGCATTTGAATTGTCCTTTTTCGTCGGAACGCCAGAGATCATTTTCTCACGTTAGTGGTTACAACAGAGGTTTTGAGTTGTTCTTGAGATTATATTGCTGTGGTAAAACATGTGTTTGTTACTATTAATGAGAACATTAGGAACAAATAGACATTGATGTATTAGATTTAGGGGGTAATTCATAGAATTCAGCGCACAAGTGGCGCACGCGGCTGGCGCACAGTGTGCGCGTGCGAATCCCTGCGCCAGCCGCGTGCGCCAAAACCCATTTCCGCGCACAGCGTATTCATGGATTCCAGCTACCAAAACCAGCCGTGGCACACAGTGGCGCATCGACCCTGCAGCAGCGCCAGTTACGCCCCCAAGAACGCCTCTCGCGCAGGGAAAAGCTATCAAAATCCCCAATCCAGCGCAAAGGGCTGCGCTAACCCTGTACCAGCATGGCAAGCGGGCTACGTGTATCACTGGGGTGCGCGGGAAGTACCTCACGTCATTTCAGCTGGGTACGTGCATTTCAGGGGTGCACGGGAAGTTCCACACGCGAATGTCCTGGCTACATGTATTTCGGGGTGCGCGGGAAGTTTCACACGCGATATCAGCAGGGTACGTGTATTCCAGGGGTGCGCGGGAAGTTCCACACGCGAATGTCCAGGCTATGTGTTTTTCGGGGTGCGCGGGAAGTTTCACACGCGATATCAGCAGGGTACGTGTATTCCAGGGGTGTGCGGGAAGTTCCACACGCGATTTCAGCAGGGTACGTGTATTACAGGGGTGCGCTTGAAGTTCCACACGCGATTCCATCAGGGTACGTGTACATCAGAGGTGCGCGGGAATTTTCACACGTGAAGTCAGCAGGGTACGTGTATATCAGGGGTGCGCAGGAAGTTCCACACGCGAATGTCCTGGCTACGTGTATTTCGGGGTACGCGGGAAGTTTCACACGCGATATCAGCAGGGTACGTGCATATCAGGGGTGCGCGGGAAGTTCCACACGCGAATGTCCTGGCTACGTGTATTTCGGGGTGTGCGGGAAGTTTCACACGCGATTTCAGAAGGGTACATGCATATCAGGGGTGCGCGGGAAGTTCCACACGTGAATGTCCTGGCTACGTGTATTTCGGGGTGCGCGGGAATTTTCACACGCGATATCAGCAGGGTACGTGTATTCCAGGGGTGCGTGGGAAATCACACACGCAAAGTCAGTAGGGTACGTGTATATCAGGGCTGCGCGGGAAGTTCCACATGCAAATGTCCTGGCTACGTGTATTTCGGGGTGCACGGGAAGTTTCACACGCAATATCAGCAGGGTACGTGTATTCCAGGGGTGCGCGGGAAGTTCCACACACGATTTCAGCAGGGTACGTGTATTACAGGGGTGCGCGGGGAGCACTACACGTGAATTGCACGTGTGGGTCCTCACAGGTGTTCCGTCTACACCCTCCATGGCCCCTGCAGGTGGCTCACACCACAGGGGCCTACCCTGCACATGTCCTGCAGGCACCCCATCCACCATGGCCATGCCCCCCAGCCAACCCACATGTCAACTTGCACTACTGCCCATCAACGCATGTCCCCCTGCACACCCAGCCACAAGGGGCACCCTCCACCAGGCCCCCACCCATGTCTCCCACCACCCCCACCCCCAGCAGTGCAGGGGCAGCCTCCACCAGGCCCCCACCCATGTCCAACTCATGTTCCCCACCACCCCCACCCCCCAGCAGTGCAGGGGCACCCTCCACCAGGCCCCCACCATTGTCCAACTCATGTCCCCACCACCCCCACCCCCCAGCACTGTGGGGCACCTGCCAGCAGGCCCCCACCCATGTCCAACTCATGTCCCCACCACCCCCACCTCCCAGCACTGTGGGTCACCTGCCAGCAGGCCCCCACCCATGTCCAACTCATGTTCCCCACCACCCCCACCCCCCAGCACTGTGGGGCACCTGCCAGCAGGCCCCCACCCATGTCCAACTCATGTCCCCACCACCCCCACCCCCCAGCACTGTGGGGCACCTGCCAGCAGGCCCCCACCCATGTCCAACTCATGTTCCCCACCACCCCCACCCCCCAGCAGTGCAGGGGCACCCTCCAGCAGGCCCCCACCCATGTCTCCCACCACCCCACCCCCCAGCACTGTGGGCACCTGCCATCAGGCCCCCACCCATGTCCAACTCATGTTCCCCACCACCCCCACCCCCCAGCAGTGGAGGGGCACCTGCCAGCCGGCCCCCACTCATGTCCCCACCATCCCCACCCCCCAGCAGTGCAGGGGCACCCTCCACCAGGCCCCCACCCATGTCTCCCACCACCCCCAACCCCCAGCAGTGCAGGGGCACCCTCCACCAGGCCCCCACCCATGTCTCCCACCACCCCCACCCCCAGCACTGTGGGGCACCTGCCAGCAGGCCCCCACCCATGTCCAACTCATGTTCCCCACCACCCCCACCCCCCAGCAGTGCAGGGCCACCCTCCAGCAGGCCCCCACCAATGTCTCCCACCACCCCCACACCCCCGCACTGTGGAGCACCTGCCAGCAGGCCCTCACCCATGTCCAACTCATGTTCCCCACCACCCCCACCACCCAGCAGGGCAGGGACACCTGCCAGCAGGCCCCCACCCATGTCCAACTCATGTTCCCCACCACACCCACCCCCCAGCAGTGCAGGGGCACCTGCCAGCAGGCCCCCACTCATGTCCCCACCACCCCTACCCCCCAGCAGTGCAGGGCACCCTCCACCAGGACCCCACCCATATCTCCCACCACCCCCACCCCCCACCAGTGCAGGGGCACCCTCCACCAGGCCCCCACCCATGTCTCCCACCACCCCCATCCCCCAGCACTGTGGGGCACCTGCCAGCAGGCCCCCACCCATGTCCAACTCATGTCCCCACCACCCCCATCCCCCAGCACTGTGGGGCACCTGCCAGCAGGCCCCCACCCATGTCCAACTCATGTCCCCACCACCCCCATCCCCCAGCACTGTGGGGCACCTGCCAGCAGGCCCCCACCCATGTCCAACTCATGTCCCCACCACCCCCACCCCCCAGCAGTGCAGGGGCACCTGCCAGCAGGCCCCCACCCATGTCTCCCACCACCCCCACCCTCCAGCAGTGCAGGGGCACCCTCCACCAGGCCCCCACCCATGTCTCCCACCACCCCCACCCCCCAGCAGTGCAGGGGCACCCTCCACCAGGCCCCCACCCATGTCTCCCACCACCCCCACCCCCCAGCACTGTGGGGCACCTGCCAGCAGGCCCCAACTCATGTTCCCCAGCCAACATGTCATCACAATCTAGATCCCTGGTCCCTATGGTCAGCCTCCAAATGCAAAACACCCACCCGAGTATTGCATCCACCCACTAAGAAATGGCAATTACATGACAGAACACCAATTGCAAGTTTCGAAACAAACACATGTCCCTCACATACACCGAATGGGTGTCAGTGAATCTCAAAACCCATATCATGATATGCATGAAACCAATGAGATGATACTACACATTGAAGTTCGATAAGAAAATATGTATTAAAGGAAACATAAATAGATTCAAAAATAAAGAAACAGAAATGGGAATGTACAAAAATGAAAAGAAGAATGTCCGTGAAAAAAAAAGCAAAACCAAAAATCATTATCCAAAGTAATGGTGTCCAAAGTCACTGTCCACAAAAGCAAATCCAATGGGAAATAATAATTGAAAGCCATTGCTCCATGGGTAAATTGTGAAAGAAAAATAAAATCCAACAGTGAACTATGTACAGACGAACAAGCCAGGGTCCATTATCCCAACAAAAGAAATGAAACCTATCTAACAACACTAACTAATAAAATAAACTATATACAAAAATGTGGCCAATGTCCAAAAGGTCCAAAATAAATCAAAAAACAAAGGAAACCTAACACTACCTACATAAATATGTACAAGGGCAGCGGGCTAGTCTGACGGCTCACTTTTGGATGTCCCGGGCCAGGGCATCATCGAACTCCTGCTCAATGTTCTGGAGACAGTCCTTCTCCATGGCCCCGAGGGTCCGCAGGGCCGTCGACGTGTCCACCTCCATCCCCCTGCGGATTGCCTTGAGGCACTCGGCCCGCCTCAGGGCCCTCATCATGGAGTTCTCCGCCCTGACCATTGTGAGCCGTGCCTCTTCCGCCCGCTGCCGCTCCGCATCTATGGCGTGGCCCAACCGCTGCCACACGGAAGACACTCCCTGTCCTGGGTCCTCCTGCCCTCCAGCCGATGCCTGCCCCTCCGATGTTGAAGGCCCCGAGCCTTCATGGCTCCCACCACGTTGCTGCTGCTGCTGTGCCTCTGCCTGTGCACTGCCTCCTGCTGCCTGCACATCCTCCGCCGGCTGGGGTGCAGTCGTTGATGTGGCCACCCCTGCTGGACGTCCGACTCCCGACTGTGGCAGGGATGCCTCCTCCACCAGCCTGGCCGCACCGTGAGAGGCAGCTCCACAGGGCACCCAGGTGACTGATGGATGGGAAGATGGCACGTAGGACGACTGGCGCGTAGGGGGTTCAGTTGAGGAGGGGGTCGTAGCAAGTCCCATAAAACGGAGGAATCCGGCCTGGGTGACCTGTCCCAGCAGGCTGACGTGGTCAATGAGCCATTCGAGATGACGTGCAGTCTCCTCATGAAAAGACTGCAGGTCACCTCGCATGGCCCGTTGACGCAACGCGACACCAGTCAGGACAGGCTCAACCCGGACCCGGATAGCCACGTCCGCGGGCAGAGGAAGGCCAGTTGTCGTTTGCTCATCCCCTGCCTGAAAACTGGTCTGGACGTAGGCATCCCTGCTGGTGCAAGATGATGCAGGGACAGGATCAGGGACAGGATTGCACACAGGCACCTCTGCGGCGGCCTGTGCTGCCTCCTGTTCCTGCACTGCACCACTAGCACCAGTGGGATCCCCACCTCCAGACCCCGTCTCTGTTGCTTGCACGGCCTCCTCCTCCACCAAACCCCCCACCAACCTGGATGACTCCGTGCCATCTTCCCCCGTTGGGCCCTGTGGGGTCCCAGCTGCCCCTTCTGCTGCCGAGGAGTCCAACTCCAACCTCTGCCTCTTGGACCTCCCCCCGGCAGCTGCGGCCTGAGACGCGGCACCGGACTCCTCACTCCCCGACGAGATGACAACATGGGAGGGGAGCAGGGCCTTGCGTCTCCGGCTGGCGGTGGGATCCCCGCTGCTGTGCTCCACAGCACCTTCTCCGCCCTCTTCATCAGTTGACGGTGCAGACAGGGAGAAATAAAACACAGGCATCAGGGCACTGTACAATGGACACATACACACATGACAGTTGTACACGAGTGGCATTGGCAAACCTCAGACATGCCATCACAATCCCCAACACACATGTCATTTCAACTCGCACACATGAGCCATACCACAGCCATATCGCAACTGCCAGCACCATCCATACCCATACAACAGCATGAGCAGGCAAAGCTGAGCCAGACATCACATGTCGCAGACATCAAGTGTCGCAGTGTTCAGATGGGCATCCATGTCACATCTGCCAATCAGGCTTCCACATCCCGCTGTCACATGCATCCATGTTGCATCACTGTTGCACCCTTGTCAAATACACACAAATGCACATGTACACAGTGCTGATACATGCAGCTGAAAACAACATACATTCGTGACATCACGGACATGTCTACTTACATACACATTCATCCAAACATGTGTGCCCACACAACTGCATTTGGCATGCAAGCCTACACACACAAGCACCATCCATGTCCCACACATTACAGCCCTCGCATGTGTTAGCCCCACGGCCCTGTACACCCCTACCCATACTCGACCCCATACAAACAGATGTGCAACCTGCACACTACTGAAACATCACCACACGCACAGCTCACAATCAGGATGCATGTACACTTACCGCTCGACTCCAGACGGGTCTGCCTCTCAAGGACCTGGACGTGGAGCGCTGGGGATATGCGTTCCAGGACCCTCATCTGATCTTCTGACAAGTGGCCCCGGCGCCCCTTGGCATCCGCTGCCTTCAAGAGGCGCCGGGCCTTGTTCAGGGTCCTGGACCTGAAGTCCTCCCAGCGCTTCTTGACATGTTGGAAGTCGCGGACTGCCACCCCCTCCGCGTTGATGGCAGTCACGATGTCAGTCCAGGTCCGAGTCCGTCCTTCGTTGTCGGCGCGGGAACTCTCGAAGAGGGCATCATACTGCCCCAGGACTTGCTCCACCAGGACACCAACTTCGGTGGCACTGAAGCTGGTGCCCCTCTGCCTCTCTGGCCGGGGGTTGTCAGTGGTGCCAGATGTTGCAGTGCCCGACATGACAACCCCAGAGGCAGGAGTGGGTGGGCAACTGGGTCCTGGGGCTGGGCTGTGGAGCGATGGAATCCCAGTTGGGAGTCTTTGGTTCCAGCAGGGGTGGTCACAGCAACAGCACCCCTGGCTGATGTGCAGGCAGCAAATGGCAGGGCACGTGGGCAGCAGGCAGTCAGGCAGCAGCAGATGGCAGGTGGGAGCGTGCTCGGGGCTCTGGGGGGCAGTAGTTCGGCCTTCTGGGCAGGAGCGTCGTCTTCCGTGTGCTTACGCGTGGCCAGCTTGATACGGAGTGATTTGGCACTTGAAAATTCGGCACGTCAGCGTGTAATTTGAGGAAAGGCCCTTAGCGCGTAAGCGCGTCTGCATGCATATGCAATTTCATTGGACAGAAGGCCCCTCAAGCGCAAGCGCCCCTGTGACGTGACGCGCACAGGCGTGCATGGGCATTTCAACGCGCGTGATAAACTGCACATCCGCGTGTAACACGAGGAAAGGGCCCATGCGCGTAAGTGACATGACTCGAGCGTGCGTTTCCATCAGCGCGGGTTAAAGGTGAGCGGGCCCAGCAGTTCGCTGTACGTGCCTTTCGTGGAGACCGACGTGTGTTGCTGCTTCCTGTTGTTTCGCGCGCCATCACAACTTCACAGCTATCAAGGATGTATCTCTTCTTTTGGCGGGGGTATTGGCTACGCGTGTTTTTCTGCATCGCGCTA
This sequence comes from Ambystoma mexicanum, assembly GCF_040938575.1. Classification (NCBI taxonomy): domain Eukaryota; kingdom Metazoa; phylum Chordata; class Amphibia; order Caudata; family Ambystomatidae; genus Ambystoma; species Ambystoma mexicanum. Next base: position 383,954,472 of record NC_090922.1, read on the forward strand.
GTCAGACGGTGAGTCGCACACTCTCTTTTTCCCACTGCGGGTGCCCCTGTGTATCGCACCCATTTTCGATGTCATAGTAGCCTGCGTGTCCCACGCGTACGCGTTATTCGTGTTACTGGGTGCCACCGCGTACTGCGGGAGGTTGAATCCACGCACGTAGGCTGCAGGGTTGCGTGCACAGTTTTACTGCAGTTTTGGGGTGCCTGAGCATTGCGTGACCCATCACTACATCACCGGGGTCACATACAGCCTTGCAGGTGCAGGGGGCTGTTAACATCTTGCTTCCCACCCCCTTCACCCCAATTGCCCAGGTCAATTGTGGTCTACACCTCCCATTGGCACCACTCCATCTGTGCCGGCACTACTACATCTGTGCCATGGTTGGGAGGACACCAAAGGTGAGGGGCGCCTCAGCTGGGCGTACTCCTCGTGGCGGGCATGGTCGGGGACGTGGCCGTGGTGACCAGGGAGTAGGGGGACTCCAGGGTGTCCAGGGCGGCCACAGAGGGGGAAGAGGCAGGGGTGCGCCACTTGAGCACAATGTTGTGCCATGTGTCGGTGCAGTCATGCCACCACCCCCTGTGGTTCCGGGGGATGCAGCTTCTGCATCTGGCACTGGCGCCCGTGTGACCCGGCAGTCCGTTCCATCGACTGCCACGGGCCGAAGGGTAGTGGTAGCTGCAGGTGCAGCTGTGGACACCGCCACCCAGGCTCGGGGTCTGCCAGCGCAGGCTGCGTTGGCACTTGAAGAGCCCTTGGTAGATCTCCAACAGGCCAGGGGGGAAACCATAGGGGCATGCCGGGCTGCTCAGACCAAGACACGTGTCCCTGGGGCAGTCATGTCATCTGCTGCCCCGAACAGCCGGGTGTTGCCAAGTGCAGGGGCAGATGCACCCAACAGCACCCCGGTTGTGAGTCTGCCAACCAGGACCGTTGCGGTCAATGACCCTGCCACAGCTGATGTTGCTGCGCAGGGTCCATTAGTGGGCACCCAGCTGCCACCGACACAAGTCAGGCCTTTGGTCATCCCTCCACCTGCCACTCCCTTGGCTCAATCCACCGAACCCACTGGCCATACTGGTCAGGGCGGCATTAGACAGCCAGGGTCTGCGCCACAGTCCAAGAGGAGGAAGGTTGCACCTGCAGCACAGGCTGGGACCCCACACACAGCCATGACCTCCTGCACGTCGAGGAAGAAGCCTTTCTGTAAGCAGGAACTGGACTTCCTTGTGGACTACGTGCGGGGCCACAGCCGTGACATGCTAGTGGGTGCCAATAGTCAGACTACGGCTGCACAACGTGACACCCACTGGAAGCATGTTGTGGAACATGTCAGTTAATTCGGCCATGAGGTGCGCACGGCGCAAGAGTGCAAAAAGCGCTGGAATGACATCAAACGCAGCACTAAGGCTAAGCGTGCCTCTAATTACAACTTGACTCTGGTGACTGGCGGTGGGCCTGCACCAGAGGAGGAAGAGCTCACTCCGCATGAGGCACTCGTTGCTGAGTTCATACCACCTGAATTGGTCGAAGGAGTGGGAGAGATGCTGGACTTTGATGCCCAGTCCAGTGAGTGTTGATGCGTGTTTGCTGAGGACGTGTGTGTTTCACTTGTGGGATGTGTTGTGCATGATTGCTGCTACATGTGACGTGTACATGGTTCTGATGTGTAAGTAATGCAATGCTTCCGTCATGCATGTCTCCTCTGCCTGCATGCGGGGACTTCATGTAGGCACGCTCCCTTGCCCCTCCTCTGCCACTCTGCACCCCAGTTCCACCTTTGTACTGGTGTTCTTCAATCTTGCCAATGTGTACTTTCTTGTTCATGCGTCCTGTGTAGATGCTGACTTCCAGCGTAGAATCTGCCAAACATATGCCGTGTGGTACAGCCTTAGTACTTGATGCAGGGTATCTCACGTGTACTGTGCATAGGTCAGATGTCCCGCAGGGACATGAGTGCCCATTCATGCTCCATGTGCATTGCACGCATGCCCCTATGTGTCCTTGACTGGATGATCACTGTAATACAAGTCCTTGGTTACATACATTGCCTGCCATCTCATCAGCCTTCCCATGTCAACTGTGGCTCAGTCCTGCGTTGCACACATGTTTAGGGTCTGACAATCTGTGTGGCTCACAGGCCTCAGCCTGTTCAATGGCCAATGACTCTGTCCAACTGTTGTTGTGTCTTCTTCACACATGGGCGGAATCCGGAGTTTTCATCATGTGTCCTGCTTACTGTCCCAGCATCATTTGCAGTGTTGTCACTTGAATCACATTACGCTGTTGATGCCAGTCAACACTGCCTGTCAACACACAGGTGTATGGTCAGCCTTTTGATACCATGCTAGGCATCCCTGCTTTGGTACTGGGGTGGAGGGGTGCTTGGCTTCTAGATATGGTACACATTGAATGCACAATGCACGTGATGTCTGAATTTGACATTGCACTGCCTTCACATTTCCTGGCACACACCATGGAGTCCTTGTACATGTAGGTAGTGAGTGGCGTACACATTTTCTGCACTGCATAGACCCACTTCCATGGAAACTGCCACCTTTCAACAGGTCTGATCACAGAAGCAATTCAAAGTTGACCCAGCTTGCATGCCAGGTTATATGTTGTGTGTCACATGTCTGCCTGATGCGTTTGCTGTCGGTGTGTGTGTGTGTTGTGTGCTTCTGACATGTGTAGTGACCTTTTTTCTCTCTATTTTTCAGGTGATGACGCAATGGAGGCGGAGGATGGTGTTCTCATGCCAGACACAGGGTTGTTACCACTACATCAACCCGGCACTAGTGGGGGTCGTGTGGTGGTAGGCCATGAAAACCCCCAAGTGCTACAGTCCATCTTGTCTCTGGCTGCCTATGAGTCCAGCCTTGATGACGACTCTGACGTCCATGTTGAGTTGGATGAGCATCAAGTCCATGTGTCAGGGGTGAGTGATTCTGATGTGGACACTCCTCTGTCTGCACTGAGGGATCAGACAGTCTTGGTTCCTCCGCCCGTGGTGGATCGGGACGCAGGGTCACCCTCCACACCAGTCACTGATGTGCCTGGGACATCACGTCGACGGGGGCATGTAGTCGTGCAGCCGCGGGCGGTGCCAACACAGCGAGGACCCCAGGTCCTTGGGTCCCGCAGGGGTCAAGCCCGGCAATGCGGTCGCCGCGTGCAACCGCAGTATACTGAGTGGGAGCAAGACATGACTGCCAATTCAGAACGGCATGGGGCAGCAATGGAGAACATCACTGAGAGCATGGAGCGTGTGGCCCATCTGTGCTCCCCCCTGCTAGGCAGGTGCTGCTCCAGCAGCAGGCGGCACAGTCCACGGCCCGCTCGCTCAGGCTGGGCATGGCGGCCTCAGACAGGGCACGCCAGGCTGAAATGTCATCTCTGCATCAAGCAATTACTGCTCACGCAGAGGCGCACATGGATGCCCTGAGGGAGGAGTATGCTTCCCTCAGATCCACTCTGGGTGTCCTTATGATGTCCCAGAGGCAGCAGGCAGAGGAGAGGTTTGCACAGCTTGAGCGTACCATCTCGGCTGAGCTACAGGCTTGCCGGGAGGTGCAGCGGTTGTCCAGCCAGGCCTTGCAGGAGGAACTCTGTGTTACACGTGCTACCTTGCAAGAGGAAGCACGTGTATCACGTGAGGTTCTGCATGCAGACCTACGTCACATCGCCACACAGAACCAGGCTCACCCGTCCGGCAGACTTGCTGCCGACGAGGGGCAAGCTGCGGCTAGGCTTGGCCAGGCTACTGTGCCACGTCCTCCTTTCCAGGATGAGCCAGACTCGGACAACCATCTATCTCCCACATAGGTCGGGCTGTGCAGGCGTTGAGCCCATGGAGGTTTTTTTTTGGCTCAGTATCATTGCATGTGGTTGTTGAGTAGCACCCTGTACCTCCCCCCTCCTGGGTGCCTCCCCTCCCCCCTGGGTCGTATGTGGCCATTTTTGATTTTTCTTTTAGTTTAGTTAGTTAAGTTTCTGTTTGATAGTTAGTTTAATTAGGTAATGTAGGTTTTCCATAGTTTGTGTACTTAGTTAATAGTTAATATAGTTTAAAATTGCTTGTCTATTGTGCTTTCATGTGACGGTGCGGTGCTTTGTGGCTTTTGAAAGCATCCACTGTCTGTTCCAGCTGGGCCCTTCAGGCTTGTCTTGTGTATGTGTTTGCTGCTTGGGGTCCTTGACTCACATATGCCACTCCTGCCTCCCTTATCCATGGCTGCTCGCAAGGATGGTTCGGTGTCACAAACTTTTACACAAGGGCTTTGGACTGTCATATCTGTGGCATGTCTGGTGCTGTGTGACTTGTGTTTACACCCCTAGTGGGGATGATTTTGGTGTTATTGTCCACTGTTCAGCTTTTGCTAGATGGGGTGTTTCATGATTAATGTGTACATTAATTGCTATGCATTGTGTAGTGTGTTTCTTATCTTTACTGTACACGTGCTTGTTGCAATTCATGCTGTAGATAGTGTTCCACACTTTGGATGTGAAAGACGGACTGATGGTGTGATTTATGATGTGACTCTCTGACATGGTCAAGTAATGAGATGCCTGAAGAGACACACACAGATGACTTTGATGCATTAATCATGTGTTTCATGCCCTTTCTGCAGGGGGATGAGCCTCCAGAGCACCTTTGCCAGCAGACATGGCCCATTGGACGACGGAATTCTGGACACGTTTGTTGGTGCCCACATGCACATGTGTGCACAAGCAGAGGCATAGGGATTGCAGACCTACATCCTAGAACTGCTGACGTGTTCCAAGGAACTCCAGGCAAGGTGAGCAGCACAGGGGGGCCACAACACAGCAAAGCTTGCACCAGGCGAGCTGCACATGCAGGCTTAGTCACAGCACTGAGGGTGAGCTTGGACGAATATTGGTGTTGAAGCACACAATGCAGCTCAGATGTGTTGGTGGACTGATAGCTGTTGATTGTATGTTTTTCTGGGACACCTGCAGGGGCAGTGGCACATACCCTCCGGTACACCAAGGTCCATTGAGGCACTTGTATCAACCATGTAGCCTTCTGAGACATGGAAAGGGGCAGCTCACAGGGACATACAGCAAGGGACATATTCGGGTGCAGTGCATTTCATTTCCATGTACTTTATGATAAATGCACTGCCAACTTTGTTTCGGTCATGGTGGTACGCAACTTGCTCTGAAGTCATGGCTTGCTATATGGGTCTGTCTGCTTACCCAGGGAACATTGCATGTTGTGTGAATTGTGACACATTGGTGTTCCATTTGCCACGCACCCACCAGCGGCTGACTTACTGCATTGACTGTGTATGACCCATCACAGGGGTAATGTTATATATGGGTACGAAGCATCTACACCAGATTGTCTGTTTGTAGAGTAGTTTGTTGCTATGGGGCATGTTTGGTGGTGTGTTTTTGTGTAATTGGCATGTACAGGTTGTTGACTGTGGCTCTCTTTGCAGCATTGCAGTGCTCCTGTAACCGGACCTGAGAGTGCGCAGGCAGGAGGGCAGCACTCAAAACAAGAGCTAAGTGTCTTGTTGTTTTTCTTTCAAACTGCTCTGCATAGGCTTGCTGGGGGGTGCACTAATGCATGGATGTATGTGTGATTCAATTTGGTATGTTTTTTCCCCCTAATCACCCGGAATCCTATGCAATTTTGAACCCTGTACCCTCTACCCGGTGTTCCTGCTTCCCGTACCTATCCAAGTAACGTTCCCTAACCCTCTTTCCCCGCTGGGGTTGCGGATGCCTGTGTAAGCCCCGAACTTGCAGGCGCCAAAACCCTAGAGGGGGTGGTTGGTTCGTACCACTCCTAAGCCTGGACTACAGAAGGCCATGACAATGATGTCCAAGTTTGTTTGGATTGTGCATGTGTTCAAGCAGGTAGTACATTTTCGTGCATTCCCTACTTTCATGTGTCATTCCTCCTCCCCTCTCCTGCCACTCATTCCAGTTATCCAGTGTGCCAACACCTGTCCCGACTGCATATCTCTGAACCTTCTTCCCCACCAGGGTCTCAGGGGCCTGTATGAGTTTGACCTTGCAG